>NC_071474.1:48253287-48585371 GCF_028500815.1 Rissa tridactyla | reverse complement strand
ACATGAAGATGAGGTGTTTCGACAGGTGGAAAGGGAATTAGCTGATTACCAGCTCTTCCCACAGCAACGCTCCTCGCTCTCCCCCACCAGAGAAGGGAAATGGGGTTCAGCTGCCCCCCAGCTGCAGACTCACTTATTCTTAGCTTTTCAGACTGGCAGACGGGAAAAATTAATCCCCATCCCGAGATGGCAGCAAAGACCAGAGCAACCACCGCAAGCCTCAGCGCATCCTGCAAGGGAGGGGAGAGACCTGGAAAAAACCCAAGGAGCCAGGAGTCAGGCCACCAGCAGGACCAGCATGGACGGCGCCAGTGGGCCATGGGGCTTCTCTGTGACCAGGACAGATTGAATTTATTCTCCAGCTGGTGGCCAAATCAGCGCTTTCTGGTGCGGTCGATGGTCCATGAAATGCCCAACGTGGGATGTGTGCTGTCCACAGGCTTTCCATCCACCACCCCCCGCCCATGTCCTCCTCACCATCACCTTGGCCAAGTGCCGTCACTTGGGACCTTCTCCAAGAGGGAACAGCCAGTCTCCTGCCAAGGACGGTGCCTTGGTGGGATCAGAGACTGGGAATTGCTGCTGTTCATCCTGCCGTGGGGAGCTCCTGTCAACAGCACGTGGACCACAACCCTGGGAGGGCGGCCAGGCTTTGGGGGATGGAGGCAGAGGGATGGGATGAAACCACCCAGGGAGCCCCAGGGAAGGGTGGAGAGCAGGAAAAGCGGTGGGAGGGTGAAACCCCAGCAGCGATCACCTGCAATGGTGATGTTCAGGGAGGTTTCTTGCCAGCTTATCCCATTGCTGGCGTTGCAGGAGTAGCAGCCGCAGTCCGACTTCTTCGCCGATCTCAGGTACAAAACGCTGAGGCTCTCGGAGAGGCGGAAACCTCTGTCTGGGGGAAGGGGCTGCCCATCTTTCTTCCAGGCGACGGTGTCCACCCTGCCCTCCGCCACATCGCAGAGCACCTTGCCGGTGGCCCGGGCCACGAGGACACTGGTCCACAGCTGAGGGCGAGACACGGGCTCTGGAGAGGGGACAGAAACACCAGCACGTCTCTCAGACGTGACCTGGAGCATCCGCGATGGGGATCTGGGCTGCAGTTGTCACTGCAGCATCCCTGGGGCCGCAGCGGTGCAATGGCAGGTGCTTCCCCTGGAAAGTCCTGTCCTGGCCAGGGCTGCTCCGCTTTCCAGGTTTGGGGCGGTTTCTTTTCCAACTGAGTCATTGTTTTTATTGCGTTTGGGTAAATACGGGGCATTTTAAAATATGTGAGGAAATGAGGAAAAAGAGGAAAAGGATTCAGATGCCTCTCGGATTTCTGTGTGGTGGAAAGGAGAAATGGGTGGTGAAGGGCTGTGGTGGCATTGTAGCAGCAGTGTTATTACAGCAGGAAAATATAGCGCCAGAGCAAATTAAGGGAAGTGCGAAGAGCAATATTGAGGAAGAACTTCTGTGTTATTTAAAGTGTGCTCTGATCTCTGTGACGGTGGCTGACGCCTGCAAATTGCAAACAGTCACCATGGTCTGAGGGGGAGATTTTCCGTGACGTCTCCACCCTGCTGGGCTCAGTTCCACGGGCTCTGCCAGGGCCCCCTCTCGAAAGGTGCCGGGGGTTCTCTCCGCAGGTGGCAGCGGGTACGTGGCATCCCACCTGTCCCTCCGTCCCCGCACAAGGGAGGGAATTGCCTTTCCAGGATGGAGCCCAGCCCTCTGTCACAGCCAGGCACCCTAGAAGGTCTCCTTGGGCAGCACCACCAGACCTCCACTGGGACAGATTGGGAACCTCTTCCCAAAGTCTCCCTGGTGATGTCTCCACACATGGCAGGTTCAAAAAAACCTCAAGATTAGACTTAACTCAAATCCCTTCTCCAAATCCCTTTGGCATATGGGCCATATACAAATAACGCCGCTGCTCTGCTTGCACCCATCACCCCGCTCCTCCCTCCCATGCCCACCACTTACTGAGGACTTCCAGCAAGATTTGCAGGCTCTCCCTCTCTCCCACGTTGACAGTCACTTTGTAGATGCCACTGTCACTTTCGTGGACGTCCTCCAGCAAGAGAGATCCATTGGATGGGTGGAAAATGGCTCGTCCTGCGTAGGGCGGGTGGATGGTTGGGCTGTGGGACCTGCTGTAGTACTGCAGGATGGTGCGGGAGCTGGTGCCGTTGAGGCGCTCCCACCGCGTGGAGTAGATGTGTGTGACGTTATCCGGCCCGGGAAGCAGCACCGAGGATCCCACAGCGGCGGTTTTTCTCTCGAGGGGTCCCATCGCCTCGGCAGCCTCTTGCAAAGGCAGCAGCAGCCCTGGGTGGCAGGGGAAGGGAAGGTGGTCTGGGGAGACGGAGCAAGTGGGCATGGCTTGGGAGAGGCTTTGGTACCCCCTGTGCCAAGGACACACATGGGGCACCTGGACTGCTCGGTCACAGCCTCTCACAAAGCCATCGCCATCGCCCGTCGTGCTGCCGGGCAGGGGGACATCCTGGCCAGAGCTGATACGGGTGCCTAAATAGAGCCCGGGCTCCTTGGAGATACCTGGCTGCAGGGCTGCGAGCCTTTTCTGCTTGAGCTTTGTGGTGGCATTGCCTCCCAGCCTGCGCCCAGAAGGGACTTTCTAATCCTGACCTAATTTCCATGGCTCATTCCCAATTCCTGGTCTCGCTTGGGGCTGAAGATGTCGACACCCTCCCAGCAGAGCGGGATGCAGATGTCTCCCCCAAACACAGGGCAATTTCTGGCCTTGCCATGACTTGGGCTCGTAACGGGCGCTTGAGGACTTGAAGAGGAGCCGCTGTTGTAGGTCACAGCTCCAGCCCTGAGGAAAAAAATGAGCTTTCTAGGAAAGCCAGGCAAAAATCACTGCTACAGCCCTATCTTGTAAAGGTGATTAAAAAAAAAAAAAGGTGAGGTTAAAGGGTTTAAAGCAAGGAGCCAGCCCTAGGCAGAGGAAACAAAAGGAAAGGTATTTATTTATTAGATAGTAGATATCCGTTAGGTATTTATCTATTAGATTAGACATTAGGATGACGTTCTTTACACTGAGGGTGGTGAGACACTGGCCCAGGTTGCCCAGAGAGGGGGTGGAGGCCCCATCCCTGGAGACATTCAAGGCCAGGCTGGATGGGGCTCTGAGCAACCTGATCGAGTTGAAGATGTCCCTGCTCCCTGCAGGGGGTTGGACTGGATGGCCTTTAAGGGCCCCTTCCGACCCGACACATTCTGTGATTCTGTGATTCTGCGATTATCCACCCAGGCAGAGGGGCAGTTAATGGCAGCGGCAACCCCAGGACTCCTGAGAGGCACCAGGATTTCTGCTAAAGGTGCTGGTCTCCTCGGCGGAGCCGCCAGCCTGGCCCTTCCGTGGGAGCGGGGGCTCTGAGCTGCCCGGGGGCTGCGGGGTCTGTGCAGACCCGCACCCCCCACCCGCCTCGGCCCTTCGCCCCCCAGCCCGCGCCGGGATGGCCCCACCGAGCAGCCCTCAGCGTGCGTCCACCCCGCCACCCGCCAGCCCTGACAGTAATGATAGGACACAGGGTAACAGCCTCAAACAGAGAGGGGAGATTTAGGTGAGATCTGGGGAAGAAACTCTTTGCTGTGAGGGGGGTGAGCCCCTGGCCCAGGTTGCCCAGAGAAGCTGTGGCTGCCCCATCCCTGGAGGGGTTCAAGGCCAGGTTGGACGGGGCTTGGAGCAACCTGGGCTGGTGGGAGGTGTCCCTGCCCAGGGCAGGGGGTGCCACTGGGTGGCCTTTAAGGTCCCTTCCAGCCCAAACCATTCTGTGATTCTGTGTGATTTGCATTTCTCACTCTCATAACCTGAAGAAGCAGCTATCGGCTTTTATTTCTGTGCCTTCAAGCCCCCCAACCTGTAAGATGCGCCCAGAGAAGGAACAATCTCGTGACTGAAAATCCCCTTGCTGTAGCAAAACACTGTTTATACGGGACATGCGGGACCACTAGCAAAAGGTAAGAGAAAATACCTCATCACAGGCATCTTTTACTACTGCGATATCCAAAGCTCATCCTATAGCCACTCAAACAGAGCTCACTGACCCCCACGGCATCTGAAAATCTAGCTTATTACAATTAAAATATTAGCTTATTATAGCTTATTATAATTACATAGCTTATATATAATTATATATTATTATATATAATAGGTAATTATATATTATAACACAATTATATATTTTTATACCTTATTATAATATAATAATTATAATATTATAATCTAGCTATATTATAATCTAGCTATATTAAGTGGGTTTCTTTTCTATTTCAGATTCTCACCCTGAAAATCTTTGTACATTAGTGCTTCAAGGCAGCCAGTACATACGTAAAGGACCCCAGAGAGACGGCTCACATAACTGCAATAAATTTGGTGTTATTCCGTATATCAGCCCCGGTATAAATCTATCCGCAGTAGACTTTTAGCCCTGGCACCGCGCCTAACGCTTGAGCTGCTTCTGCCTCCTCAGCCTGTGGGCAGCGGAGCAGAGACACCCTGCCCGTTCAGGTTAAGCGTTTTGCCCCATCTAAAAAGTCAAATCTGTAGGGACCAGGGATCCCCGTGCACGGCTGCTGAAGCCTCAGGCTCTCCGCGGGTCTCCAAAAGGCGAGGATCTGGCCCGGAGCCCGCTGGACGGCACGGGCACCTCGCCCAGCCTGGGCACCATTTACCTGCCAGGAGCATCCAGTTGGTCCCCAGCAGCTCCGCGGGATGACACATCAGCATCTGTCAGGGAAAAATGGCACAAAAATTGCCATGTTTTTAAAAATCCCCCTTAAAAACCCGCTCTTTAATGAGAATAACAGGTCAGGCTGTACCGTGTGAGGAAGGACTGGGTTTCTGACGATGGTGAGGGCAGTGCTGTGGATGGTCCCAGCCTGGACTGGCTCCAGCCTCACCGTTTTCCTGCCAACTGCTCCTCTCCTTCTTTGCTGCCTCCTCTCACGCGGACCTTTCCCGGGTGGCAGCTCCCAGCTCTCTCCTGGCTCCCTCCCGCTCTCTCCCGGCTCTCTCCGGTGCCGGCCGCTCCCTGTCGCGGCGGGCGGCGTCATGGGAAGGCAGAGCTGGCTGGTGGCAGCAGCGGCTCCCGGCACTGCGATGGCCGCTGTGCCGGGGATGCCCAAGGGGACGTGCGGCAGCCCCAGGGGGCACACGGGCAGAGCTGCTCATGCACCCCAGAAACGGCCCCCTTGCGAGAAAAGCCCACGCCAGGGAGAATAACCCACCTGACTCCGCTTCTAGGGGAGGTTTCCTATTTCAGTTCTTGCAGCAATAAAAATTACAGGGGATGTCCCGGATCATTTCCATGCCCCGAGGCCAAGAGATCCGTCCCCGTCCCTTTCTTACACTTCGCTCATCTTCCATCCTGCCCCCGGGGAGCGTCCCACCTCCCGGAGCAGAGGTTGAGCTCAGCCTCCAGCCTGTTTCCCGCGGTGGCCAGGGGCTCGGGCAGGCTCCTCAACACTTGTCCCACTGCCGGCAGCTTTTTCCTCCACCGAGGCAGGTGCGGACCGGGATCATCCACGTCCCACAAGCTTTCTGCAAAGGCAATTTCAGTTTAAGGCAGAGACATTTCTGGGATCAGAGGAGCACGTGGGGACCTGGGAAGGGCTGAGCTCTGCCCCAGAGCACCGGGGAAGCTCTCCTGCCCTGCCGAGCGTGGCTGGCCCCGTCCGACTCCCCCGCACCAGCAAAACCAGAGGGAGACGGATGCTGGGCAGGACAGCTGCACGGAAAGCGTTAGGAAGCGGCGGGTGGGTGTAGATGTCGTGGGGTCCAGAGCACCGACACGATGACACCCGTTGGCTCCATCAGCCCCGTCCGTGTGGCCCTGCCAGCCAGGGAAAGCACCCAGCCCGCACCGTCTGCCTGGAGTGGGGAGAATAAAAGTGAACATCAGTCATTTGGTTTGGGGGCCAGCCCAGCCCAAACCCACCACAGCACATCCAACCTGGTCCTGGTTTGAGCAACACAGGACTCATTTCTCTTCTAACGCCTGGGAAAACTGCCCTTTTGGAAGGCTCTAGTGCCTGAACTGGTGAAACTATTTACTTTACAGCCAGCTCTGGGGTGTGGGTTTCAAGGTCTCGGTGTTTTCAAGCTCCCCAGGTGCAGGGACGAGGAGGAGCAACACCCGAGCACTTGACCCAAGCTGCCAACGGGATTATTTCATCCCATGAATGACACATTCAATATAAATTAGAAAGTTTGCTGAGGAGTTCTCTCTCTCTCTCTCTCTCTCATCCTGAGCACTCCCTGCCCCGGTGCCGGAGCCCTGAGCCCTTCCCTTCCTCCGCAGCCGCAGCACTCGCGGGGTCCCACGTTGGCTGTCCCTGCGGGGAGTGCACAGCTTCTGCTGGGGAGCGGGCTGGGGATAGTCCTCGTCTATTTTCCATTAGTATTGGGATCGATATTGCTTCTTTAGTGTTATTAATGCTAATTATCTAGTCTTATTCTATTAAATCTGTTTACATTTCAACCCTCGGGCTCCCTCGTTTTCCCGATTCCCATTCCTGGGTGGGGAGGGGTCATCGGGTGATGGAATAATTGTCTAAAGGACAATAAATTGCTGTGGGTTCCTCAAGCCATAACAGACCCTTATGCTGTGGTCAGTCCGATGCTGACCTTGCCACCCCTTGTCCCATTTCTTGACCCTTCCTTTCTCCACCTGCCTCCTTCCAAACAAATATGCCTGTAATTACTTTTCCCCATCGGTCCTTATTTTGCTACATCCATCCCCAAATTTAGCATTCCTGGCCCCTTTACCCAGACAATCTTGGCTTTAGCCAGTATTGCCAATTTGTTGTTACCTGGGCAATGCTGGTGTTGCAAGTCTGTTCCACAGGAGGTCCCCAGAGCTCCTCACGCTTATCTGAGAAGTTCCGTCATAGAGTCACAGAACGGTTTGGGTTGGAAGGGACCTTAAAGGCCACCCAGTGGCACCCCCTGCCCTGGGCAGGGACACCTCCCACCAGCCCAGGTTGCTCCAAGCCCCGTCCAACCTGGCCTTGAACCCCTCCAGGGATGGGGCAGCCACAGCTTCTCTGGGCAACCTGGGCCAGGGGCTCACCCCCCTCACAGCCAAGAGTTTCTTCCTCAGATCTCATAAAACTTCCTCAGATCATCTTAAAACTGTTCCCCCTCGTCCCATGGCTCCCCTCCCTGCTCCAGAGTCCCTCCCCAGCTTTCCCGGAGCCCCTTTAGGGACGGGAGGTACCTTTAGGTTCGGTTATTTCTCATTTCCCCTCCTCAGCCACCTCAGCCATGCCTCGTGCGCCAGTTCCGAGTTTTGTTGCTCCTCACACTGTCATTTGTCACGGCCGCTGATTCCAGCAGTTCCCCGTGCCCTGGCCGGGCTGCTTGGCCTCAGGCTGGAGCCCCGGCAGCCACCGTGTCCTTCGCCTGGGGCCCCGGGGGGACGGACGGACGGTTTTGGAGGGGAAGGGCAATGACCTTTAAGAGGAGCGGAGCTTACGGCTAGCTCAGTGTGAACTGTGTGCCCAGGAAAACTGTCTGGTTTGGGGTTTTAATTTTGTGTGTTAGAGAGGAGGCTGCTCCCACCCAGAGTCTGCCTGTCACATTGCTTTGTGCCCGACTGTGCGTTTTCATTTTTAATTTAACTTCTCCTTTATCCCCTGCCCAGCAAAGTGCAGTTTCTCTATTCCCAGCCGCGCGGTTCCTCAATGCGGGGCCGGGTATTTGTGTGCTCACATCACACGTCCATCGGCGTTTTGTCATGGCAGGGAAGTGTGCTGCATTCTGCCTGCAGTTTATGTGATTTTGGGACGTCTGAGAAACTAAAAGCAGCTGGAAGCAGTGCGAAGGCACGGGCACAAGACACAGGCAGGAAAATGTGATTTATGGAAAGGAACAGCTCTGTCCTTTCCCCAGCACGTTCCTGGGGTGGCCCTTGGAAGCTGCAGCGTTTGGGGTGACCGTTCCCCTGATGGTGCCTTCAGAAGGACGCTGAAGGGGGAACCTTTCGCTCTCCAGGCAGATATTTCATTTGCTTGCAGGACGGATGAGCTGCCGTGGATGAGTGGCGCCCACCCACCGCTCCCACCACGTCCCCGTCATCCACATCCATCTTCATTAAACTGCTCCAAAGAGTAATTTTTATCAGTCAGGCCCCTCTGGCCGCATTAATCCTTCCAGGTTGCTGGAAGGAAACTTTAAAAACATTCTCCACTTAATCTTAAATAAACTAAATGAAAAACCGAGGCAGGCTTCTGCTAGCGCTTAACTCCTTTCACAAGTATTTTAAAAGCTTTTCCGGCACTTGCGTTGCACCCTGCGCCCTCTGAGGGGCTGGCAGAGACCAGGCGGCAAATACAGCGGCGCAAACCTGTAAATGTTGGCGGGGAGGCAGAGGCTGCACAGCTGCTGCTTGGGGGAGCGTGGCTTACTGTGGTTGGGGAGAGATAAGAAGGGCAGGTGACCCCCAGCAGGCGAGGAGCTCATGCCACAGGCTGTCTGAGAGCACAGCCCCGGTCCCTGCCTCCCACGCTGCTGCGACCTCAAAGTCACGACAGGACGATCGTCGGTTTCTGCTAGAAATCAGAAGTGCGCAGATGAGAAAGCCGATTGCATTTTCTAGTCAAAATCAGCATCCCTGTTGCAGGCAGCGGTTGGAGACCCCTCCACCGCCAGCAGGACCAAGCCCAGGATGCAGCAGGCACGTGCAGGGAGCAGCTGATGGCTGCTCACCCCCTGCTGCGGTCCCCAGGCTGGAGAAGACAAACCGCCACCCCCCTGCAGTCAAGGGCAACGGGGAAAGACTCATGAGTCCTGCCCACAGCGGGACAGTAGCGTGCTGGGGCAGTCCGGGCAAGGAGAGGGCTTTGCTCTGGCCGGTGTGCTCCTGGCCATCACCAGTATCCATCTGGGTGCCCAGCGGAGGTGTCCACGCAGAGCTTTGCATATGGGGGTTCCTGAAATTCTCCGCCTAGGCTTAAACGAGAGAAAAAAAAGCAATCGGTAAAAAGGAGTCGGATTCACCTGGTCAGTCCCAGTGGAGAAGGTGGTGCCTGGAGGCCCAGCCGTGGGACACCAGGGGACAGCGAGCTCTTCCAGCCTGAGGACACACAAAGAGGGGCAGCTCGGAGCCTTGGCAGACAACTGTAATCTTGACTGGGCTGTGTTCTTTGCTTGAAATCAGCTCGGGTAGCCGTGATACGCATCCCATAGGCCCTGAGCAACCCCCGTATGAGGGACAACTGTGACACTTTTTGCCTCTAACCAAATAGTGTGGCCAAATCCCAGAAGGACAGAATAGCTGAGGTTGGCAGGCACCTCTGGAGACGAGCCAGTCCAAGCCTCTGCTCAAGCAGTGTCACCTAGAGCAGGTTGCCCAGGACTGTGTCTGGCTCCAGTTGTCTGGCCTGTTTTCAACCGATGAAACTGATAAATCTGCTTATCTAACCCACGCTTCGCCAGCTGCTCTATGAGGATGCTATTGGAGATGGTGTCAAAACCTTACTGAAGTCAAGGTAGACAACACTCACTGCTCTGCCCTTGTCCACCAAGCTATTGCAGAAGGCTGCCAGGCTGGTTAAGCAGGATTCCTCATTCAGAAATCCATGCTGACTCCTCCTGATGACCTGCTCGTCCTTCATGGGCTGGGAAATGGTTCCCAGGATTAGCTGCTCCATCACCTGCCCAGGGACTGAGACGTGGCTGTCTGCCCTGTAGTTCCCTGGGTCCTCCTTCTTGCCCCTTTCTGAGGACAGAAGCTCTCCCCCAGTCTTCAGAAACCTCTCCCAGTTGCCACAACCTTTCACAGACTATCAAGAGTGGCCTCACAATGCCGTCAGCCAGCTCCCTCAGGGCTCGTGGGTGCATCCTCTCAGGGCCCATTGGCACGTCCAGTTTGCTTAAACTGCTTCTGAACCTGATCCTCTCCCACCGAGGGAGTCCTCCTCGCTGTGGACTTGCTCCAGG
Organism: Rissa tridactyla; assembly: GCF_028500815.1. Lineage (NCBI taxonomy): Eukaryota > Metazoa > Chordata > Aves > Charadriiformes > Laridae > Rissa > Rissa tridactyla. The sequence continues at coordinate 48,575,422 of NC_071474.1, read as the reverse complement.
CCCTTGGATTGCTGAAGGCCTGTCTTGCTGGCAAAAAAACAAGGTGAAGAAGGCATTGTCCTTTGTCACCAGGTCCACCTTCATTCAGCAGCAGTCTCAAAGGATGATATTCAGCCACATGGGCCTGGGGTGGATCGAAACGTGGAAGGATAAATTATGACAAGCAGCGAGGCCGTTGAGAGGACCGGTGCACCGCTCGAAGTCTTTAGAAGACAATGCGCTGTGCGGATCCAGTGGGAGGAAGCTTGCTCTGAGATGCGACCAGCGAGCGCCTGAGTCTGCAAGCACCCAGCCATTTGTAGCCACAAGGAAAGCCACACCGAAGCTCTTAATGAGCAAATATAGAAGGGCCTGGCGGGCAAAGCCCCGTGAAGAAGCTGCTCAAAGAAGGAAATGAGAAGGCAGAGGTGGCCAGTAAGGCTGAGGTGTGGGTTAGAGACAGGGATGGGAGATACAGCGTGGGCGAAGACCAAGCATATTCTGCGGCGGGAGCTCAGGGTGAGCAAAGACACGGAGAGGAGAAGGCAGAAATAGGGAAGCATGACGAGCGTCGTGGAGCAAATGTGGCCAGCCTTGTTTCCCCTCACTTTTTTTTTCCCTCCCCCATTAATTTCTGCAGTTTCCTCTCTGTTTCGCAGGCAGAAGCGGGACCCCGGCTGCAACCCTGCGGGCGCTCGGTCTCTGGGGCTGCAGGAGGAGCTGTGGGCTTGCTGCGAGGACCTGGCAGCGGCTCGGCGGTGCGAGGCAAGCGTAGGGCCTGCGTCCTCCTCCCCCCCCGGGCTAAGCTTGCCATCCACCACAGAAGTGCAGAGTTTCAACAGCACGAAGCGAAAAATGCAGTTTTTCTGTTGGTGTATCGGCCAGCATCGAGGGCTCATCCTTTTGTAGCATCCGTTTATTATTAGTGACGAAGCCCCATGTTTCGGTACACACTACCCGGCTTTCCGTGGAACCCGGAGGGAAACAAAATCGATTTATGCCCTCACTGAACTTTAAAGATGCCTGAAAATGCCGGTGCTGCTGGGGGAGACGTGGCCTTTTAATTTTAAGCTAGAATTACACAGCTCAGCTTCCTTCCACCCATGCATACAGTCCTGAGGAAACGGCATTACGTGCCAGGACACCCACTGCAGAGAAAGCCCCATCTCCTCGTGCTTCAAAGGGACATTGCAAACCGACAGCAGAGGAACCTGCTGCCCCGGGATCTCGAGGTCAAGCAAGTTTCATTGTAGGAAGAGTCTGCTCAACAATTACTTGCCAAATTTATAAAAATAAGGACAACTTTTCAGGTCAAAGGGTCTTATAGCCTTTTAATATGACAAGACTATTGGTAGTGAATGGGGGACACACAATGAAAATCCATGTAATGCTCTCCGTTACCCCTCAAGCGAAGGCGAGTCCATGGAAGCAAGCTTCCCAGGGACGAGCTGTTGGCTTGCCTTTGCCTTAGGCATCTTTCTCCTACGCCGGGTGTCTTTGTACTCTTACAAAGTCTCAAGGAGACACTAAAACCAGCTCACCCCTCGAATTCCAGAGAGTCTGCAGTTCGAGTCAAACTAATGCATTTCTGTGTGCCGTGGCTCCAAATCCCTCACGGCCCGGGCTCAGGAGGGGGAGCGCCCAGGGTGCAGCATCAGCGACAAAAACATCCTCTTCGCTTTGGGGCACGACTGCCTTCCGCAAAGCTCCCGCTTGAGGCAGCTCCCACAGTCAAACCAGGAGATGGTAGAGCCCCGTGTCCAGTGCTGGTGGCCCAGGCTCGGTTATGGATGTGTACACGACCTCCGATGGCGGTCTGGGCTGTGGCTCTTCAAACCTGTCTCCAATTCTGGCATAAATGGTTGCCATGTCCCTCGCCGCAGTGCTTCCCATGTGGGGCTCCTCCACACTGGAGACCTAGAGAAGTACAAAGGAAACACCGAAGATGAGGGCCTTCTCCAGAGGCTGCCTTGGGACCAGGAGGGGTCCAGAGCTGCCAACTGGCTGCACGCAAGGAGGAGATGGCAGAGGCAGGAGCTACATAAAGTCCAGAGAGCTTTACCCGGGGTATCGGTGGGGGAACATTGGGCCCCGCTCCCCCACCCCATGGATGCAAAACTGGCTCAGCCCACCAGGTAGGAAACAGGGATGAAAACCTTGGCTGAAGTTTTGTCGTGGTTTCCAGACCAGAGAGCACAGGGTGGGGAACCTACCCTCGACCTTGGCTATTTTCACCAGAAAAAACAAAATCACAAAACCTTCTTTGCCCTCTTTGTGTGGAAACAACTGTAGGCTGGTAGGATCTGCAAGACGTGCTCTCGGGAGCACTCTGGTACTTATGGGACACCTGCCACCCCCGCGGAGACATCCTCCCCAGCACTACGTGGTGGGCAGAGAAATGACTTGAGCCATCTTGCTCTCGCGTCTCCTACTTACAGAATCATAGAACGGTTTGGGTTGGAAGGGACCTTGAAGATCATCTGCTTCCAACCCCCTGGCCTGGGCAGGGACACCTCCCATGGGACCAGGTTGCTCAAAGCCCCATCTACTTGGGTTTCTGTGCCTCTTTCTCTCTGCTTTATTTATTTTTCACAGGTAAAACCCCGTTGAGTCCCTAGGTCGTCCACACGGGTCCCTGAAGAAGTGCTTTAACGTGGACTCATGGGACGGGGAAGCAGGGAGGGCTGATTATCTGCACATTTCTCTGCATTTTCCTCACTGCTGCTGGCCAAAGCTGCCCCAAGGCTTCCCTGCCGTGAAGGACAGGTTGAGGTTGGTTTGGGGTCTGACAGGGAGGGAGGTGGAGGGAAAGTGTCCAGCTGGGCAAAGGGCAGGCACTTGGCAGCCTTCCCTTACGATAATGAATTAACTTCCTAATTTTATATCCAGCCCCGATTCTTGCAGCTCAGTACATTGTATTCGAGGCAGCGGGAAGCAGGTACCCAGCTGCCTGTGCCCAAGAGCCTTCACATCCCCCCTGTACCTGCTGTTTAGTGATTCTCCTCTTCTTCTGCTGAGCTGCACCTAGGAAAAGGACAGTTTTATTATCCGGCAGACACACTGATGGTCTGCACCTTCCTGTCTCCCAGCGCTGGAGAGCCAGGATTACGCCCTTGGCGCTTTCAAGAGGAGGGTGATATGGATTTTGCCTTTAAGATGGAGATTTCTCTAAGTACTTTCTCTAAGTGCAAGTGAAATCTCCCCCGTGGAAAGACATGAATTTGTTTCCTGACAAAGGCATCCTCAGCAATGAAGGTTTTCAAGGCATCGCTGATGGAAGCCGTGGAGATAGGCACCTTGTTGACTTACTTTAAAGTGGAATCACCCCAGGGTATCTCCCCAGCTGGGGTTTTAAAGTAAGTACAACAGAATAGTCACGGCCACACGTAGAGGATGCATTTCAGAGTCCATGACCTCGTACCTCTTTGGCAGACCAGATACATTGCAGGACCTTGATCCTGGTCTCAGCACCAAAAGGTGTGAGTTCTCCAGAAAACCTTTGCAACAGCCCCGTGCCGTGCTTCTGCTTCGTTAGGCTGCATTACGAACTTGAAATGCGTTCAGCAGCTCTTGCGACTGGAAGGAGGTGGCACGTCTGGGAGGTGCTCTTACAGAAGGAACCGTTTTGGTGTGAAGAGCAGAACCCAGGCAACTCCTGGGCCATCCCTCCACTGCCTTCAGCGCCCAAGAGTATGCCTGGGTGGAGGATGGAGCCTGGAAGGGTGAAAAGCAGGAGCAGACCCACTCACCCCGGCGCCGTAGGCAGCAGAAGAGCAGGAACAGCAGAAGGAGGGCGACTGAAGAACAAATTCCAATTGCCCAGTAATAGACGTGCTCTGGCTCCTCGGTGTTCGCTGTTTGAAAGAAAACAGGCGGTGAAGTGTTCTCTAAACAAGCAATTGCAGCAGTTTCACCGCATTTTCCAGAGCGTTCCTGCTGATTACGGCACTCTCCTGGGATCAGCAGGAGGAGCTGGCGGGGCAGCACTGCAGACGCGCGGGCCAAAGGGAATATTGCATTGCAAAAAGCCCACCCCCATCTCCAGCTCGAGTATCGATGAGTTTCCTTTCCTGCGCCTCTGCCTGTGCCGCCGGCACCCACCGTGCCGCGGGGGCTGCCGTGGCTCCGACACCCCCGCACACCGAACAGGTGGCGGAGATCCAGCGGAGGAGGCAAAAACCCAGGGAGGGGATTGGGAATTTACTGGGTGCGAAGCTGGGACTTCAGCCCCGCCGTGTTCGCTGCGGAGAGTGACGAAGCAGGGCAGGGAACAGCGAGAGACAGGGTCAGGGCGAGCGGGGGCGTGAGGCACCTCACTGGGGCTGGGGTCAGGGCAACGAACACCCCGGGCTCCGGCAGGTTAACGAAGGAGCCCGTCCTGCCCGAGGGACCGAGGCTTAACTGACCGCCCTGTGATATACCCGTCCTGCACAGGCGTAAATCGCGATCGTTCGGTGTGTTTTCCTTAGCCCATGAAGGCACAGATTTATCCCTGAGCGCTCTCCCCTCCCCAGTGAGTACCGCGTTTGCTGCGGTGCAGGACCCGGACCCCAGCTGAGGTTTCCCAGCCCCTCTCTGCCCCGTAGCCGTCCGCAGGTGCGAGCGCCAGGCTGGCAGAAGAGCGTTTCTGGTGCAGAGAGACCCAGCTGCACAGGAAGCCCTTGCGCTCTGGTAAAGCTGGCAGTGCGGGACAGGATGGGTTTCCTCTCAAAAGAAGAAGAGAGACCTACAGCACCGTGTAAGACATCCTTGGGACTCCTCCCTTCCCTGGCAGCAGCCCGTCCCTTCGAGAGGTGGGACAATCACCCTCCCGGCGCCCGCTCCTTCCCACGCAGGAGGCCCGGGAAGCGCGGGAGGCTTGGCTGCGGTGGCTGAGCAGGCTCACACTTACCTGGATCTAGACGCTCAGGGGGGAAACACTGCTCGTGCACGGCCAGGGAGATGTGCCGGGTTTGGAATGATGGTCCGAAGGTGACACTGTAAACCCCGCTGTCACTGAGCTTCAGGTGCCGCAGCAGCAGGGAGCCGTTCTCGGCGAAGAGCTCAGCACGGCCACGGTACGTGAGTCTGGGGAAACAGGATGCAGAGCAGTTCCTGGGAGCTCCCCCGGGACCCAGGGAGCAATGAAACACTGCACAGGCGATGATCTTGTCCGAGGAGTTACAGAACGTCCAGTGAATCGACATCGGGAAGCGAGAGGCAGCATCAACCGTGTAGGAGACGGGCAGGAGCACGGACTGCCCCACGGTGCCGTTGAGCGAATCCTGATGGATTTGGACGAGGACAGCCAGGCTTCCCCCTGCCGAGAAGGGGCAGGGGCAGCTCAGCGCCAGCGTCCCCCCCCGCCCCGCCCCGGGGAGAGCAGGGGCTGCCCCGCTGCCCCTTCCCCTCCCCGGCCCCCGGGCGCCCGCAGCCCCCCTCGCCCCCCGCCCGCAGCCCCCCGCGCAGGAGCCGCTTCTCCGCGACACCCAGCTGCCGCAGCCGGATTTTTGGGGGCATTTGTAGGGGACCCGAGCGCTGGCAGTGCCAGGCTCTGCCTCCCCGGGGCTCGCAGCGTGGTCTGAGCTGGCCTGAGAGCCCCAGCCGGGGCTGAGAGATGGCTCCAGACCCCCAACACCCCCCCAGCGCCGTTTGTCCCTTGGCACTTCAGCGCCCTGCACCGCGTCACGGCTGTTGCCCCTCTGCCCATCTGCACGTGAAGCAGCTCTGGGTCCTCCTGCCCCCATGGGAACGGGGGAGGCAAAGGCACAGCCCCCCCCGCTCTTCATTACCGGCGGGTGGATGGAGCAGCTCCGGCCACCACGGCCCTGCCTGGGACTGATGCCAGCGCAGGTCCCCCACGCCACGTGTCGTGGGGACGAGGGTCCTGGGGGCCACCGCTGAGGTGTCACCGCCACCCAGGCAAGGGGCTGCAGCAGCATCACCCTGCCCCGCACCTCTCCGCCGGCTGCTGCTGGCGAGGCTCCCCGTCCCCCACGACCCCCAGCTCAGCCCAGACTCACCCAGGAGCAGCAGGAGGGAGCCGAGGCTCCAGCGGTGCCGGCCGGCCGACATCTCCTCCGGTTGCGGGGGCCAGCGCCGAGCACAGCAGGGGAACCGAAGCGGGAGCTCTGGTCGGTCGGTCACCACGCCTCCGGCACGGGGTCGCACCCACCAGCCTCTGCAGCGAGGCCACCAGTGAGCATCTCCGAGCCGGCGCCTCGGCAGGGGAGGAAGTCGGTGACTCTTCCTCAGTCCCGTGCGCGCCGCAGGGTTCATTTGCGAGCGTGCGAGCCCCGGCTTTCTTCCTGTGCTCGGCAATCGCGGCTCACGGGCGGCTCCGAGTGCCGGTGGTGGGACGCGGGGCAGAGAGGGGGTCCCAGCCAGGGACCAGCCCAGCCTGGCCCCTTGGATTCCCAGGGAAGAGCCGGCTCCGCTCCCCTGCCCTGCTGGTGCTGTCCCTCGCCCAGGGAAAGGGTCTGCAAAGCTCCAGCCAGAGGCGCAAACCCCCAGGTCCAGTGCAGGACGAGGAGCTGCACAAGCCCTCCCTGGGCAGGCAGGGGTGCAGGCAAGCAGGGATGCAGGCAGGCAGGCAAGGATGCAGGCAGGGCTCCAGGCAGGGATGCAGGCAAGCAAGCAAGCAGGCAGGGACGCAGGCAGGCAGGGATGCAGGCACATCCCAGCAGGTAGGCCTACAGGCTGGGATGCAGGCAGGCAGGGATGCAGGTGGGCAGGCAAGCAGGTAGAGACATAGGCAGGGATGCAGGCAGGGATGTGGGCAGGGTGCAGGCAGACAGAGATGCAGGCAGGGGTGCAGCCAGGCCCCGGCAGGCAGGCAGAGTGCAGGCAGGTGGCAGCCTGCAGGAAGGAGAGGAGGGTCCATGGCTGCAGAGAGGCACAAACCCACAGGCAGCAGGTCCAGCGCGGGACTGGGAGCTGCCCAAGCCCTCCCTGGGCAGGCAGGGATGCAGGCCCCAGGGATGCAGGCAGGGATTGCAGGCAGGTCGCAGCAGGCAGGCTCTGGCAGGGCTGCAGGCAGGCTCTGGCAGGCAGGCAGAGATGCAGGCAGGGATGCAGGCAGGTCGCAGCCTGCGGAGAGGAGAGGAGGCTCCACGGCTGCAGAGAGGGAACAGCTTCTCCCCGAGCAGGGCCAGGGGAAGCCCCAACATGGCAGTGGTTGTGCCAGGAAGCTGCTGCGGCTGTGGACGGGGGGACTCGAGCTCGGGAAGGGGGACAGTGAGCTGCCAATGTGGGAAGAAGGGAACAGCTCAGTCCCCGGGAGCCCCCAGCCCCCTGTGTCCCTGTGCCAGCTCCTCGGGGCCGCACTCTTCCGCAGCTCCTGCTGCCCCTGTTAACGATGGCCAGCACCCTGTTAGCTGGGGGGGGAGTGGGGCGGTGGGTGGGGACCCCCTTGCACGCAGCCGCCCCCCCCCAAAGAGACAGCCAGAGCAGAAGCGCAGCCCCCTCCGGCTATTCGAACTCAGTCTTGGTAGCCGCTGTTCCAAGCTGACCACGGCTTGGTGGCCGTGAGAGCAGGATGTGGGCTGCTGCTGGGGGGGCTGGGCTGCAGCGGGGACATGGCTACCAACCTCCGCAGCCCTCCCGGCTGCCACGCCATGGCCAGAGGTGTGTGGGGTCACCCCCTCTGCCCTGGTCGCACGCAGGGAAACGCGAGCATGGATTCCAGCCGAGGCATCCCCAGGTGCCCACTCTTCCGCCCGCAGAGAACCATCAGCAAATCCCCGGCAGAAGCGGCCCCTGGCCCCCGGCAGCCCCGCGCCGAGGCTGCCTCAGCCACCTTGGGCTCGCCAGAAGCTCTGGGGAAGTTCTCTGCCCTCTCGCTCGGCCGCTGGGCCGGCCCAAGGGATGCTGCAGGGGCGGCCCCGGGTTCTGCGGGGAGCAGGCTGTTGGAGGAAGGGTGTTTGCTTGGCTGGGGAGGGGGCACGGAGCGGGGAGGGGGTGTCTGGGTGCGTGGCTGACGACAAGCCGGTCACCGTCCCCTCCCCGGGGTGCGGAGCGGGGCCGGGGCAGGAGGAGCCACACCAGGTGCTGCCGCCGAGGCGTCCGCACCGCGGCTGGCCCTGGGGGCCGTGCCAGGGTGGGCGGCGCTGGCGTGAGACCCCAGCCCCGGTCCCGCCGCCCTGCGGGGACTGAGGGTGGGGGCCGGGCACCCTCCACCCTGCGCCCACGGCGGGGACGGGGCGGCTGCCGCTGCCCGGGGCTGGGCGGGGGGGAAGCGGGGCCAGTCGAGGGGGGTCGCTGGGAGACCGTTCCACGCTGGGGAAATCTCTGCCCGGGCAGCAGGCACCTCCCGGGCACAGGCGCGGGTGCCGAGCGACGGGAGGTGCCGCGGGGCAGAGCACGACGGCTCTGCAGCAGGACCGTCCCCGCGTTCCCCAGCCCCGGGGAGGAGCCGGAGCGGGAGCCACCGGGCAAACGGGGGTGAGGAAAGGGCCGGGTGTATTTCTCCGGCGCAGGCGTTGCCGTCAGGGCGCTGCCCCGAGCGGCGGCACCCCCACGGGGTCCCGCTGCCCGCTGCTCCCCCCCACCTTCCCCCCCTGCTCCTCAGCAGCGCCCGAAGGCGTCGGGACGCGGCGTCGCCCCCCGCGGCGGAGCTGCTCCGGGCTGCGGCCGTCGCTGCCGGCGCCGGGGGTGCGAGACTGAGCGGGGCTCGGTGTTCGACGCCTCCCGGGAGTTTGGCTGTGGGCACAAAGCAGAAGTCACCCCGAAACGCCCGGCTGCAGCAGACCGGGGCCGACCCCGTCCCTCCTCCCACGGCTCCGCTGCGTGTCTCCGGGGGGTCCTGGCCGTGTGACGGGTCTGCTGCCCGGAGCAGCCTCCCCAGAGGTAAATCCCCCCCATGGCGTGGAGCCGGGCTGCCCCATCCCCCGCGGAGGAGCCCGGCAGTTCTGCCCTTCCCGTGGGATGCGAGAGCCCAGGTCACCTCCCCCGGAGAGGAGAGGTGTGCGCTCACCCTGAGCCACGGGAGGTGGAGGAGCAGCTGGAGGAAGAGCAGGATGAAGCAGTAGCAGCCTCCGAAGACATAGCAGGGGATGCGCGGGGCAGTCCCTCCTCCTCCGGCCGGCTCGGTGTCTGTGGAAGGAGAGATGGGCACGCTCCTGGGCACGGTTCGCTGCGGAGCTTTCCCCGTGTGCGAGGCCTGGGGCCGACGTGCTCGGCCTGACGTGGGCCGCTGCCCGCTGACTCCTGCTCCCAGGCCCCGACGCACACCCCACGGTCCCTCCTGCTCTCCATCTCCTGGGCTTCCTGCCTTCCCCAGGGGCCCGCAGGACGTCTCCGTGGGGGTTCGACGCCATCCCCGAGCAGGGCAGAGTAGCTGAGGGCCCTCAACGCCTGCCAGACCCTCCCAGAGCTGGTGTGCGGCGCCATGTCCCTTCCCGAGCGCAGCACAAGCCCTTCCCAGGGGGTGTCCTGAGCTGCCCACCCCCCTGCCTGCCTGCCCGGGGCCTCCTCCTCCTCCTGCCTCTGCTGGGGAGAGGGAGCTCTGCTGCCTGCCCTGCACAGCTGGGAGCGCCCAGGCTGGGAAACGCTTCCCATCCCCTCTGCTCAGCAGGGCAGCAGCAAAGAGGACCCTGACCTGCTCCATCCCACAAAACAAAGCTGCCCATTCTGCCCTGGTAACTGCACCGATGGCAGCCCTGGGCATCAAGGGTTACTCCCTGTGAGATGAGGAACGGGAATATGAACCCCCCATTGCCCCAGAGAAGCCACCCCTGGCCAGGGCCCCCCGAAACGTCCCCTCTCAATGGTGGCGAGAGTGCTGAGATGGGGTGAGGGACAGAAGCAGAGGACGGGGTGGCCAGGCTGGTCCATGACCCTGGCTCCTCTCCCATCTCCAAAGCCCACGGGCAGGAGTTGTGGGGCTCAGGCGCAGGGTTGGACCTTACGCTTACCTGGACGCCCAGGGGGGAAACGCTGCTCATGCACGGCCAGGGAGATGTGCCGGGTTTGGAATGATGGTCTGAAGGTGACACTGTAAACCCCGCTGTCACTGAGCTTCAGGTGCCGCAGCAGCAGGGAGCCGTTCTCGGGGAAGAGCTCAGCACGGCCACGGTACGTGAGTCTGGGGAAACAGGATGCAGAGCAGTTCCTGGGAGCTCCCCCGGGACCCAGGGAGCAATGAAACACTGCACAGGCGATGATCATGTCCAAGGAGTTATGGAACGTCCAGTGAATCGACATCGGGAAGTGAGAGGGAGCATCAACCGTGTAGGAGACGGGCAGGAGCACGGACTGCCCCACGGTGCCGTTGAGCGAATCCTGATGGATTTGGACGAGGACAGCCAGGCTTCCCCCTGCCGAGAAGGGGCAGGGGCAGCTCAGTGCCAGCGTCCCCCCCCGCCTGCCCCGGGGAGAGCAGGGGCTGCCCCGCTGCCCCTTCCCCTCCCCGGCCCCCGGGCGCCCACAGCCCCCCTCGCCCCCCGCCCGCAGCCCCCCGCGCAGGAGCCGCTTCTCCGCGACACCCAGCTGCCGCAGCCAGATTTTTGGGGGCATTTGTGGGGGACCCGAGCGTTGGCAGCGCCGGGCTCTGCCTCCCCGGGGCTCGCAGGGCACTGCCTGGGCTGGGAAACACCAGTCAATCAGCCCGAGAGCTAATTGTTTGTCCCCTGCAGGAAGGGGCACGGCCAGGGCTGGGGCTGGCTCTTGAAATGCCCTCCCAGGGTGGAATTTGTGATTTCCAACCCACATTGTAAACCAGAGAAAGCCTTTCCACATGTATATTAGCATCACATAGATGAAAGCAGAAGAGATCTTCTGCAGTTACATCCGTCCTGCCCTTCTCACCCTTCCTGGGCTGTCCCGAGACGACCAGTGGGGAATCACGCGGTGGTGACACAGCCGTAGCAGCGGGGACACAGCCATAGCAGCGGGGGGGACACAGCCGTAGCAGCGGGGGGGACACAGCCGTAGCAGCGGTGAGCAGAAGCACAGTGAAAGGCCGCGCTGGGTCCAGCAGGACACTGCTCTCTCAGGGGGTGGCTTTGGCAGACGCTTGGCAGCGAGTGTATGAACCACGTTGTTATGCTTCCGCCCAAATTTCTAGCCTTCTGTGGTTCAGGTGAGCACTCCATGGTCACCGTCAGCTCCTTGTCGTATCAGCACAGCATTATCCCAGTCCCAGCTTTCACTTCACAGAACCACAGAGTGGCAGGGGTGGGAAGGGACCTCTGGAGATCATCCCATCCAGCCCCCTGCCAGAGCAGGGTCACCCAGAGCAGGTGGCACAGGAACGCGTCCAGGCGGGTTTGGGATGTCTCCAGAGACGGAGACTCCCCCACTTCTCTGGGCAGCCTGTGCCAGGGCTCTGCCGCCCTCACAGCACAGAAGTTCCTCCTCGTGTTTAGGTGGAACTTCCCATCGTCAATTTTGTGCCCATTCCCTCTTGTCCTGTCCCCGGGCACCACTGAGCAGAGCCTGGCCCCATCCTCCTGACACCCCCCCTTTCAGTATTTATAAGCGTTGATGAGCTCCCCCCTCAGTTGTCTTTTTTCAGCCTGAAAAGACCCAAGTCCCTCAGCCTTTCTTCATCAGAGAGATGTTCCAGCCCCCTCAGCATCTCGGTAGCCCTTTGCTGTCCCCTCTCCAGCAGTTCCCTGTCCCTCTTGAGCCGGGGAGCCCAGAACCGGACACAGCGCTCCAGATGTGTCCTCACCAGCGTCACACACCCCCCGAGTCGCTTTCCGCCGGCCCCCTCCCAGACTCACCGGCGAGCAGCAGGACGGAGCAGAGGGTGCAGCATCCCCGCAGAGAGCTCATGTCTCCCATGCCTTGGAAGTGCAGCGAAAGCAACACTGTAGGAAGTCAAGCATCTGTGCTGACCTCAAAATTTGCATGAAGCAACATGCTCAGTGGTCAGCAGCCTCGGGCCGTCGGCTTTTAACCATTTGAGACCGCCCTGGTGAAGTCCGGCTGCAGGAAGGTGCCTCTGCAATCTCCCTTCAGCTCTAAACGATGACACGCAAGGACCGGGCGGGGGGGTGCAGCCAGCCCGGGGGGCTCGGGGAGGTGCTGGAGGGATGAGGGTACATCAGAAGGTTGGTGTCGAAGCAGGGGGGTGAGCAGGATGGGGGGCAAGGACGTTTCAGGAGGCAGATGGAGGAGCTGCAGAGGATAGCGATGCTCTGGGAAAGAATAGCGGCTTCTGGAGGGCGGGGAAAGTCTATAAGGGTTTGGGAACAAAGGAAAGTTGGAGGATGGCATTTTACTTGATGTTTTTGCCTTTCCCCGAGGCTGCTCTCCTTCCCAAGACACCCTCGAGTCTGTCCCCCATGGCCAAGCCCAGGCAGCGATGAGGCAGAGCTCGTACCCCAGCACAGGCAGGCACTCTCCGTACAGCCGGCTGCCGGCAGATGGGCACGGCCAGCGAGCACCGCTTTTACTGGCACCCCCAGACCCACACACAGCCCCCACGGGAACACGAAGGATGGGAAGGGCCTGATCCTGCTCTCCAGCTGGTGGGGCCGACACTCGCTCGCAGCTCTCACGCTTGGGCACATCACACAAATGGCCGGGACCCGGTTCCTCTCCTGCGCCCAGACCCACCGTCCCTCCTGCAGGTGGTCCCAGACCCCCAGTCTGACACCCAGCCAGGCTGGTCCCGGACCCCCGATCCTGCCCCACAGCCAGGCTGGTCCCACTCCGCTGCGGGGCCAGGGCCAGGCAGGGACTGGGGAGGACACCCACAGAGAAGATAGGTGGGAACTCTCCCTTTTATCCCCCCTCCCCTTTACTTCACTGCACTTGTTCCCCCCGGCCTTGACTCCTCCCAAATAAACAACCCACCCTTCATTGTTTTTCACCCCATTCCTCCCAGTTTTGCTACATCCATACCCCAGTTCAGCATTTCCCATACCACTACCTCAGCTATCTGGTATTCCCGACAAGGCACAGGGCTGTGCAGGACTCGGCTCCCCTGAAGGTCCCCAGCATCCCTCCCCGGCTACCTGGGAACTTTGACCATTTCTTACATTGCAGTAACAATATCCTTGGACTGCACAGATCAGAATTGTTTACTGTCACGATTTTAAAGAGGATTTGTCCTCTAAGGTCTGGCAAAGTGACCGTCACCTTCACGGCTCTGCACCCAGCGAGGGTCACGGCCAAACGGGGGATTTATGAGCTTGAATGTTCGCAGAGAATAAACCCAGAAGTGATGCCGGCACAAAGCACCCAGAGTTTGCGTATCCCAGATTAGGCCGAGGTCTGAGCAAGGACCTTGCTTGACTTGGAAACACTCAAGAACTCATTCTCAGCAACGAATTTGGCCTTATTCCAGCGGTCAGCCACGTATTCCACAGCCATCCCTGTGCCAGAGTCACTTCTTGTTATTACAGCACATTCACGGTCCTGATCCTCTTTCATAAGCTGTAGCTCTGGAAGCTGTGGTTGCTTTTCGTTTTTTTAATATTAAAAAACCCCAAGTATTTGATGGTTACACGAAGTACTCCGCGCAGATACTTCCCCTCTCAGCACCGGAGCAGGGGGTTTAGGCAGCTTTTCTGAAGCCTGTGAAAACTTCAGAACTTCCCTTTAATTAAGGTGGATTTTGTCTCAAAGTTTTCTTGGAGATCTCCTTAGCAGCAGAAGCACAAAGCGTTGTGGCTCTAAGGGCTTCAAGTTTGCCGACAAACCCAGCGCAAGGAGCTTTGAGGGCTGAAGCGAGGGACGGGTGGAAGCTCTGCAGGAGTCTCTCCCTCCCTGAGCTGAAGTGTCCCCCGGCTTGTCAAAGTCCCCCCAACCTCATGAGGTGCATCACAAAATTCGGGTTTGCTCTGCCACCGCCCCGCGACATCCCAGCCCTGAGCACAGCACTCGGCGGCGTCTGTCGCCTCCAGCCTGCTTTGGGCTGGTGGAGGTGACAGTCACGTTGCAGAAGTCCTCACGCGCTTCCAGAAGCCCTTCTCTGCTCCGGTGGTGCCTCGCCATGGGAGGGCACCCGTGTGGGTCAGCTCTGGGGAGAGCAGCCAGGATTTAGGGGCAGATGCCAGCGCTCTGCAGCTGGCCACAGCCACCAACGTTCACCTAAAAAATGTCCTTCGGAAACGGCATTTGCAGCTGCAGCGGATGAGCTCGTCCTCGCCCCCGACACCTCCAGCAGCCTCCCAAGAGGCAGAAGATCCCTTCCTTGGTACTTTTCTGGTGTTGACACAGAAACATCCTGCCTACCCTTCACACCTTCGTACTTGTTGCTAAAAATAAAAGTTTAGTGGCACAGGTGTTGTCTTTAGATGCTTCCTTTGCTCCCGGACCTGCGTGCACGCTCAGCAAATGGTGTCACCCACCACCACCAAGCACCCACTGCAGAAATACCTGAGAAATACCATTTCCATGTGAGCTGCCGACACGTCCCGGCAACCGCGGGACCTGTGCTTTGCTCCGGGGACCACACGCCCACTGTCACGCCACGGCTATTGTAGAGCCGGAGCGATGCCCGGGCAGGAGGTGCCAGTCCCGGGGTGCAGCGTGGGCTCGGCGCCGCAGGACAGCATCGCCTGCCTGCAGGGTGGGAAGCCACTGCCCCACACGACGATGGGGACCTCGCAGGGCGGCGGCAGCAAAGGCAGGAGGAGGCTAACCAGCAAGTGAAAGAACTAGGAATGTAAGAATTCCTCCATCTACAGCAGAGCTCGAGAAACCACACGGTAATAAGGATGTGCAAAGCACCAAGAGTAACGAACAGGGATTAAAAGTGCATAAATGTTAAAAGTATGACCATTTGCAGCAGGGTCCCTGGCACCCCTGAACTGCCAGGCTTCACGGCAGAGCCTGTTGCCCACGGGTGGGCGAGACACGGCCCAGCTCCCACCCCCTCCTTCCTGCCCCGAGTGTGGCCGGTGCCATTGTCACCCCAACTACTGCTGCCCCAACCTGTGTCGCTGGGGGAAAGACACCTGCGTGTGGTGAGGTGACGTGTCTGGCTGGCATTTGCCATCTGACGGTGACGCTGTACCCCCCACGCTGTCGGTGAGCTGTGGTGGGGACCCGTTCTCGGGGAAGAGCTCAGCGCAGCCACATCCAACGCGTCTGTTCTCCCGCAGGGAAACCGCCCCTGCCACTAACACAGAATCACAGACTGATTTGGTTTGGAAAGTTAAAGGCCACCCGGTGCCACCCCCTGCCCTGGGCAGGGACACCTCCCACCAGCCCAGGTTGCTCCAAGCCCCGTCCAACCTGGCCTTGAACCCCTCCAGGGATGGGGCAGCCACAGCTTCTCTGGGCAACCTGGGCCAGGGGCTCACCCCCCTCACAGCCAAGAATTTCTTCCCCAGATCTCACCTAAATCCCCCCTCTTTCAGTTTGAAGCCATCACCCCTCGTCCTGTCACCACATGCCCTACGAACTCATCTTCTGAAGAGTTACACCCACAAAAACCTGTATTCGTGAACATTTGCCACGCGACAAACATCCCCCCCTTCTGATCGGCAACATTTACGTCATTTCTTTAGCACTGACATCCTGCGTAGGTGCTGGGGCATCCCCAACGCAAGCAGCATCTCCGCCAGAAAACACACCGTGCAACATATCTGCGCAGCACCAAAAATGCCCAGTTTTTCCCAGCTTTTGGGGAGGACAAGCGGGAAAGAGTAAAATTGTCTCCTTTCACGTTTAGCCTGGAAACCGCCAGCATATTTGAGATATAACAGTACGTTTTCCTAGCGAGGACCAGCTAATTTTGGGACACAGCAGTTCCCTTCTGGCTTCCTCCTCAAAAACCGCTCTGGGAACAGCGGAAAATCCCCTGCCCGACTATATATCAGAGCGCCCAGCGAGTTATTGCTGCTCACAGAAACAGGCGTCTTTCCCACTCCCAGGACTTACTGTCCATTCGTTTCGTGCACAGAAAACCCCCTTCGCCTCCCTTCCCTTCCCCAGGGAAAGCTTTGAGGCTGATTTTATGGGCCACAATTCATCAACGCACTGTGGGAAAAGCCCTGCCCTGTTATCACCTAATTGCCTTCAAATCCTGTCACCTGGGGCCAAGGTGAAGGACAAGCACTTGTTTACACGATCCAGAAAGATACATGCAGTGGCTGCCAACACGTGGAAAGGACGTAGAAATAAGATGAAAATCTTGTGCAAATCAAGATTAAAGCTGAGAACGGGAGGAAAAAGCTTACGTGCATCCTTCCTCCAGGTGTTTTGCTGCAAACCTGCGGATGCAAAGCCTTGTCAGGGCTGTCCCTCTGCTCCGAGTGGCTTCAGCCTGTCTTTAGGGAGCTCATCCCGGCGGAGCGCCTCAGCTTCTCCGGGTGAGTTAAATTGAAGTCCTCAAGGACGTGGATATATATAATCTTGTCATTCAACATATATCCATTTCTTCCTTCCCTAAATTTACACAGGGAATAGTTTTTCCCCTTCTTGCATGTCTCGGCATGGAGCGTCGCCACCCGTGGCTCCTGTGTGTTACATTAACGTGCCCTTCAGCCAAATCCCAACCTTTAAAAGGAATAACCACTCGCAGATGGAGAGCGGGCAGCACCCAGCAGCGTGTGACGCCCACCAGGACCAACCGCTGCTTTCCCCTGAAAAACCAGTTTTCTGCACAACCACTGTATTAACCGCAGGATTTAGATGCAGGAGAAGGGGTTAACGCCCCGGCTCCCGCGCTCAGCCCCGTGACTTGTGCTTTGTCTTCCACAAGTCTCATTTTTTCCCCCTCTCTTTTAACACTGAAGTCTGACTCGGCAAATGTTGGGAGTGAAACTCCCGCTAGCATTTCACCAGAGCTTAGGTACGCGTATTTAAAATTGTCCTTAACTGGTGCTGGAGGGGGATGGTTTCTTTAAACGTGCAATGTTTTCTCCGAATGTAACTCTGACGTCTGGGAACCTTTATTCCACATCATCTCGTCTGCTTAGCAGCAGCCTTTCACCTCTTGCCTCCTCTTATAGCTTCTGCTTTCCTCCTCTCCAGTGTTTTCAAGCTCAAAATCTTCTTGGAATTCCCCACTGGTATCTCGAGCTCTGCAGAGACCGGATCGCTCTGCCCAGGGGGGGCCAAACAGGCGTTTCTGAACCCCAAAGCTGGTTTTGCCTTAATTTTTTTTTCCCCCCAGTAAAATAATAAAATTCCCCGCCTTTACAATGTTTTGAGGTTTGGCTGTTCTGAGAAACCAAAGTGCTTTTGAGCACCAGGTTTTATGGTGAGCCCTAGTGGCTGTTTTCACAGAAAACTCCTTTTTTTGCCCACTTTTTGCCTCTCTGTGCCGGCAGGCGGGGGGTTCTGCCAGCCCCGTCTCCGCTGTGCCCTTACCCCAAACGCCTCAGAGGTGCTGCAAGGGGTTCATTAACCCCCCGCCAATTATATCTGTCTGTATAATGGGCCGGTGTGAAATATCAGCAGAATAATTAATCACTGGGAAAATCTCGCTCTGGGGCGATAGTCCCCAGACTCCTAGGAGTTTAAGATTTTCCCTTTATTTCATTAAATCTATTGAAGTTATTAGAGTCAGACCTTAGTGATAATTTGCTTCCCTCCCTCATCTAATATTTTTATCGTGGTCACATTCCCCAGGCTCGAAGTGCTACGACAATACAGTTAATGACGAGTAATGAACTGGAAAGGTACTGCCCGTTAGCAGTGCAGCAACATGGTTAATGAATACCCACCTCTGGCTGATGACAAAGGAGATCTTTGAAATTCAAACAGAAAAAGGTGGGGAGAAAAAAGGCACTGGGTAAAATGAGCAGATACGGAGTGTTTGGCTCCCGGGAGAGGCAGTACTCACGCGTCCCTGCTCAAAACTCTCCACTTGAGACGTCTGCGTTGCTGCTCATTATTTAAGGGTTTAGGCAGAGCAGAAGGCACAAGGAGGAGTTTCCAGGAGAGTCTGTTGCTCAGGTTTGCTGCGTGGTCTGCAGATATTAAATACATTTAATATTTCCCATGCCGTCAGCAGCAGCCCGCCCTTCCTGCCCGTCTCCCAGGCGAATCACAAGGGAACGCGCTTGCACCATCTCTCTTTCCTCCAAGCTGCGATAACCTGCCCCGTTAGTTTGTTCCTGCCTCATTTGTCTGTGAACTCCTATTGCCCCATGTCCATAGCAACCCCCTCCTGCCTCTCCGATCCCGACAGCTCTGGTCTGACTACGGTTTTTACTCGAGGCAATAATTATTATATTTTTACTACATACTCCTATATTATTAGTATATATTATATTATTATTACTATATATTACTATAATTAATTATTATAGTACTACATTCTTAGTTAACTTAAAGTACCCTGTTAAAATAGCTTCAATGTTTTCCAGTAGCCAAAAAGGAAAAGAAATGAGGAATAAAGCTAAAAATGCAAATATTTTTCAGTTTAGCTAAGTGCAGAATTAAAACATTCTTTTATATAAAGAAAAGGCTTTTAATCACTACATGTAGATGATAATCAAGGGAAGCATGGCTCAAGCGGTTGCAAGAACAAAACACATAGATTCTTCTCCCTTTTTGGTAGCCTCTCTTGCTACCAAACTCTTCTTTGCTGGGTTGAAAGTGGCCTATTTATTTTTTTGCAAGTCCTGGCTGCACCAGGGGACGGGAGGGGGGGCCACAGGAGGGGACCAGAGGGTGGACACACCAGGAGATGAAAGAGAGCAATCCCGAGACCTGAGCAGAGGGCTTTGGAGCACGCTGGGAGGAAAACACAACACTCTTGGGGCATACTGGAGGAAAAACGGGGGTTCCTGATGCAACCAGCAGGTAGATGGCGGGGGGGTGTGCGTGCTCTGGTTTGGCTGAAGGACTGAGGGCTCTGGGCAGCACCAAAAGCTGAGTGATGGGCTGTACCGCACACCCACGGGGAGCAGAGCGGCCCCAAGGGGATCCCGGGGTGACAAGACACCAACCAGAGGGATGTGGGGGGCACTGGAGGGCAAATGGGGCAGCTCCATTTTTCTCCAGGCACCCTCAGATCACCCCCCCGTGCTCCCTGTGTCCCTCCACATGTCCCCTCTCACCATCTCCATTCCCCTCCCCACCTGTCTCTGGGATGACGGGCACCACCTCCCACAGCTCTTGAAAAACGTCCACAGTCGCACTGGCTTTTGAACAGCAATTCCTGGAGTTCTCAAAAGCAACGGGCACAGCCCGGCAGAAGAAAGGACGGGCATCGCCGCTACAGCCCTAGAGCCTGGCAGGATGGGACTTGGCATTGACTTTTTCATATTAATTTCTTGCATCTTCTGCCATCGTGTGGCCAGTGAAAGAATGAATGACGAGAAGTCAACAGAGATGCATTGGTTTACTGCTCCTCGCGTTTATTCCACCTTTGAAGGGTAATACAGACTTATTCTCAAGTTCATGATTGCTTGAAATACATATTTTGTGAAGCTGACCACTTTATAAATCATTGGTTTGAAGACCTTATTTCTTAGTTTTGGAAAACGTGTTAAACACATAGATTGGATCCCCAGAGCAGTGGGAAGGAGAAGGAAACAGTTCATCATTTATTGGCTGGAAGGATTGAAAAAGCTCGATTACAAAACCTGATCCGGTATCATTACAGCAAACGGAACCTGTTCCATAACACGGCACAACAAAGGCCTGTAGCAGGCAGGCGGCAACTGCCAAGAAGCCCTGTTCCTTCAAACAAAGTTTTGATGCTCACAAGCCCCTTTGGAAGAAGCGGGGAGAGGTGGAGCACGGGATTACACGCAGCCCTCCCCACTCCACATCTTATTGTTGGGGTGGCTGGATTCATTTCAATAATACCTATGAGGGAACGTGGTTCTTTGACATTCACGGTGAACAATTTTCCCCCAAACAGATCACACAATCACCTCGAGGAGTGTTGGCTTGGAGTTGGCTCAGAAGAGGAGGCTGGTGGCTGAAGAGCACAGCCCTTGGCAGAAAGGCACCTGTGTCACGACAACCTGTCACGGATACACCTTGGCCGGTTCTCCCTTGTGCTAGCCAGGGTCCCCCACGCTCCAGCTCAGGGTAGCGGCACATTTTCAGCTTGCAGCTGATAAAGATGGAGGTCCCCTGAGCAGGGGCAGGTAAAGCTGATCTCACTGACTAAGGGAAGGCTTCCACACGAGCTAAGCACTTTTCCCTCATCGCCTGGGGGCACAAGGAGGGAAAAAGAGCTCAGGAAATCCTTAATACCCTCGAATAATTTGAAAGAGAGCTCCACTGCCCAAGGGCATCAAATACCGATCAGGGTCCTTCGTCAACCAACACAGAGACTGTTTTGTGGCACCAGCTCCTGCCCCATGCTCCAGCCCACGGCTTCTCCCAGAAGCACTGGGTGAAACCAAGCCCACAGCACGCGAGCGGGGCTGTGCGAGGGACAGCAAACATAACCGCCGTGGTTTGCTACTTCAACGTGACTAACGAAGATTTGTAAAACTTCGCATCTAAGTTGTACTGGTGTAACCTGCACCTAAGGGCAACCTACAAACGAAACGCCTGACAAAGAGTAACAGAACGTACGCTGCAGGCTGCTCAGGGAATCCACTGGCTCAGCCCAGAGGAAAATTCAGGTTCCTGCCTGTGCCTGAGGCTGCTGTTCACAGGCCCTGGGAGACGTACCCGACAGAAGCCAGCTCACTTCACGCTTGTATTACCTGTGCCACTGCTCCTGCGTCACCTCCTCACACATCCCCTGATCAACAGCTTCCTGCCAAGCCTTCGCTCAGAAACCCCTTTCAACTCCTGATCACCGCAGCGGTGGCTCACCGCAGACGCAAAATACTGTGAGAGACAGCATCAGGCAGCTCAGTCCACATGAAGAGAAGCTTTCAAGGGTGTCTCTTAGCACTGGGATCTATATATTCAGTATTTAGGTTAAACAAAGGCAGCAAGTTTAGCATATACGCATCTGCGCTGCACTTGTACCTTGGACACGAGAACATCTTCCTTGCACAGGAAAGCCGGGAGTGAGAGGGACCAGCCCTGTTTTAAGGTCCAGTCAGAGGAGTGAATGCCGCCGAAGATGTGGAAGAATGAAAAATAAACAAATGCTAAAGTCCCCTCCTGGTTCTAAAATTCCAATGTTTCTAATAATGATAGGATTTGCCTTTGTTCCTTGCACTACGGCCCTTCAATGTGCCAGACTCCGGTCTATCCTGCAGCTGCCAGGAGCTGAAAGGCACCTCTGGATTCATCACCTTCATAGGCAGGAGAATCTGGTCAGGGAAAAAAAGGTCAGCCTCATCGAGCAGCCAGTGTAAAGATGCCCTAACACAAATTCCTTCTTCAGAAAAGGGGAAGGAGCGGGCAGAGTAGGAAATTTGTCAGCAAATACTGCAGCTGCTGCGTCTTTGCCCTTGATACAAGCACAGTGCAACAGGCAGAAAGAACACAAGCATTACGTTACTGGAACTCAGGGAAACGTGAGCAATACATCCCTCGTCTAACACAGTCATCTCTCCTTCCCAACATGCAGATCTTGCTACTTTCCCCATTCCCTCTAACCTAAACCTTTTCAGAAACACCCTAACTACACCAGGTTCTCTTTCCAGGCCATCCCTCAGGCAGCACGGCTCCCATCAGTGACTGTTATGGGGTACACAGTGTATTCAAGAGTAGTCACTGAAACATGCCAACAGCCCTCACTTTGAGTAGTGGCATTTTCATTATATAGGCACCAGAGACTTTCATTTCTCTAGACAGGTTAAAGTCCAGGCTGAGGTGAGACAAGACCCCCACGATTTCCATTCTGCTCTGCTAAAAAAAAAAAATCCAAACCTAGAATGTCCAGCTGACAAAAAGGCTGAACAACAGGGAAAAATACAAAGATTTAAAATCCTGAAGGCACTTGATTGGAGGAGCACTTCACATCAGTAGGTGCTGGAGAACTTCCCGGGGTGCGATTAACCCTGACTCAGCAGAGCTGTGACAGACTGGCTGGCTGGAAAGCCCAGGCTGGGCGCACAGACAGCAAGAGCTGACCATGCTGGAAGGCAGAACACGGTCCCATAAAGCTCCCGTAACCTTTGGCTTCCACCTGCTCCCTCTCCTGAACAGGCTCCGAGAACTGCTTGAAAAGGGTGGAGGTGTCTGAGGTATGTGCAACATCTTCCTCATGGTGAAGCACCCGCACGGCGGTGCTGGAGGTCGGACTGCCTCTCCGCGGAGGGTGCTCTGGGCTAAGCCTGCAGTCCCAGTAAGCGTGCGGTGTTCAGCACGTCATCTCGCGTCAGGTAGCAGCCACAGAGCTGGCGGTACCCTGTGAACGCTTCCCGGCCGTGCAGGACGCGCCAGTTATCTATGAACAGTGCCTGCAGGGGAAGAGGAAAGGTGTCAGAGGAAGGTCAGCCACCGCAGCCAAGGCCAGGACCCTCTGACAGGACAGGTCCCGGAGCCGAAGATCCCTCGAGACTGGAAGAGCAAGTAAGGGTATGGCACAGTGGGCATGACCCTTCCTGTTCAACTCTGTCAGATGCACATGAGACTACAGCCAGCTGTTTTGTGTGATCTAGCACAGCTGTTTTATCTGAAGCCAGCAGTTCTGCTCTGCTGCTAACCACAAATTAAAACACGACAGCTAGCAAAGCACAGAAATACATTCTGAGCCGCTTCTTTGCTTTTCTACCGGAGAGGTTGGGCAATAGTTCACCAGCAACAGAAAGTGGCCATTTTCAGCCTCTGTGGTGTCACTTCCCCCCAGGCATCCTTGGGAAGAGAGAGGCGTAGGGGCTCTGATATGATCATCTTTTCTGCCTTACCTGGAAGCTCATATTCTTTCAGGACAGTAGGAACACATACAACAGATATTACAACACTGTAACACAGGCCACCTTAAAACAGCTGTAAGGAGGAAAACTGCAGCATATGGAGCTTGCCTGGAGCATTTACCTTAGTGGCAACAAGCGTGCACATCCAAAGGAGCGCCCTGCCTCCCTCCCTGTACCAAACACACAAGCCTCCCAACTCCAAGTCCTACCTTGCCCGGCTTCAGTTTGACCCACAGTTCATTTTCTGGTCTCCTGAGCTCTGTGGTGAGTGTGCGGTGAGCAGCGTACCAGCGATGCACAACATCATAAGGCACGGTGTTGATGACAGCACGATCGTAGTTATTGTACCTAGAAGTAAAGAAGAGCTAAGAGACTGCCCACATGGCTCCAGGAGCACAGCCAAGAATTTCCAAAGGGATTCCTGTAGGATTAGTCAGTATTTAGGGGAGGTTAGAGAGATGACTAGGGAGGTTATGCTGCAAGTGCAGGATTTTCAGGAGACTACACAACCCTGGGAGCAAGGAGGAGGTTACTGTCAAGTGTAAAACTGTTCTTGCTGGTTTTCCATGGAAGGATGCGCCACTGCAATGGGCAGGACTGAGGGTTGTGCAGAGTCAGTGGGAAGCAGAAGCGGTGCTGGACATCCTCCTGCACTCAGACAGTTTCAGAAAGCAGCCCAAATTTCCTTTGGAAGGGGACCAGTCTGCGCTCTCCCTGTTCCCTATAGGCCAGGCTAGCTTCTAGAGGCTTTTTCAGGGAAGGGCTGAATTCTACTGCCTCTCAAATTAAATGAGATGAGGGCACAGGGCTGAAGGGATGATGACAGGAGTGAAAAATCAGAGCTCAGCACTGACACTCATCTTTGTATTGGTGGTTCTGACACTTCCGATAAAGCAGCAATGTGCAGCCCAGGAGGAAATGCACAGTGTTTCTGTGGTTTCACCCCACCCCTCAAACATACGTTGGTTTTCAGTTTACAATATCTTCTGGAACACCACTACCATCTGCCACAATCCCCTCTCCTCCCCATAAGCAAGAGACCTCATGTTGACGTTACCTGATCAGATAAAGCTCGTTGTTCCAGGGATAGACATTGAGAACTGGCCCAACTCCGATCATGTGGTTGTGACAGTCTCCCACGTTCTCAACATACTCGTGCTTCAGGGGCACCTTGCTGAGGAGCTCGAACTGATCAGGGGCTTGCCGGAGAACCTGCTCTGCCGCGTAGAAACCATCCACCAGCAGCGTCCGCCCGCCCGTGCCCTCGTGCTTCAGGCAGTGAAACACTTGGATGCTGCATGGGCAAAAGAATCAAGAATTAAAGTACACCAAGAATTAAAGTACACCAGGAGAAAAGACCTTGGCTGCCCGCCCCATGGACAGACAGCATTGCTCTTGGACCCAGTCAGATGTCAATGGATGCGTCACCCTTCTCACTTCACTAAGACCTGCCAAGGAATGGAGACAGACCAGCAAGAAATGGCTGTACCTGCCGTTTCTTTAGGCCCAATCTCAGACATTTGGCTTCCGAGAAGGTGGTTAACTGCTTACACGGCCTCCCAGATCAAGTGACATGAGTCTGGGAGACTTCAAGTGGTGTAGGATCAGGCCTGTGTCACCCAAAGTCCATCCAGGCAGTAGGATGTAGAGGTTCAAAAGCATAAAACCAGCTTCTCTAGAATATTTCAGAACAAGAGGACAGTTAAAGAAATGCTGGTTGTACTGTTGAGGTCTCCAGGAAAGACAAGGGGAGTCCAGGGTGACTCTAATTCAATGGTCTCCCACAAACAGTCAAGAGAAGTCCCTCAACACCCTTAAAGACCCTTTGGAAAGCCTGGAGCAGAGAAGCTTACCTACAGGGACATCCCCTCCCCAGTGGGAAACCATCCAACTCAGCTTCTGTCCTTCTATTCCATCTCTGAAGCTTCTCCTTCCCTTCATCCAAGCAAGGCAGGCATTGTACAAATTGGTTAGGAACAAAAACTCAGGAGCTGCCTCGAGCCACCTACTCCCAATTTTCACAGTGTACAAACTTCACTTGATAAAAAATTAATTGTGACCTTCTGGGAAAGCCTTTATCTCGTGATCTCCCTTCAGGGCCTCTTAACCCAGTCCCACAGCAAGTGATGTGGCAGGAGCTCCCCGCTCCACCCTCACCTTTTCACCTGGGTGCTCCAACCTCCCCTCTACCCACAACAGGTTCAGGATAATTTTACAAAGTCAGTCCACCAGCACTGGAGCAAAGGACACACTGTGCCTCAAAGGCACCCGCCTCCTCCTGCGGCTCGGGGCACTGAGAAAGCCTCTTCTAAGGGTAGGCTCTATGGGTACAGTCTTTCCCATCGCTTGGGGAGTTTCTATCCTCTACCCTTTGCAATAATTTAACTTGAGACTTGTCAGATTTGGTTGATTTCAGCAAAGCAGTGGAGGAAAGCAGACATTCAAATGAACACATCTTTCTTGAAAAACACCCCATTTCATTTAGAAGCAGGTCAAAGACTGTTTCAAGTGATTTGGAAGCAAGTCTGAAACAGTCTGGGAAGAAGGGATTTCTGGCAGAGATGGGGGCTCAGGAAAGCCAGAAATTCATGTTTTTCCTGCACAACTATGGTTTTGCAGGATTGCAAGCGCTAATGGTTAGCCCCGCTAAATTAGCCCATGCTGTCGTTTGATACACTTCAGTTGGCTGCAGATGCGAATACGCCTACCTGAAGGGAACCCTTCCAAGTGGAAAAGAAAGGTATAAAAATAGCTAATGAGCACTATAGTTCTGGCACCAAGCAGTTTAATCAAAGCTCTTTTGTAGGCTGAAATTCTGATTACTAATTACTTGATTTGATTTTAGGGAAGATTTTGTGAGCTCCTAACACAAGTCAGCCAAGCAGGTAACACTGTGCAGGTCACGAAAACACACGGGTTCTGCAGGCAGCTGTTCACCAAAACCAGGGAAGCCAACTAGATCTGGCTTGAAGCATGTGGCAGGACCCATGCTTTATGCATATACTCCTAGCCCCACAGAGCACAACAAAATCCACTTACTTTGCTCCTGACACTGAGCTGCTTCAGAACAAATATCACCACCCAAAATCTTCCTGCCTGGCTGGGCAGAGAACAGTGCTGAGGGTGCCGCCTGGGTAACTCTACCTTCCCTGGTCTGAAGGGCTGCTCCGAAATCCACATTTGTCCCACCAGATCTCACCCCTTAGTCCCCCTCTGCTTCCACAGCTCTGCACCACGGGCCTTTCCCATTAAGATGTTCAGCAAGTCAACAGCCTCACTTGGGAAGGGCTAATCCCGCCCCAGGGCAGGAGGCGTGGACTGGATGACTCCTCTTTGTAGCCCTAGTTCCCCAGGAGATCACAGCACTTCCATCAGCTCTCCCCCAGGCTGTTTCCCGATGATTCCCTTCTTGACTGAGATGAAAGCAGACAAAAAAAAAAATTAAGCTAGAAATTAAGCCTAAATCTCTTGCACTTCACTGTGAACCATGACCAGGGCTGCTGCCTTTCTTTCTCCAGCTGTGTGTAAAACTCACAGCCCAGAGGCTGTACCAGAACAGCAGTCTGCAAACTAGCATTTGGGAAACAATGCTGTAGCTACAAACAGCTTCTAAAAAGCACAGACGGGTGCGAATGTCGAAGGGCTGGGGAAGCCTGGTTTCTGGCTACCCACAGGGCTCCACCACTGTGCCAAAATGCAAACCCCAACCTGTTTGAACCGAGGCAGAGTGACTGCACAGAGCATACGTGAGCACAGCACGTACCGCTCGTGGCTTGGGAGGGCAGAGGCAGTGGCTGCAGGCTGTGCCAAGGCTGTTCTCCCTCCTTCCCTGGAGGCTACCGCTAACAGGGCTCAGCCAGCGAGAGAGAGGTGCTCATGTGGGCGAGGAGGGCTTGCTCCAGGTCAGCAGTATCAAGTCAAAGTGAACTTCTGTAGCAGCTTTGTCCAACAGCTGGTAAGGGACACTTGCAGCAGGAGCTGAGCCTTGCCAAAGATACCCAAAAGACAAATCAGGTCAACTGCTCATTTCCGGGAGGCTGAATGCTGTGTGTCACTTTTGACACCGAGGAGGGTGATTTCAGAAGAGACTGTCAGATAAGCTTCAGGGTAGCACAGAAGTGATTACAGCACTGAGCCTTCTTTGTGGCTACAAGACTACTTGAACCACAGCGTACCACACAGCAGCCGGTTATCTAACAGTCAAACCCTTCATTGCCTGCATTCTGGAAGACGTAGAAGTTTCAACCATAGGAAAAAGTATGTACAGACTATCCCACTCCACAGGGATCAGACAGGCCCCAGAACTGCTGTGTGACTAGCAGAAGTACATCCCAGTGGCAGCACTGGAGACAACGAAGCCTGTGCTGATAGAAACGGCATCACTGAGAATCGCTCCTGCCACTGTGTGTCTGTGAAGCAGCACAAGCACTTACCCGCAGGGTTCCTGGAAGTAGGTTGTGTCTGTGTGACGATCCAGAGCCAGCTTGGTGTAGGCTGTGTCTCCCCGAGAGAAGTCAGAGGTAAAGTACCACATTCTGCCATAAATGGTCTCCCTGCAAAAGAGGCAGGCAGTTACCACAGTGCTGCGGGGACCAGCGTGGTGGTAGAGCAGACCCTCTCTTGCATTTGAGGTTACTCCCCTCCATCCTATGTACTGAGTAAATTAAAGCAAAACAACTTAACAAGATTCACATTGTCCAGAGATGGGGCTTCTAATACCTCCTCTAGTATTGAGTTTCACTATTTCCTCCCCAAAAGACTGATGGCAATGAGTCTTGCTTCCCCTCCACAAATACAGATCTTTCCACACCAAACATCAGCCAAATCAAGGAAGCCACTGAGCAACACGAGGAGGTGCCAAAGCACAGCCAGCCCTTGCCTGTACCACCGCAGGGTTGCCCAATAATCCCATTTCTTGTTCTTAGGATCCTGCATTTTCCCCCGCCTCCCCCCGACAAAATGCATGGATGGGAAGAGACAAAAGGCAACGACAAACAGTACTCAGGGGGTACAGGGTGAGGGTACCCGGAGAAAAAAGTTGGCTGGTTATTCCTTGGAGCACCTCATTTCTATTTGGAATGACTATTCATTAAAAGAAGTCCCTCCTCCTCCAGTGGCCCAAGGCAAGTTAAACTGTTTCTGCAGCTTAGATAAAACTTGCAGCTCAAACCCCAGCTTGCCACGCTGCTGGTGTGTTTTAAACACAGAAGAAACATTTCTCAATATTTTTCTTTAGGGAGAGCTACAAAAGGTTTCTGCTCTCCCTGGCTCCCAGGGCCAGGGCTGCCCTCCTAACCTTTCAAGTCATAACAGGAAATGTCTCTCTTTGCAAAGCTCAAGTCTTCCCAGACAGGCAACTTCCTTCAGCCACTCCTCTGTGCGCAGTCCCACTGTCACAAAAGTCATCACATGCTCCCGAGGCAGCTCCACAACCTGGTGACTCCAGGCTCCCCCCTAAATAGAGTGCACTGGGGGATCTGAAATATTCCACCTCAGTTCAAGTGGACTGCACAGAGACTGCAGAAGACCCAGACCTTTTGTTTGCAAACCAGGCTGCACTGCACAACACATAGGGATCAGACAGCAGCACCTTTCCAAACAAAAGTAAAATTACAGTCTGCCCTTCACAGCTCCTCTCCAAAGCTGTCAGTGGCCTTCCCAGGGCAGCCCTAGTTACCTGATTAAGCTGATCCTTTCCGCTAAGATTTCTGTGTCCTCTTTGGTGGGAGTGACATTATCTACGAAAGCAATCCCGTATAACAAGAAGTTTTGCAGGAACTCCTTCAGCCCCTCGTCTGTCTCCAGGAAACTCCGGCAGTCGACGGATGGGACCTGGGCTTGGCGGTAGATTTCTGCGTTCCAGAGAATGCGCGGGTGCATGACCTGCTGCTTCTGCCCCTCGTAGCTGTTCTTCACCAGCCACTCCAGCCCATACCGCGTCACATGCCCGTCCGGCCCTTCAACAAGGGAGAAGAGTCACAGTCACCACAATTGCACTGAACAGCCCGAGATTGTGGTCAGTGCAACCATCAGCCGAGGACAGTCCTCACTCTTTTAATTTTGTTTGGTGACAGATTCTTTGCACCCTGATGCCACCCAAAATATTATCTGCTTAAGGCCACCAGTCCTAAAAGCATTGCCCCTGCTGCAACAACTCCAAATTCAGAGCTAAGTGTTTCAACTTCAGCGGTTTTGTTTTCTATTGACAGGACTCCAAGGAGAAGTAAAGCACTGAAATCAAGCCCATAAATAAAGGTAAGCTACAACAAAAGGAAGCAAGCAGCTGGGAAGCTGAGGAGAAAGCTGAGGAGAAAGGACAGAAGATGTGAATTCTGATCAGGGACACCAGCTCAAATAGGACAGGGTAAGAAAAAGAAAACAACCGTTTCTTGACCAATCTGTTCACTACCTGCATTGCTGCTGTGTTCAAACAAACCAGTAAAATACCCAGACCCTGAAGATACACACTTCTCTACCCAAAAAGGGCTGGGGGGAGAAGGGGAGGAAAAACAGACACAAATTTAAGATTAAGGCATGTTTACAGTAACAGCACTGCTCAGATGAGCAGTGTTTAAGTTCTGCTTACAGCTAAATCTCTTCCCAAAACAGCTACTGATTTAGAGATAAGGCTGCCCTCTCACAGCAAACCTAAGGGTGGGATTCATCCACAAGGCTCCCTCTGAGCAGGGCTGGTGGTCCATAAAACACACAGGGTACAGTCACTTTGCCACTTACACGTGAGGAAGAGCGTGGTCTCATCCACTCGGACAGCCTTGGGTTTGATTCCCAGGTCCACACTAGCCGTGTCCAAGCTGCGCTGGTTCGTCTTGGCATTGTAGCAGGAAGCTGAGCGGCAGTGGTCCCGCAGCCAGACAAAATCGAAGCGCATCAGGGTGTTCGCATACCTGAGCTCTGCAAAGAAGGTCAGGCTTGAATGACGCATCGGCGTGAGCAGTGAGAAAAAACAAAGCCAAGAACTGAAGCCGAGAGCCCACAAGTTATGATCCTACTCATAGGGGATGCAGAGGCTGTGAGACTTAGCACCTCTGTACATAAATTAAGCTAGCTCGTCATACGATGAAGACCACGCAGAATATCTTCATAGAAAGCCTGGCTCTCGCCATGGTCTCCCTTCTTACCAAGTCTACAGGCAATCTCATCCCGCAACAGGAAGGAGCACAGCTAATAAACATGCTGGCCACACACTTACCTCTATCGTCTCTCTTCAACGATGGTACATTCGGAGCTGTACAGCAGCTGCTGTACGAAACATAGTTGTAGTCCCCAGCACAGGAATACAGGTAAGAGTCAACCAAATAATCACACCAACATCCAAACATTACAGACATCACCACCTCGACGCAAAGCCTTGATATCCATTTAGCATCACAATAAAGCTTCTCCTGCTTGTTCCATCCTGGGACAGCTTAGGAATACTCAAAGCCCTTCTGAAGGGGGTCAGAGCCAGCAGAGGCAACAGGAGAGCATTTCCCGCTCTAGCCCTGCTCAGTTTTGAACTCCAAGTATCCGAGGTCATTTTGCAGTGGGAAAACAATATCCTTTCTTGGGGTCACTATGTTGGATAAAGTGCTGAACCCTTTGGTTACAAGTGACTCAGAGCACCAACTAGCCTCAGCAGACATCATCCAGGCAGACAGGTGCTGGAGAAACCAAACAGGCCGTGGGGAAACATGTGCCTCAGTTACCAAAAATCAGCATTAGACAGCATTTACAACTGGCTCGCTGCGTCACCTTCCATTAAGACACACTCTCCTTGCTTTTTGATTAAGCAGTCTCACAGTGAGGTACACTTTGCATCAAAAAAGGCTTTTGTGCCCCGCTGGCTCCTGCTGCTCATAGAATTGTCTAGGTTGGAAGGGACCTTTAAGATCACCCAGTCCAACCATTCACCTAACACTGCCATAAACCACCACAAAACCATGTGCCTCAGCACCACATCTGCCCATCTTTTAAATACCTCCAGGGACGGTGATTCCATCACTTCCCTGGGCAGCCTGTTCCAATGTTTGATAACCCTTTCCATCCAGCCACACAGATAGGCTGCTTGCAAACCTGCTCCAACAACTGCGTTTCACCATCAGTGTTTTAAGGAAAACCGGCACAAGTGGGGGCTAGGGAGCAGGGCACACACCAAACCAGCCATCCTGATTGAAGTCAGAGCCTGGAGCATTACACAGAAGACAAGTGACTGACAGGGCAAGGCTCAGACGCAGTTATTGTTCAGGAATCCCTTGATTTGATTTCCAATTTAGCATCATTTTGTTTGTCATAAAAGACTTACTACCAGCAGACAAACCTGCTCCTGCCTTTGGGAATTCCCAAAGGGAACATGAAACACAGACACCAGCGTGCATCCCTCTAACACAGGCCATTTCAGAAAAAAAACCCAAAAATCACTCCCAGGGAACGAGGTCAGGAAAGTCTCACTCCTTTCCCCAAACCAACTCAAAAGCAGATACACACGCACCCAACACACCTACCTAGATGGTCACCGTGTAACTGCCAGGCACACTTGAGGGACTCTGGGGCCGTGTGATGCCAGCGAGCTGCAGCAGCGGGGACGGTCCTTCTGTCACAGGGCAGCCACAGCGAGCTATGTCGAGTGCTTCCCCTCAGCTGGTACGGCACCTTGAAGAGCCACGCCAGCCTCCTGCACCACATCCTGAGCAGCCAGGAGAGAGAGAAAGAACAAGGTGACTCAGTTGTGCTACTGCATCACATCCCAGTGTGGATCTCTGTGCTCGTATGCCAGCACTGTAAGCACTTCTCGGAAAGCTGGTATTGTCCTGCACAATTCAGTCTACTAACAACGAGGCAAGTGAGAACTAGCCCACTGAGGAGGAAGAAAAGAAGAGGGTACAGTGACCGGCAGCCTGGCCAGAGGAGCAAGTCACCTCCCAGGCACCATTTGGACATGAAAAACAACTAAACACAGAGTTTGGAGAGTCTGGTATTAAACACCTTCACTGTGAAGTCCAAGTACCAGCGTCACTTTTGCATTCTCCCAGTGACAAGGCAACCAGGCATGCTGCCAAGCTTTTTCCAGTGCCTACAATCTACGCTTATTGTTAACAACACACAACAGACTACGCAACAACCTCCATGAAATTGAGTGCTTTACCCTTGCTTAGGCCAGCTGCAGCAGATACTTCTGCAGACATCACCAACACCCTGGAGGAGGACCATGAAGTTGCACGTGAAAACTGGCTGCCCTCAAAAACTGCATGTAATGGAAGCAACAGGGAATTAACTATTAGGGGATCAATGAATTTTTTAAACAAACAAGCTGATCCAATCCACACACATCAGCTGGAAACAGAAGGAGGAGAGACGAGGGTGTCTTGCTTATTTTGTGACAACCATAAGCAACAGCAGAAAACAGTCCCGAGAAGAAACCACTGAGATCCTAGGATTTACCAGGCAAAGCAATTCCAGAAGAGGCAGCTGTGTGTTCAATGCTCTTGTGCAAAACACTGGCAAAACCTCATCTGCTGCAGGTCTTGTCCCCTCTCCAGCCTTCCCAGTTTGTATCACCATTCCTGAAGAGAACTAGAGTGATCAAGGAAGCAGAGAAAAGTGACCTTGGGTAGAGAAGCAAGAACTAGAGGAAGCAGTAAGCCAGCCACTTCTAAAAAAAGTACGCAAAACAACGAGGAAGAAAATCTCTGTTTCCCATGAAGGACACAGCTGGCACAGAAGAGAAACCAGCCGTGGTTAACCTTGGGCCAGAGATTAGAAGGTGATTTCTAAGAGGGAGATTTGTAACAACTCTTCAATACAAAGACTGAAGCCTGTGAAACTCTTTATCGATGTTGACTGAGCTGCAACATCCTGAAAGGCTCCAGCATCCTCACTACAGACAGAGAAACTGGGGCACCAGAGAACTTGCACAGCCTGAGCCAGAGTTACCGGGCATCTGAACACACACGAGAACACTCACTTTTCCCTTTGGTGGTCTCCAGCCAGAATATGAGTTTTTGTAGAAATGCCAATGCTAAGTTCTGGAAGAATGCTTTTCAACCCACCCCAGCTTTGAAAATTTAGTATAGGAAAAAGAATTAGCCAACTTTAATACACAAACTTCATAACTAAGTGAAGAAAATCCGCAGCTATAGAAAACCAGGAGCTGATTACAATGTTTAGTGGCTTTACAAAGCCTAGAGAAATGATTTAACCTCCTGAACCAAGCACTGCAACTCACAAAGCTGAAGACTATTCTTTGAGACACACAGGACAGAAGACTCTGTCCAGGTTGGCTTTTGGACACGAAGGATATCCACTAACCCAAAAGAGGGGGGAAAAAAGACGCAAGCTTGTTTGCACACGCCTGATATCGCCTCACACAGGACCCAAAACTGATAGGAAAAGCTCATCTACAAATCCATTTAGAAAGTGGCCTCTGCCTGGGGCAGCTCCAGCCGTAGTTATCTCTTTCTGCACGTGTTCCTTTTATCTTGGCCTCTTCCAATATCAAAACTTACCAGCGAATAAACACAGGTAATGGAAAGTGACCCAGATATTTAATCTAATCAATGAGACCTCTTGCTTCTCTGCTGTTCTTGCTGGAAGCAGACACCACACAGTTCACAGAGAAGCCTTAAATTAAATCTTTCTGAGATATACTAAGTCTAAGAGGAGATGGAAGTAAAAAAATCGATATGATTAGACAGGATTTACATTTTGCCTTTGTGTTTGTTTAATCAGAACTAACAGCTCTCTCCTGGCTGGAATTAATTACATGGACAGCTAACTCCTTCCCCCAGTCCTCCTGTTTACCTGACCTTTACGCTTCTCATCTTTACGTTGTCCAGACCACACGCAGCTCACCTGGGCAACAGCGAAAGGCAGCAGCTGAGAGATTCCCAGACAAAATTTCCCTTGAAATTCAAACAGAAAGGGCAGGAGGGAGAAGACGTTAAACTACCCTATGCATAAACGCAAGTGGACTTTGAGAGGGGAGAGGTGTTCAATTACCAAGTCTGCCCTGCCACCCAAGCGAGACAAAATCCCGTGCGGACATTAAATATGCATATCTTCTGCATGGCTCACCATCCAAGAGTCCACGGCAGGGTGGATGAAAAATAGGAGTATGCATGGAACCCACGCTAGAAGTGACAGGGTGAGCAGGAGGAACAGAGCTGTGGGTGCTGGAGGGAAAGACAGAAAACTCAAATATACTGTAATTTGAGGAACTGCTGTAAGTCTCTTGAGAGAAAAGACAAGAGAGACACTGTGAAAGGAGGAGGAAGGAAGAGTGGGCCTCACGAGGGGCTGGTCCGTCCAGGAGACTTCCCGCCTGGCCCCTCAGCACTTTGTCTCACTGCTGACACAGGCAGCATTTGAAGTAACTAATACTGGGGGTTAAGCTCTTTGATAAAAAGCCACATTACCGTTTTGAGCAAAGAAAAATACCAAGCTGGAAAAATAAGTAACCAAATAGTTTCAGCAATGAAAACATGTATGGAAGGAGAAATCACACAAAATCTGTGGTCTTTAGCCAGCCTTCAGCCAAAACCTTCCAGTAACACGGTGACACCGGCCTGCTGGCATTAGGGAAGCCACTCTGATGCCCTGGCTGCTGATGCCGTGATCAGACCTGTTTCAGCACTCTGTGACAGTGTGTCCAGCCTGTTTTTCAAGCTCATTTGGCATCTGAAAACAATTATCTGTTTTCCATTAAGCACTTCCAAACATTCAGTTGCTTACACTCACACATCCTTTTTCATTGCTAGAAGCATCCAGCTAAAGCAAAGGTTTCTGCTCATAAGAAACAGGAAAATTTCAGTAGCGCAACAAGGCTTACACTTCAAAAAGAGAGAGAAAGTGAAAATAAATTGTTTTTCAAGGCAGCCTGAGACATACTGTCTGTGAATCTCAGACAGGGCACGCATCCTGCTGGCCTCTTGGCTACATATGGCTCGTATAAACTGACATTTCTATCCACTTCGGAAGACGTACCCCAACACCACACAGAGCCACTGCTTGAGCGAAGGTAGCACAGATAGAAAAAGTAGCTGAGACAGGGCTGCTGCCTTGAGGGGGCTCTGCCAGAACCAGATGAGCCCAAAGTACACTAACCTGGTGACACACACCCTGCTGTGGCAGGCCAAGCCCGCTGGGATGGCTGGCATCTCAGACACTAGATTGCCAGCAGAGTTAAAGGTTTAACAGCCCGAGGTGACCCAGCTTACCTATTAATTACAAAAGAAACAAAAGGCAGATTGGCTGCCCCTGCTGAGCAAGGCTCCTGCCCCCCCGCAGCCCACACTGCTGCAGCAGACAACTCTATTAGATCTCAGCTGTCAGGAATCAGATTCCCCTTCCAGCCCTGCCCCGCAAGGGATTTCAATTAAATTAAGGAGCTAATAAAGACATCCCAGACACTGCCAGCTTCACAGCTACTTCATTTTCCTAGAAGTAAAGGTAATTATCTGCTCACCCCACATTTAACACCAACCACCTGACTCCAGACCCCCCTTCCCATAACCTTATTGCAGTCTCCTCTCTGCAGTTTCTTCATCTATCTCAAGCAAAACCCTTTCAGGCTGCCCAGCTTAGCAGAAAAAAAGCTCTAATTCTTTTTTCCAGCAAAGCAGCCAGCCCTCGTGGTGTATCTCCCCCACAGGGATACTTATTGCAGTAAACTCTTATTATTAAATCACTTCATTCACCCGTTCTGGGTCCTGCCCTGGCAGAGAGGGGCCAGGCAGCTCTCCTGGGCAGGGAGGGGTTGTCTTTTACCAAGGAAGGGGAGACAACAGCTCTGCCCAAGAGCTGCCCTTGGCTGCAAGCTTTCATTCACAGACTAACGGGATCTGACCTCTTAATCCCTGCCGACCTCTGGGTCACAAAATGTTCATAGAACAGTTTGGGTGGGAAGAGACCTTAAAGCCCACCCAGTGGCACCCCCTGCCCTGGGCAGGGACACCTCCCACCAGCCCAGGTTGCTCCAAGCCCCGGCCGACCTGGCCTTGAACCCCTCCAGGGATGGGGCAGCCACAGCTTCTCTGGGCAACCTGGGCCAGGGGCTCACCCCCCTCACAGCCAAGAGTTTCTTCCCCAGATCTCATCTCAATCTCCCCTCTGTCAGTGGAAAACCCTTCCCCCTTGTCCCATGGCTCCCCTCCCTGATCCAGAGTCCCTCCCCAGCTTTCCCGGAGACCCTTTAGGGACTGGAAGGTCTCCCTAGGGCATTCTCTTCTCCAGGCTGAACCCCCCCAGCTCTCTCAGCCTGTCCCCACGGGAGACAGCAACCTGGGACAGTTCACGTTACCTGGGACCGTGCGAGCAGGGGGCTGAGGTGGGGGAAAAGATGGAGCGAGGCTTCAAGAGGGGCTTGGGACGTTAAACGAATTAGACGGTCTCTGCTGATGGCCACGGCACTTCTCTGCTCCCTTCTCCTGGTCCCTGCACCCACCAGGCCAAGAACACTGCTGGAAAGCCTTTACACATTTACTGCCGCACGAACATCAGGATGCCGATGCTACCCGAGAAGCCAATGGCTCTTAAATCCGGGCCTCGCTGACCTTTTAAAGACAAAAATAAAATAAAAATAAAGTAACAACCACGTTACAAACTGCAACTTTGAGCTCCGGGGTCCCTCAGCTGAGGCGGCCCAAGAGCAGCCCCCGCACCACCACCGCCCGTCCCGGCAGCGCGCGGCGGGCCCCGGGAGGGAGGGACGGACCCCAGTGAGTGCCAGGCCCGACCCACGCTGCCAGGCCCGGGACCGGAGCCGGGCTCTCCCTCAGGCCCCGACCCACCTCGGCAGCTCCTCCTGCGCGGCGTTCCCGGTCCCCGAGGCCGCGAGGGAGCAGCGAGGCCGGGCCGGGGAGCGGCGGCGGAGCCGGAGCCGCCTCAGGCGGCGTCAAACGGCGGCGGGGCCGCGGCGGGTCCGCCCCGAGGCGGGGCCGGGCCACTGAGCGCGGGCGGGCCCGGCTAGAGCGCCGCCCGCCATAGAGACAGGCCGGCGGGGGTGGGGTAGAGCGCCCGCACCATAGAGACGGTACGGCATGATGAGGGGACAGGGTCGGAACGGGCCGGGCCAACGCCGCCCTCCGCGGGAGAGGGGCAAAGCACGGCCTGCATCGGGCGGCAACGGGAAACGCTGCCGTGAGCGGTTCCAGCGGCTGTAAAGAGCTGGGAGGCCGCCGTATAGAGCGCCGCATACACCATAGAGACCCAGCAGGGCAGATAGAGCACCGCACACACACCATAGAGACCTAGATGGGCGGTTAGAGCGCCGCAGCGAGAGCCGGTGTCCTGAGAGCGTGGAGACGGCGGGAGCGGCGGAAAGTCGCTGCGCACAGGGAGTGTCTGTGGAGAGGGTCCCGCCGGCCAGCAGGCGGGGCGGCGAAGAGGCGTATTACTGCTTTAACCGTGGAGCTCCCCGGGGGGGAGACCATAGAGAGGCATGCTGCAGTGTAGAACGTCGCGGGGCGTGCGTCACGGGGCGGCGCCGGGGCCTCCATGTTAATGATGGCCGCGGGCCGGGCCTGGTGGGCCTGTCGGGAGATGCCAGCATCGGCCGGGGGTGGGGAGTGGGGCTCAGACATCACCTTTTGGGGTATAAAGTGCTGATTTTCATGTAAAGGCACCGTGACGCCGTCTCGCGTGCGGGGGAGGCGTGGAGCCGGGCGGCGGAGGCGGGCAGGCCGCGGGTCCGCCCGCTGGAGGGCCGTCTCGCCTCGGTGGTGGCGGCTGCCGCCTCCCCTCCGCCTCGCTGGGAGCCTGTTCCCAGCCCTGAAAATGCCCGGGGGCTTCTCCCAGCCAGGCCTGCTGGTGACCCTGCCCTGGGCAGGGGACACACACCGCGGGGCTCCTTGGGGCAGCAGCTTAGGTACCGGGTGCGTCAGGTTGTTCTCCGGCACGAAGCATCTTCAGGGCAGGATAGTGGTACCGAGGTGCCTTTGGGCACGGGGGGAGCGGGAGCACGCAGGTGGCAAGGGGTGAGACAACATGACACACGGTGGCACTGGAGCGCTGAGGGTTGGTTACGTGTGGGTGGCTTGAATCCCTCCGTCCTATGCTTAAATGTGATGTTTCTGTAGAGGGGTTGATACCCGCCCCCCATCCTCTGCTCGTCCTATCAGCAGTTGTCTGCTGCGCCTGTGGTGCTGTGGAGAAGCCCCTCCCGACCCTGTTCCTCCCTGCGGGTGGCTGGCTGGCCCGGAGGGTGTCCCAGGATGTCCCTGACAGCTGGGGACAAGCTGTGCTGGCAGGCGGTGGGGAGGGCAGAACCTGCCGGAGTGGGCTAACCCAGCACATCGGGCACATGCTGAGCGGTGCTGAGCCCCGGCGTCCTCAGAGGTGCTGCATGACCGGGTGACTCTGGGATGGGGACTGCAGCCCTGGGAGCCAGCTGCCCTGGCTCACGTGCTGGCGATGGGACAGGTCGAGGTCTCAGTTCTCCCTGCCCGCTACCTGTGTAGACAAACCGCCCCAGTGGAGTGCCCAGTGCGTTTACCCAGTGTGGTATCTGTGCTGTGCTATACTTTCCACACCCAGTTTTCCAAAATTCAGGCTTTTTGAGTCCTTCCAGTTACCCTGCCATCGCACTCCTGTGGTCTGACAAGAAGCAGAGCAGCCGCATGCTGTGATTGCCTTCGCAGCGAGGGGACGTGGTGGTGTGTCACCGCCGCTTGCTTGTTTTCCAAGAGTGTTTTTCAGGAAAGGGGTGGGGGCGGCGCCTGGAACGGGGAGAGGAGCTGGCGGGGATCTGCTGCTTCCCAAAAACTCGGTGCAGCTCCCAGGGGAGATAAACAAGTTAGTCACTCGCTGAGCTCATGGCAGAGGCATCTCAGCCTCTATGAGAATTTGTCGCGGGCCCTTCCCAGGCTGCCAGGGTGTGAGTGTGCCCCGGTGCTGGCTCCCCGGACGAGGTGATGGCTGGCCCTGTGCTCCTCGTGCTTGGGCAGTGCCCGTTGCCTGTCCCTTGGTCCTTCTGTGCGCCGCGGTCCTGGCAGGGAGCCCTGGCCCCTCTCCCACTCGCGGCACCTCTGCCACAGCCCCGGAGCCGAGCAAGGACTCGCCTGGGTGTCTGCAGGATCCAGGCGCATTCCTGATGCGAGCAAATATGAACAAATAGTGCATCAGGTGAAGGGCTACAATCAGGGGTCTGGGGGAGACTGGGGGACTCTGAGGAGGGGTGATCCCCCTCCTGTGGTGTCCTCGTTTGGGGTAGAACAGCCAATTTCCAGTAATTTTAGTGGCTGGGCTGGCCACTAAATGAATGACACGTGGTGTCTCTGTTTGGGACGGGCAGTGCGGCGGCATCAGGAGGTTTCACAGTTGGTGGCTTGTGAGGTTGTGCCACCCTTCGGGGTGCGGAGCGGGGTCTCTGGAGCTCGCTGGGATTTGCCGTCCCTCTTCTGCCCCGCAGAGCTGGGTCGTGTGGGGCCGGGGCTGCCCCTCGGAGGTGCGCTGGCTGGCTGCCGTCTCTCCTGGTGTCCCCAGCACTTTGGCCATGCACCTGCCACTTGGCCCCGGCACATAGGATCTCGTGTGCTGGGAAAGAAAGTGCCTGGGAGCTTTTTGGGGATTTCCCAGGGAGAGTTGGGATCTGGGAATTTTCTGCCCCCTCCCCTTCTTCTCCCCTCCTTCCTCCCGCAGCGGCTCTCACTCGCGTGCTAGTCCCGGGGTCACAAACGGTTTTAAAAAAAGCAACAGCCCACACAATGCTCTTCCCTTCTCCAACGGGTGCTGGTGACGAGATACTGCATCCGGCCCGGAGGATCCCAAATTAGCCTGGGAACGGCGCTGCCAGGCTCTGCTGACAGCTCCAGCGCTGTGGGGCTCTGAGCTCAGCAACGCATCACCACGCATGGAGGAAAACTGCTCCGCATCCTACAGATGCATCCTCTGTTGGGCTCGCTCCTTCCCCTCTGATGGGTCTTGCAAGAAATGGGTCTTTCCCTGCTTGCGGGGTCTCTTGGAGGCCGCGTTGTGGGCGCTGATGTCAAGCGGAGCTCTCTGTGACGTGCAGGGCACACGCGGGTTTCTCTCTGCACGTGGCTCCTGGGCTGGCCAGGGGGATATTTCCACAGGTCAGGATAGGGAATTCACATTTTACAGGAAATGTGGCAATTTCCACAAAAGCAGCAAGAACAAAGGGCGGGCGAGCAGATGGGGGATGTTCCTGGAAATGGTTCGTAGGACAGAAATTCGGAAAAATGTCACTGCGGGTGTCGGAACTGTTTCATTTTGCTGCATGTCCAGCCTGACCTGAATGTCACCGTCCAGCCACGCTCAACCTGATGCAACCCAAGCAGCACAACTCAGTGCAACCCAACATGAGGGAGGCGGCCCAGTCCACCTCAGCCCAACACGAATGACCCAACACAACCCGACCCAACAGAAATGATCCAACACAACCCGACCCAACACGAATGACCCAACCCAATACAAATGACCCAACGTAACCCAATATGAATGACCCAGCACAAACCAACCCAACAAAAATGAGCCAACACAACCCAATGTGAATGACCCAGTACGACACAACCCAACACTAATGACCCAACCCAACAGGAATGACTCAACACAATGACCCAGCGTAACACAACCCAGCACAATCCGACCCAACACAACCCAACACAAATGATCTGATCCAATCCAACCCCACCCAACAGGAATGGCCTAGCACAAACCAAGACGAATGACCCAACATAACACAACCCAACTTAACCCAACTCAATGAGAATGACACAACCCAACCTGACATGAATGATGCAACGTGCCCCAACTCAACACAGTCCAACAAAACCCATCATGGATGACACAGCACAACAAGGTCAGAGGAAAATCCAGAGAACCTTTTAGAAAGGTGAGACAGAGGAGGGTCCATGGACTGGAGCTCCAGTTGCTGACTGGTCCTGACCTATCCCTGCTGCAAGGCTGTTGTAATGAAATTTAAAGAGCAAAACAACCTCTGCCTGCCAGGACTTCCCCTCTAAACAGGCTATGAACTGGAGAAACGTGGCTGTGTGTTAGGGACCTGGGAGTCCAGGGGGATTTTCTGGTGTGTAATAAGGGGTTGAGCCTCAAGGGGTCGAGCCTCTCTGCTCCTCCTAGCACTCTCATGACACTAGGACTAAAGTCACCTCTAAACATCTGTCACTGACAGTGACTTTGGTCAGTGATTTCAAGAGGATTGAGGGAACAGAGCCCAGCAGGAGAACCTGGAGCGCGCAGCTGTGTTACGAAAGCGAGCTAAAACTGAAGCAAAGCCCCTGATGCGGATGCGATCCTGACTGCGGTGTGCGGCCGCTTGCACAGCGCCTGATCCAAGGGCCATCGGAGCCAGGGGACGTGTGCCGGGTCCCTCCGGGCACAGCAGTGTGCTGCCCACGGGGCTGCTCGTGGTGTCGCTGGCTTTGCTGCTCCGGCGTTACTTCTCCCCGAGGCCAAGCTCCCACTCCCAAGAATGCATCACATCCCCATGGAAACACAAATGCTTATTTATTTGACTTGTTTCGGTATCATTTTTTTTTTAATTTAATTTAATTCCCATTCCCCCCCCTCTCTTTTTTTTGGTTATTTGAAGGAAGGAAGGAAGCCCAAACTCGGATGTTTGTTTGTTCTGTCCTGGCCGATGTTCCCTTGGTCGCGCTCCAGTGGCCGATAAACTGGCAAGGAACTGGAGCGTGGAGCACGGCAGAGCCTGGGAAAGGCCAGGACCCCGCTTCCCCCAGCCTGACGTCAGGGTTTCTCTCCGATTAGCTTGGCCTGGGGGCCGCGGGCTGCCAGCTGCCTCTGCTCCCTCCGCTCCCCCTCAGACAGCCAGCGCCTTTGTCACAGCTCACGGGACCTTTCTTGGTGGGACGTCTGCAAGGAGAACATCTCCCCATGATCCCTCTGCCCTGCCCTGGTGTCGTCTTCTGAGCCGCTGACCCACGGTGTGGCTGGGACCCACGGTTCACCCCTGGCTTTGGAACCATGGAGGGGGGGAACCCGCAAGGGGGTGTGAGCTGTGCTCTTCTCACAGACCTTCACCCTCTTCGTCCAGGCAGGTCCCACTAAACCACAGACATCCAGTGATGTCCGAGCCCAGTTCAGACCCCAGACAGAGGAGATGGGGATGCTCCAATTTCTGAGCAATCCGTCAGGAGCTCATCCCACGGCTCCTGATGCGAGCCATTGGGTTGGAAAGTCTCTCCTTCCTCCAAGCTGGAATGTGGTCTCAATGTGGCCTGTAAAAGGCGAATATTTATGGGGTATTGAATATGTGCCGTGAGTGAGTGATGGGTCGGGGGCTGGAGGCTTTGTTGTCTTCTGGCTCCCTGCTCCCAGCTGAGGGCAGGGATGTGGGTCAAGGGAAAGACAAATGTGCAACGGGGGCTTGGTCAGATGAGGAAACTTCTGAAGCTCTCCTGGGAAGAGCATCTGCGCAGGGGTGTTGGGGTGGCTCTGGGGGAGGTGAGACCCTGCCTCGTCCCCCAGGATCCCTGGGGCTGGAGACGCATTTGGGTGGGCTCAGAAGACGAGTCTCTGGAACCCTTCCAGGGTAAACAAAGATGCTGGAGGTGCTGGAGGGAGTGGTGTGTTGGAAAATGCTGGAGCAAGAAGGTGACAGGGGGTTGTCTCTCTGTTAGAAATGGAGCATTCGCTCTCAGTGGACTTTTCTTTGCAGCAGTGGAGGGGGCCTGAAGACACGCTTTGGGTGTCCCCTCCTTTGGAGAGGACAGTAGGAAATACGGGTGTCACCCTCTACCACCCAGCTCCTGCTGGTGTGCTCATGCAGGAGATTGGAACGTCTCCCAGCCAAGGCACCGCAGGCGGCTCCCAAACCTCCTGCCTTGGCCCCACACCCCAGCAGCTCTTCTACCTCTTGCTCATCTGCCGTGGAGCAGTTTTTCCCAGGGCTCCCAGCAAAGTTCCTCATCTGTTCCAGCATCTCAGCGCCTTGCGCGAGTTGGAGGGGATCGCTCGAACGATGCAGGGCACCGCTGTGGGCATCTGGGGCCAGCGAGGAGAGCGCAAGTGGCCGAGGAGGAAGGTCTCTCTCTGCCCCTCCTTTGCCACAATGTCTCCTGCCCCTTCCCTGGTCCCAGCAGCCGCTTGGCAGCTCCCCGGCTCCGCTCCCTTCTCCCAACCCTCCGCATTTGCCGAAGAGGCCACTCCGCGCCGGGCAGCCTCTGCCTGCGGAGGAGGGTGGTGGGCACCGGGGTCTTTCCTGGGGATGCTTTGGGGGGTGCCCAGGCTCCGTGCGAGGCCAGGTCACCCCCAGCACCATGCGGCGCAGCGGCCACTGTGCTGGCTGGCTGCCTGCCGGCCCGGGCACTCGCTCCAGAGGATAATATATAGCTTTGATGCTGCTAATTGGAGCTCTTTCCCTACACTTCCTCCTTTCAATCTTCCTCCGCCCTCGGCTCTGCAGGGTCAATAAGTGATTCGCATTAAAGCAGAGTCTCTGGCGGTTCCCGTGTGTCTACGGCAGCCGGGTCTCTGCCGGGGGGGCTGGGAGAGGGGGCTCCATCAGCGGGGTGAGTCCTCCAGACCCTCCGGGGGCGGGAGACAAATCCTGGCAGGTCTCCTCCGTCCAAACCTTCTCCTGCCACACGGCTCCGCTGCCTTTCCCCGAGCCTCTGGGGTCCCCCTGCTCCTCCTCTGCCTCCCCCCGTTGCCTCAGCCCCCGCCTCTCCTGGTCTGATCCCCCTGCCCCGCTCTGGCCAGCAGCAGACAGCCGCCATCGATTTTCCTGCTTCAGCAAAACCAGCGGTGAGGGGAGTGCGAGCCGGGGCTGGGCCGGGCTGACACGTGCGATGGCAGCGCTGTCGCGTCCACAAGCCGGGCATGAGAGTGATGGGGGAGCCTCCTGGGGAGGGCCGTCACGGTCCCCCAGTCCCTACCAGCGTTGAGTCCGGTTTTCTGGGAGACCTGGGTGGCTCTTCCTCCCCCGTGCCCTGAGCAGGGCATCGTGAGATCCAGTGGTGGGGAGCTGCAGCTCCTCCGTGGGACCTTTCTGGAAACCCTTCAGCGGGGAAGCAGGAACCCCTCAGCCCGGGGATGCTTTGGGGGTGAGCACTCCTCTGCTCTCTCCAGGCACACTCGGGTGGATCTGGATGTACTTTCCCCAGGCAGCCCGTGATTTTCTCAAGCCCATTCCCAGCTGGAATCCCACATGTCCCCCTGAGCTGCCTGGGGACACCAGCCGCGGAGGAGAAGCTACGTCCAACATTGAGGCTGGCTCGTTGCCCTCCTTCCAGCCTGCTCTGTGATCACCCCCAGCGAAGATGCTTTGGATCGTGGTGTCTTGGAGAGCAGCAGCCAACCTCCTCCTCCGGCCGTGCCCTGGGGGTCTCCCGCATCTCCCATAGCACGGGAGTGGGAAGGATCCTTCCCAAATTACTGCAGACCGAGAATAAGCCATTGCACGTGTCAGAAGTGGTAAACTGAGTCAGGAACTGTGAGCTGACTTAATTTCCCAATTTCCATGAACGTGTGTTCAGTGATGTCCTCCAGAAAGGGAGGAGTTGGCCAGTGTGGGCAAAGACGAGTCCTTCCATTGAACTTTACAGCCTGTGCCCTTGTTGTGGAGCAGCAGGTCCTGTCCCAGGCTGCTCTCACACCCTCCGCTTGTGGAAAATAAGAAAACCTTCAGCCTCACATTGTCCCCGTGGGAAAATGGAGTGTCCTTGGAGGGGCAGACACCCAGGGTGCTGCCCACGGAGACAGGGAGGAGGTGAACCTTTATACAGCCCACATTTCCCCTCCTGTGCTGGGCGTGGATGCTCTTCCTGCCCCAGAGCGGATCTTTGGGGAGGGAGGAGATCAGCCTCCCCCAGGGGTGAGCGGGAGAAGGTGGGATGAGGCAGGTGGAAGCCACACAGAGATGGAGCCTGTTAAATCCAGGACCTCAGTGGCTCCGCGTGTCCAAGCTGAGGGTTGTAGCCCCACTAGGACCCATGTCCCTTGTCTCCAGGTTTGCCCCATGGCTCCCGTCTGGGCTCCCATCCCCATCCCTGTGCCCGATCCCTGGTGCCGGGGGCTCAGGCCATGGCTCCTCTCCCATCCTGCTGGGAGCAGCACGGCCATCGGGAGGGGACACAGCCCTGTAACGGGGCTTCCCGGCTCAAAACTGCCCAACGAAACGCCGTGGCCTCTCCTTGCAAGGTGTCCAGCTCTGCTGGATGTGGTCCCCGAGCAAGGGACATCCCGATGCCACCCACCTCTGAGGCAGGG
Organism: Rissa tridactyla; assembly: GCF_028500815.1. Lineage (NCBI taxonomy): Eukaryota > Metazoa > Chordata > Aves > Charadriiformes > Laridae > Rissa > Rissa tridactyla. The sequence continues at coordinate 48,530,567 of NC_071474.1, read as the reverse complement.
GACAAGAGGGGTGCTGTGGGCAGGTCCCTTTTTTTTTGCCAATCATCATATAGTGGCCAGGCACTGGACCAGCCTGCCCAGGGAGGGGGTTGAGTCACCATCCCTAGAGGTGTTTAAGGAACGTCTAGATGTGGCACTTCAGGGCATGCTCTAGTGGCAGAGACTGTAGGGGTTTTTGTGTGTGTGTGTGTGGTTGGACTCGTTGATCTCAAAGGTCCTTTCCAACCATGAAGATTCTATGATTCTATATTTTGGAGTACGGGCAGCTCTGCCCGCATTGAAGGCAGCACGACCGCGGTGGGTCACCCCCTCTGCTCCCCCCCCTCAGCCCCAGGGATGCCCTTCACCCCGGGGTCAGCGCTTTGGCGGCTGCACAGCCCCTTTCCCCACCCGCCCCGACTTTCCCACTGCCAGCAGCTGAGCCTGGCCCTGCCCCAGCCTTTCCACGGCCCCTCGGGTCCCGCTCGGAGCGGAGGAATGCGATTCTCCAGACCGGGGTCTCTTTGTCCTCATAAGTGGCCCTGACTGGGGGGTCTTGGTGTCAGGGGTGCTTGGCACAAGGCAGACAGTGGGGTTGTCCCCATGCAGGGAACCCCCCCAGCTCAGCCCACCCTGGTAGGACAGCATGGACCGGCAGCATCCCTGGGGAGCATCCCTGGGGAGCATCCCCGCACTGCCAGGACATACGTGGCCATTCTGGGAAGCCCTGGAAGTAGCTGGGGGGAGAGCCCAGCCCCATATAGGGACCTTCAACCTTCTCCTCACCTTTCTCAGCCCATTAAGGGGCTTTAAGCATCTCTGCTGCTCTCTGTCAGCGCTCTGTGGGTGCTGAGGAGCAGAGCCGTGGGGCTGGGGTTCCCCCCGCCTTGGTGCCGGTGTGAGAGAAGACCCCTCCTTGTCGCGTGCTCAGCCTCCCGTTCCTCCCGGTTGTGGGTCCCGCCACACCGAGTGCCGGTGGCCTGAATCTGCAGCCAGACAAGCTCCAGTGGCTGCTGAAAGGTGTTTTCCTGGGGGGTGCGGGCGGCTGGGGGACACTGACATCACCCCCCTCTCACGGAAGCCTGTCTTGGAAGATGCTTTTCCTGGGAACCACGGCGAGGGAGGGATGAGCCGGGTTTGTGGGACCCTGGAGCAGAGCATCAGCCCACCGCGGGTCTGACCACTGCCCTCCCCGCCTCGCTGGCTCCCGCCGGGCTCGGTTTTGGGGGGGTGGGGGAAATCCTCTGGCCCCCGCCGTGCCGGAGGTGGGAGCAGCCCTCCCTACTGGCCTGGGCTGCGGAGCGTCAACCTCCGAGGCATCGCCTGCACCTCGGGGGCTTCCGCATGGGCTTCAGGGCACCTTCTGCTGTGCCACATGCAAGGGGGGGACATGCCCAGGGGATTTTTGGGGCTCACACCAGAGCAGATGCCCATGGGGAGGTGGGAGATGGGCTGTGTCGGGGGGCGGCGAGGGACGGGGGGGGCAGGGGGTCACGGCCATGGGGCAGAGCCTCTCTCGGTCTCACCTCAAGGAGGTGAGCGAAGGTCAGCAAAGTTTTTCCCGGGCCCAAAAGCGCTTAGGCAGGAGGGTCCGAGCCTCCAGATAACCACTGTTATTTAATTTATTTTTTCTAAATAAAAAAAAGGAAGGAAGTTAATAAATAATGTAAAGTGGAGAATGCATTAATGAAAGAGAGAGCGAGGGAGAGAGAGGGAGAGAGAGGAAGGGACAGGGCAGAGTGAGAGCGCGGGGGTTGGGGGGAGAGATATTCCTGCCTGTATCGATTGGATATGATTACATTAGACCTATCAAATATTCATACTACATTCCACAAGAGGTCATTGTGTGTGTTTTTCCAATTTAGCTCTGCCTTGGCGCAGGGAGCAGGCTCCGAGTGGGAAAAGGGCTGCGCAAACGGCTCCAGCTCCGCGGCCCCAGGGCTGCCGGCTCCCCCTGCCGCAGGGATGTCACCCTGGGCCGGTGACGGGGACCGGGCGGGATGTCGGGGCTGGGGTCGGGTGTGGAGGGGGATGCTGGAGGGGGTGTGAAAGGGATGCTGAGCTGGCTGCTGGCCCCGCGGAGCCTTTGCAGAGCCCCTGAAGGCTGCGGGTCGTGTGTGGACGCAGCAACCGCTGCTGAAATAGAGCCGCGAGGACACGCGTGTCCCAGCTCCAGCACCTTGCTCCTCCCTAGCAAGCGTTTCTGCTCCCTCCCCGGGCAAACTCGGTGGCCACTGGTCACTATTCACTGGCCGCTATAGGCTGTTCCTTACCCAGGAGCACCTTAATGGGGGATTTTAACTGGGACGTCCCTTCGCCAGCTGGGAAGGGGTCAGCCCAGGCCACGGAGGCCAGCGGGAGGTGGATGTGATGCCGAAGGGAGGGCAGGCAGGGATGTGCAGCAGGTCTCCCACCATGGTGCCCGTCTGCCAGGGCATGCTGGCTCCTCTCACCCTCCCTCCATCCCCTCCGCGCTGCCTTTGCCGGCCGGGATCCTCCCCCTCCCCCTGGGAGAGGGCCACAAGGGAGAAGGACCCGCGGTGTCAGTGGTCCTGTCTCAGGTGGCTTTCAAGGACACAAGAGAGCGATCGGGCTGGGCTGAGCCCATCTTGCAAAACCCACCCGGGGCGGTCCTTTGCCCTGGGGAGGCAGCTGGGGGGCTGCTGCCCGATTTCACTTCGATCCGAGGCACTTCCCTTCCCCGTGCCTCAGTTTCCCCATCCTGCGATGCTCCTGGCGGGGGACGCAGCCCCGTACCTCCACCTTCCTGCAGCGTCACTGGGCTCCTGCTGCCATACCTGTGGCCCCCGGCCCCCGCTGCCCTCCGTCCCGCTGTGGCCCCGGGCGGCGCGAGCCAGCGCTGCATTCTCTCCTTACATTAATAAAAATTTTACAGCACGGTGGCAGGAAATGCATTTTCAGTTCATCTGCTGCAGCTATTAGATTACCAGGAAATGGCTGGCTGGCCGGCGGCCAGCGGCTCCGAAGGGCCGGCGCACACCCGGCATGGGGTGGAGGGAGAAGGTGAGCGGAGCCCATCGCGCTGGCAGGCACCGGGATGAGCCTGGTCCTGATCATCTTGGATGTCCCCGTGCTGTGCCAGGCTGTCCCCCGCCGGCTCTGCCCGTGCCCCTGGGTGCCGGCTGCGAGGCTGCCTGGGGATGCGGCGCAAGGGATGCTCCGGGGCTGGCAGGGACGGATCCATTCCCTGCTGATTTATAGAGTCACAGACTGGTTTGGGTGGGAAGGGACCTTAAAGCCCACCCAGCGGCACCCCCTGCCCTGGGCAGGGACACCTGCCACCAGCCCAGGATGCTCCAAGCCCCATCCAACCCAGCCTTGAAGCAGGTTTTGGGCAGCTGAGGAGGCATCTATGGACGAACCATCCCAAGAGCAGCAGAGCCCAGACCGGCTGCAGCCTCTGCTGGGGCTCAGCTGTGCTAGGACAGGAGAGGTGTGGAAGATTTGGGGCTGGAACAGGGAGGGTACATGCACCGAGGGGGGAAGGTCTCTGCAGAGGTTGGTTATTCCAAGCCATGGGATTTTGGGCTGCTGGGCTGGGCCGGAGTCAAGGGGAGCATGGGAAGGAGTTAAATTTGTGTTGCCTTTCAAAAAGCCGGGAGGAGGGGGTAGGTGCTGGCTATAAATACCTCCGAGGTGGCGGTGCTAATGAAGGGAGGGAATTGTGAGCAGCCCCTCGGAGAGGAGGGCCAGCAGCAGCGCTGGCTCCTGGGCCCGGGGGAGGGAGGGGGTTTTTAGGCTAGAGGGTGTTTTCAGGAGAGCCCTCTTAGAGATGACTGCGGCCGGGCGCTGGAGCGGCCCCTCCAGGTGGGACGGCTTCGTGCTGTCACCCCCCTGAGCCCGGCCGGCCACGTGCCCTGGGTTCCCCGTGTGTGAGCATCGCGCACCGAAGCCAACGTGTCCCTGTGGTGGGGACGGTGCCCTGGGGCTGCGGCTGGGCTGGCTCTGCCCCAGCTCCCTCTGCGTTTCGCACCTTCCTGGGGTGCAGCGGGTGCTCCCTGCTTTTGGGGTGCTCCCACGAGCATCTGTGAGTGGGGCTGGGCTCCGGAGGGATGCTTGAGGCTCTCTGCCTGTATCCGGCAGAAGCTCGGGGGTCTCCAGCCCTTGCTTGGTGTCCCGGAGCCCCTGGTGTGTGGGATGCTGCTGCTGGGCAGGAGGGGACCCCAGCCCCCGGCTCCCCCAGCCCCGCCACGGTGACATCCCCGCTCCCGTCCCTGCAAACTGGGAGCAGATGGGAGAGGAGACCTGGGCAGCGGGAAATGAGGGATGGCGAAGGGGGAAAGCCAGGGATGATGGAAGGGAGCGGAGCAGGCAAGGGAGCAAGGTGTGGGGAGAAAGCAAGGTCTGAGCCTGGCTGAGGTCTATGGAAGTTTAAGAGAAAAGAAACCTGGGTTTGCGTGGAGGGGACCAGCTATTTTTAGCCATGGGTAGGATGTCAGCTCTGAAAATAGCCTGCTACCAGATCCTAATGAAATCCTCTCTCTTTGGCTCTCACCCGGAGCGAGTTTGGAGGGGGAGGATCGCTGTCACACCCGCAGCCGAGGAGCTCCTGACATTCACAATGACTCGCCTGATTTTTTTTTTTATTATTTTTTTTTTTTTAATTTATTTTTTTCCTTCCCCCTCCGGTTTCTCCTATTCTTCGCTGGCTCTGCCTTACGCCGAGCAGAGGAGTCACCAGCCAAAAAAGTGAATGCGGGGGCGGTGCTGCTTAGCTACGGCCAAATCCCAGGCAACATGTGACCAGATTGGCAATTTAATACCAAGCCTTTCTCCCCTGCACTCGCGCGCGCTCAAGTTAAAGTGACATTGAAACGGGAACTCGAAGTGCTGAAGGCAAAGAAATCCAGGGGAGCTGCCTCCCCCCTTCCCCGCCGCCTCCATCCCCGGGGAAGGAGTTTTGCTCCGTGGGGCATGACAGGGCTCGGTGTGGGGCGGGCAGGGGGGTACCCAGGGGAGGGAGGATGCTCGGGTCAGGCACCTGGGCTTGGAGATAGAAGATCCGCTGCAGGGTGCGTGGGCCAGTGGGTCCGCAGAGAGCTGGCCACCCCTGGGCGTCTGCAGGAGGGATACCTGGTACACGTGGTGGAGCTCAGCCTGGGACCTCGGGGAAGCCTGAAGAAGACGTGACACAGTGGGTGGTGGCTGCTCCTAGAAAAGGTCAGGGAGGTGGGGAAGCAGCACAGGGAGCGTGGGGCACAGAAGCCAGGGAGAGAGATGGCCCCGAGGGCCTGGGGACAGAAGAGACAGTCGTGGGAGCATCACGTCCCCATCAGGGCAGGGGTTGAAGGTGCCGTACAGACACAGGCTGGATGAAGAGCGTCTGTCCTGCGGATGCAGGGTCAGGCCTGGCAGGAGCGACCGGTTCTCCATGGGCTTTCTGGGGACATTCAGGGTCTGGAGGGTGCAAACCCCTTGGAACCTGATTCCCAGGTGGGTGTAGCAATGGGTTTTGGGTGGGGACATACACATCACCCACCCATGGCACCCCGCACAGACCTCAAGCTCACCAAAGACAGCCTGTTCCTGGTGGGAATGAGAAGCCTTCAGCTCTCTGGTGGGAGACACCTCCCACCAGCCCAGGTTGCTCCAAGCCCCGTCCAACCTGGCCTTGAACCCCTCCAGGGATGGGGCAGCCACAGCTTCTCTGGGCAACCTGGGCCAGGGGCTCACCACCCTCAGTGTCACACATTTGGAGCCACACTTGCTGCTTGAGTCACGTCTTTGCTCTGGTTTCTCTGCTGGGAGGGTGATGTGGATTTGGGTAGGGGACCTCACGGGGACAAACATGTTTTCCATAGAAGAAGAGCTGCCAGGGAAGCACAAGGGAGCTCATCAATGCACAGGGACGCCCTGAGCTTTGCCCAACGCTTGGTGCTCGCTCTACACAATGGGGCACGGGAGGGGGGAAAATATATATATCTGCTTTTCTGTCCCCCCTGGGGCTGGGTTCTCACGCCGGGTACCAGCTCAGCCCCTGCGCCGGGTGCTCTCCCCCGAGACGGCAGCTCCGCACGGGGACGGAGCCATCTGCATCAATGAGTCAGCAGGACCCACTTAACACTTCTCCAGCAGGATCTACTCCTCCTGACAGAATGGGCAGCTTCTGGCAAGCTCCGTCAGCGTGTTACAATCTCAGCTCATTAAAGGGACGCATCCTGAGCTCTTTATTGATGTTTGATGCTGCCTGGCTCCATCTTCAGAGAAAAACTCACATTGCAGTCAATGACTACACCCCCGCGGTGCTGCAGGCTGCGGAAGGAGCTCAGGATCGGGCTCGCATGGCGGGTCGGGCGCAGCTCTCCTTGCTACAAACCTGCAAACCCTGGGGTTTTACCCCAAAGCGGCCAAGAGACCTCTCGGGGCCAGAATCCTTGTAGGGCATTATCTTTCCAGCGACTAGGGAAGGTTGGAAAGGAAAACGCCAGGAAGGGCTGGATTTTTTTTTTTTTTCCCCTGCTTGCTTATCCCTCTTTGCCGGGCAGAGGAACTGCGTGATGCGGAAGGGAAATGGTGTTTTCTTTCCCCCGGCGCTGCCGTCTGCTCCGCCTGAGCCCGGTGGGGTGGATGTACCTGGCCTCCTCCTCGCCGAAGCGTGTGTGGGGAGCCGCACGGCCCCCCGCCCCAGCAGAATCGCGGTCTTTTAATAAGTTCCCCGGCGCTCACTGTTGCTTCTGAAAAGCCAGTGGCACTGTCTGGCTTCAAGTGGCTTTTACATAATACAGACTGTCAGGCTGGATGAGCATCACCGTCCCTCCTGGCCCTAAAATCTGTGAATCTAAAAATTAGAGGGCACCAGCACCTCATTGTTTCTGGCTGATTTAATCAGGGGAATCGCATGTTCTCTTTATCCTCTCCTTTTTTTTTTTTTTCCCTCCTCTCCCAACCCCCCCCCGCATCATCTTTAGCTGAAGATGAATTTGCCCTCCCCCTCTGCCCCAGCTTGGCTAATAGCATCAGCAGAGATCAGACGTCTTCAGCCTTGCTCTGGGATATTCTCCTCTCCGCTGCCCGCATCCGGACCGATTCCCAGCGGGAAGTGGCGGGTCTGTCTGCGCGGGCAGCACCAGGGTGGCCAGCCTTGGAGGCGGCTGGGCAGTCCCCAGCTCTCCCTGTCGTTTTAAAATTACAACTAAGTCCTTCAGGCCCCGGGCTCCAGGTTTAGCTCTTTTGGCTTTGTGAACACGCGTCTAGAGAAACACTTTTTGAGGAGGAGAAGGCAGGCGAGTAACCCCCCGCCTTTCCTGGGGTGCTGGGGATGTGCCGGGGGAGCAAAGCAGGGAGGAATTGCTGGCAACCTGCGGGGATTGCCAGGGATGAGGGTTCCCCCAAGGCAGAGGTGCACAGCGGGCGCTGGGGGCTGGAGCTGGGGACACGGGAATGCGCTGCTGCCGCCTCAGTGCCCGGAGCTCGGTGCTATCGGCTGTCCTGGGTGGGAGATGGGCTGAGAACCGCTGGAATCAGGGCAGGGAACGGGCCCCTGGGAGCTGCTTCTCTCCCCGTCCCTTCGGACAGGACCCCAGGGGTGTTTGAGGGGTGGAAAGGTGGCAGATCCAAACTGGGAGGAGGAGGGAAATCAGTCCCACGGGGCAGCTGAGAGGAGCTGGGATCAGACCTGCAGGCAGTGGCTGAGAAGGGGCATGGGGACGCGGGGCATGGGGACAGCGGGAGCTGTCACAGCGCGGCCAGGGGGATGTTAAACCCTGCGTTCAGGGCAGCCGCTCGCTCCCGCAGACCTTGTGTGGGGAGAGATTATCATAAATCAGAGTCTCACACCTTCCTCTGGCACGGCCGGCATCATGGCTGTGCACTGTCAGGGGACCACATCCCTCTTCCGACAGCCAAAAACCCTCCGAAAACCTGCTGGGGGCTCAGTCCCGGACCCTTCCTTTGGGAGCGGCTCTCAACTTTTCTGCTTTGCAAATGCCCACGGGTTCCCAGCCCTCCTCTTCAGAGATGCTGCGGTCAATAACTCCCCAGGAGGCTGCTATTCCCCCTCCGCTTCCCACCCTCCCACTTGTCTCGGTATCTCTGCATTCATGCCTTTTCGGCCCTCCCTCGGCAGCGGGTGAGGAATAAAGCGGCGCTGGCTGAGCACGACGCAGGCTGCGCTGGGGATGCTGTGAGCCAGTGGAGGGAAGCCTGAATCACCGGCACCTCAAGGTGGGAGTGATAGATTTGGGCTGGGAGAAAGGGAGGACATCCCACGTGCTTTTGGGAGTCAGGTGCTCGCAGCCGGCTGGCAGTGGCTGGGAATTGGGCAACTCGGATCCTTTCTGCACCTTTAAAGACGGAGCTGAGAGCGATGGGGAGAAGAGGAGGGGCTGGTTGGAGCGCAGGGAGATGCAGCGTGGAGGCTCTGAGCTGCAGCCGAGGCTGAGGGATGCTGTCAGGGACTCGTTCCTCTTGGAGTAACTCCTCCTGGAGGAGCAGCTCCGGTGGGATCCTGTGGAGATGGAGAAACATTCAGCCTAGAAATGCCTAAGAATGAGCCTGGAAAGGCTCAGCTGGGAACCACACCGGGAGAGTGGGGTCACTGGCCCCTGCTGGGGAAGACTCCAGCACTTCTGCTGGCATCAACTGGGAGGGAACCGCTGAGGTCAGTGGGATCATCCTGGTTTAGGGCAAAGAGCGGCAGAGCTGGTTTTGTCACCCTTGTTCAGGCTCCTTCTCGTCCATCTCCCCCAGCCCCTCTCACACCCCCAGACCCTGCGCTGCCCATTGGACGCCTCATGACTGAGCCTCGGGCAGCTGCCCGTCCCAGGGGAGCGGGTCCCCACGTGGGACTTGGCTGGGACGGTTGAAGGCTCGATGGCTTCAACTTCACTTTTGGAGACAGGTTCTCAGCCCTCCCTGAGCTGGTAACGTTGCTTTGCTCCTCCGGCAAACGCTACCAGAAAGGACGGGTGACCAACCTGGAAGTGCTGAGAGGAACAACATGAAGGTGGGAGCTCTGGTGGGGTCCATAACCAATATCCAGTGTCATCAAGGAGAGGCCATGTGTCTTTGGGACTGTCAGACCAGGTCTAGTTTATTTATAAATGGGGCCGAGGGGTATCACAGGGCTCCCTGGTGCTCCTGAGCAGTGGTTGTCGGCTTTGAGAAAGCAGCACAAGGAGGGGAAACATCTGGGACAGGAGGTCCAGGTCCTGTTTGGACCTTGAGTCCGAGGTTTTTGTCTCTGGGAGGATGGTCTGTGTGGGGACTGGTTGTGTGGATCTCGGTACAGAAAAGCCCCTTTCCAGCCCCTCTACCCCGAGCTTCTACTACAGGAGCTAACTCAGGTATTAGTTTAGACTTTTTGGTAGTATCGGGGGTGGATGGCACCTGGGCTCCCCTTGCTGCCCCCTGAGCTGCACAGGGAGGGCTGAGCCGGAGACGCCTGACAGAAGGTGATTGTGCCCATTTCACAGCAATGTAGAGACCAAGCGATTCGCCCAAGGTGACAGAGCCCGGTGGCCGACACCGGCCCTTGGTAGCCCACCCTGCTGCGCTCCCCACTCAACCTGCCCGCGGCGTTGGGCTGAACCGACCCCATCCCGCGCCGCTGGCGTCAGACGGTACCCACGCCACCGAGGCAGCGAGGGCCGGCAGCGTGGCTGTAGCGGGTGTCCCCAGGGGGGACGATGGGCTGGGAGGGGTGGCGGCGGGGCTGTCCCGGTGGGCGCACGGGGGGAAGCGGAGCCCGAGGCAGACGGAAACGTTTAAATAGTGCCTGCTGCATCCCACTGCTCCCGGCTCCGTTGCAGTCATTATCTGGGGAGCGGATGCCCAGGGCTCTATGGGGACCGCTAATGGGCCGATTCAATTTCAGCTGGATGACGCCACTTAGGTAAAGCATTAAGAGCTCCAGCTCCGGGAAGGCGAGCGGCAGAGCGAGGGAGAGCGAGCGATGCTAACGGGCAGCCACAAATCCCTCCCTCCCTCCCATCCTCCACGCTGCCCCCATTCACAAGGAGCGCCGGGGACCAGCCCGCCTTCACCAGCCGGGGCCGGGCAGCCCCGCCGGGCTCCCCCCCGCCGCCCCCGGCCCGCCCCGGCCCCGCTCCCGCCGCGCTGGGCGCGGAGCTCGGCCCGGCTGCGGGGCCGGGCGGGCGGGCGGTGCCCCGCGTCCCTGCCCGCCGCCGCTCGCCGCTAGGTAGCCCCGCTCCGGGACGGCCCCGGGGCTCGGTGCTGGGCGGGCGGATGGACCGGCGGAGGCGGCGGCGGCGGGGTGAGTCCGGCGCGGGGAGGGGACACGCGTGGGCTGCGGGACGGCGGCGGTGCGCCGCGGGGAGGTGGGGGGGCGGGACACGCGTGGGCTGTTTCCGAGGGGACGGGGGTCCGCGGACGTGCGGCGGCTGTGAGTGTGCGATGGAGCCGGCGGTCCTGGGCGTGTGTGGGCGGTGGGGACGGGGGTCCCGGACACGCGTGGGCAACTCGTGCCGAGGGGTTGGGGGTCCTGGGCACGCGTGGGCTGTTTCGGAGGGGACGGGGGTCCGCGGACGTGCGGCGGCTGTGAGCGTGCCATGGAGCCGGGGGTCCTGGGCATGTGTGGGCAGTGGGGACGGGGGTCCTGGACACGCGTGGGCAGCATGTGCCGAGGGGTTGGGGGTCCTGGACACACATGGGCAATTCGTGCCCAGAGGTTGGCGGTCCAGGGCACGTGTGGGCAATTCGTGCCCAGGGGCTGGGGGTCCTGGGCATGCGTGGACTGTTTGCCAAGGAGACAGGGGTCCCTGGATGTGCAGGGGCTGTGAGCCTGAGATGGAGCCGGGGGTCCTGGGCGTGTGTGGGCAGTGGGGACGGGTGTCCCGGACACGCGTGGGCAGCGTGTGCCGAGGGGTTGGGGGTCCTGGACACACATGGGCAATTCGTGCCCAGAGGTTGGCAGTCCAGGGTACACACGGGCATTTTGTGCCAAGGGGTTGGGGGTCCTGGGCACGCGTGGGCAGCGTGTGCTGATGAATTGGGGGTCCTGGATGCGTGTGGGCAATTTGTGCCCAGGGGTTGGGGGTCCTGGACACGCGTGGGCAGCGTGTGCTGATGAATTGGGGGTCCTGGACATGGCGTGGGCAATTCATGGTGAGGGGTCCAGGGCATGCATGGGCCATTTGCTGAGGAGACGGGGGTCCCTGGACATGCACAGACTGTGAGTGTGTGATAAAACTGGGGTGCATGGGCACCCGTGTGCTGAGGGGTTGGGGGTCCTGGCCACGTGTGGGCAATTCGTGTTGAGCGGGCAGGGGTCCTGGCCACATGCGAGCAGTGGGGATGGGGGTCCTGTACACGCGTGGGGTGTACACAATGGGGCTGATGGCTTGGTGTGGGTCAGAGTCACGCGTGGGCTGTGTGAATGGTGGAGCTGGGGCATCCGAAGGGGCTGTGTGCATGGAGGTGCTCGGAGGTCCTGGAAACGCGTGGGCTGTGGGCACGGTGGGGCTGTGGGGTCTGCGGGCCGGACCCGGACCCGAGCCAGGCGTGGGTTTCATTGCTGGGGGGGCCAGCAGATGGCAGGGCCGTGCAGGGGGGCTGCAGCCGGCATCCGAGCCACGCGTGGGCTGTGTGCGGAGCGGGGCACGGGGTTGCCACCACCCTGCGCCACCCCACAGCACCCAGCACAGGGTGAGGGGGTCCCTCCGGAGGGAAGCGCGTGGGAAAAGCCCTCTTCTCCCACCTGGGCGCCCTGTGCAGCTTGTCCCCGGCTTGCAGCCACCTCCAGCCTGTAAATCATTTGCTTTTACAATCCCTCCTCTGGCCCATTATCACACGAACTTTATATGTTTGGGGCTGCTGGCGGCCATAAAGCTCGCCCAGTTTCCGGGGCTGGCATGCCTACCTCGAAGGCAGGGTGTGAGGAGGAGGAGGCTGGGGCCACGCTGCCCCGGTCCCCCCCAGACAGGCAGGTAGGCAGGGAGGGTGCAGCAGTGCCCCGGGGACGGTCGGGCCAGTGGGGCCGGGATATGGACTGGTTGCAGCCCCGGGATGGGGCTGGAGCAGGGAGGGCTGGGAGTGAGTGGGGGACACTGGGCTCCCCCAGGATGGGGGGGCAGGAGTGGGGTCCCAGCTCTAGTCGTTCAGTCCCTCTTCTCTCCATCCCGCTGGGCTGGAGGACCCACAGATCCTCTGGCTCACGTCCTCTTGGGTCCCAGAGGGACCTTTGCCTCCCCCTGGTCCATGTCTAACCCTGCGTCTGGGGATCGTAGGTCCAGGAGCGTCTGGGCCCCGGTTCGGTGTGGGGGGTCCTCCCAGGACCTGTCTTGCCCGGGATGCTGCGTCCAAGCCCTGGACTCAGATCCTAAGCGTCCGGGTCGCAACGCAGTGCATGGCCTGATTGCCAGCTCCTCTATTCGCCTGCTGTCCCGGGGGCTCTGTCCTCCTCGCAGTGTCCCCTCTCCATCTCCTCCTGCCTCAGCGTGGTCACGGGTCCCCTCGTGTCTCCCGAGCTCCAGGTCTTGCAGGGAGGACTGGGTGTAGCTGTACTGGGTCTGCCCTTTGGCTGCTCTTAACCTCCCAGTTCCACTGCCTCCATCGCACTGGGACCCCCCGCGGCTCTCTGCCTGTGGGTCACCCCTTGCTTCGAGCCCCACACGGGACCCTCACGGGAGCCTCGCGAGTCCTGCCAAATCCCAGCGCACAGGTTGGAGGGGACGGACACCCAGGTGTGAGCAGCTCCTTCCCGGCTGTAAATCAGCGTCGTCCCCTGAACCATCCCACCCCGAGATGGGGTGTGGGCCACGAGGGATGTGGGAACGCGCTGAGGCTGCTCCCCGCTCCCCTCCGCGTGGTCCCAGCTGCAGGCTGAGACGTGCCGTATCTCTGCGGGGGTCCAGGGGGCTCCAGCTCACCGGCCTGGGCTTTGGTGAGACCTTCCCAGGTGAGGAGCTCAACGGCAGCAGGTAACAGCTCCCACGAAGGTGTTTTGCCTCCGTGGCGCGTTCCCACCCCGGCAGCGTGCTCGCACAACCTTCCCGGGGGCAGCCGTGCCCTCCTCATTCACCTTGATATTTCCGTTAAACACATCGGCCTCCAAATCAATCGGGGGGGGGTCCTGGCAGAGCGGCTCGTTCGCTGGCCCGTATCCCTGGACGGGATGAGCATCTCCCTTGAGATCGCACGGAGGGGGCGGCAGGAGGGGCTCCGTGCACAGGAAAAACCCAAATCTAAGCAGATCGGTTGCCTTTTCTTTCCGGGGAGGGGGATGGGAGAGGCCAGATCTTGCTTGAACAGTCAAAGTAAGTTGCCTTTGCTTTTCCCTGCTCGTCAAGGTCAGCCTAGCTAATGAAAATCAATCTTCCCTCTGCCTCTCTCTGCTGCATGAGCAGATTCTACCTGTGGCCCCTCACCTATTTGAAAGCCTCGGCCGCCGCCGGCCGCCTGGGCTGCTGGCCATCTGCGCGGCCAGTGGGGAGCTTCCTACCGACACAGAGTCTTCCTGCGGGCCCGGGCACCGTGACAATATCTGTGTCACCGAGGGATCACTCGTTTGGTCTGCCAGAGGAGACTGGCTTTGTCCCGGGGAAGCTGGCTGCGCACGGAGAGCACGTACCCGGTATCGCAATCTGGGCTGGAAGCGCTGGGGGAAAGCTCTTTGCCGGGCTCTGGCATGCACCGAATGGCTTCTGTCCTCTGCGCGCTCCAGCGTTTTGCAGGCAGCAGAAGTGAGGAGTGTCTCCCTCCCTCCTAAGGCCAAAAACCCGGCTCCATCACATCCCTGCTCCTGCCTGAGCCCAGCCCCAGCCCCACAGAGGTCTCACCCAGACGCCAGCAGCAAGGTCTGGCAGCGTTTTTGGCGATGGTGCTGATGCCGTGAGGTCAAACCTGCCGGGGGGGTGCTGTGGGACACGGGGGTCCTCCCTGCCCCATTCCACAGCCCTGGGATGGTCCCGACCTTCCCTCTGGATAGAGCAGTGCCGCGGACTCGGGAAGTGCCAGTTCCCGAAAACGACAGCGAGCAGCATGGCAGCCCCGGTGCACGGAGCAAGACGGGGCTCGCCTGCTGCGATGTCTGCTTTCCCCGCTTCCCCCGGGGTTTGTGCCGGGGCTAACGAGAAACCTGCCCGTCTCCGTGTTGGTGATGGGGCTAAATCGGTTCTTGGGTTGTGCGTGGGAAAAAGGGATGCTGCGGTGGGAGCCGCCAGGACCCGGGGAGTCTGTGGGCTTGGCCTGTCCCTGGCCAAGCGTGTGCCTCCGTAGTCGCAATTTGTTGCTGGTGCTGCCTGAAATGAAATGTGTTCGGATCCCCGCCATCCCATTGACCCCGGCGTGTACCGGGTACGGCACCGGGAGGCTGCTTGGGGTGTGCTGGGAAGCCCCAAAAGAGAGTCTCCTGCTCCAGAGGAGATGCCGTTCCCAGCTCCGTCACTGGCTGCGGATAAGTCCCAGCTTCAAGTTTCCCCTCCTGCAGAGAGGGCTGCCACTTGCCCCTGGGGAAGGAGAGGGAGGACAGAAGGGGTCCCTCAGTGCTGGCAAGGGGTGGGAAATCCTCGGGAAGGACACGGAAAGCTCAAAAGCACGGGGAGATGCCGTGTCCCCCTGTTTCAAGGGACAGATCTCACGGCACTCGCCCTTTGGACATGTCCAACCTCAGCATCCCCAGGCACAGAAGTACTGTGAGTCTGGCTGTTGGAAAGGACTTCACCAGGGGTTCTCCAGCCAGTCTTTGCTTCCAGGTTTTTATGGATGGATCCGTTATAAAATGTAACACAAATGTTTTTTCTGCCTTCCTGCCCCATCCTTTAGGATTTTTAGATGTGCCCTGATGCCGCAGGGTCTCCTCGCTCCTGGAAATGCAGCTCTCTTCCAGTGTGGCTGAACTCAGTTGCGACGAGACGATGGACCCGCCCGCTGAGGACTTCCAGCAGGTCCTGTCCATTGACCAAATCCGCTCCATCCGTGCCAGCAACAACTACGTGGAGAGACCGGCTGTCTGCTTCCAGCAAACCCGCTCCAACCCTTCCCTGTCCCAGCCACCGCACAAGCAGGAGTGGTCCCAGGACCGCCTGGCGTCTTCCACCTTCCAGGACCTGCACCGCAGCCACAGCCAACAGCACCAGATGCCACCCTTGCAGCAGCACATGAGCCATTCCAGCACCGCCAGCTCCGTCTCCCAAAGCACCACCGCCTCCGACCAGCGGCTCCTGAGCAGCCTCACGCCGTCCCACTCCGGGCACTCCCTCATCCGGACGCAGCCCCGGCCCGGCGAGCTGAAAGCGGAGGAGTCGCCGCTGAAGGGGGCTGCGGAGAAGCCCACCCTCCACACCGGCCACCTCTTCATCTGCGAGGAGTGCGGGCGGTGCAAGTGTGCCCGCTGCACGGCCGCCCGCAGCCTGCCCTCCTGCTGGCTCTGCAACCAGCGCTGCCTCTGCTCCCCCGAGAGCCTCCTCGACTACGGGACCTGCCTCTGCTGCGTCAAGGGGCTCTTCTACCACTGCTCCACCGACGACGAGGACACCTGCGCCGACGACCCCTGCTCCTGCGGGCCGGGGTCCTGCTGTGCCCGCTGGGCTGCCATGAGCTTCCTCTCGCTCCTCATGCCCTGCCTCTGCTGCTACTTTCCTACCCTGGGGTGCCTCAAACTTTGCCAGCGGGGTTATGACGGCCTGAAACGACCCGGCTGCCGCTGCCAGAGCCACACCAACACGGTCTGCAGGAAGATCTCCTCCTCCAGCGGCACGCCTTTCCCCAAGACGCTGGATAAGCCGGTATGACCCTCCCGGGGAGGAGAAGCAGGCTTTACTCCTCTTCCTCCTCCTCCACCTCCTCTCCTCCCCATCCCCCTCCTCCTCCTCCGGCTCCCTCCGCTCTGCAGCGCTCCCCCCTGCCCACCATCACCTCCCGGGAATGAGACGGGTGAACTGGGGGTCCCCCAGCCCCTGGGAGCTCGCAGGCGGCTGCGTGGCCAGGGCAGCTGCTGGGAAGCGCTGGTTTTGCACACAGGGGTGAGGGACCCGGGGAGGCAGAGAGCTGCGGGTGCCCTCCCCGGCCGTGCCCCGGGGGGGCCCTCGGGACTCTGCTCTCAGAGGGTTCCAGGAGCTGCTGCTGCCCCGTGGTGTGGTCCTTCCCGATGGCGGGAAGAGGCAGGTTGTCGACGCATCCCCCGTGCAAGAGTCCTCCAGGAGCCAGACCTCCTTCTCTCCCTCTCCCTCTTTCTCCAGCACTTTTCGTGGGCGACCTCTCTCCTCTCACCCCGCCGTGGGTCCGCTTTCCCCGAGGGGCTGGGGCGCCATGGGGTCCCACCGGTGGCAGCGGCTTCCCTCCGGGCTTGGAAGCCGCTGGGAGAAGCGAGTGAGCTTCAAAATGAGGTGGCATCGTATTTTTCCGTCTCAGAGAGGAAGGGAAGGTGTGGGAAGCTTTAGAAACCTTCTGGCAGGGGAAGGAGCTCTCGGAGGCAGCCCAGCCCACTCGCTTCTGCCCGACTGCAGCGAGGGAAAGGTCCCCTCTGGGATTTGGCTGAGAACAAGAAGCTGGTTTGAAATTGCCATTCATTTCTCAACGCCTTGAAGGGCTGCCTCCGGAGCGCAAACCCTGGTGGGGCAGGAGCTGCCGCCCGGCTCCATCCCACCACCGAGCAGACGCCACAGGCAGCGGCTCCGTGCTCAAGCCCCGGGAGCCCCGATCTGGTACCTTCCACCAGCACTGAATTCACTTTAAAAAACACACCCCAACCCCGACTGTCAAGAGCTGCCACTCGCACCGTGCTTCTGTTCGCACCCAGCCTGGGGGATCCCCGGCGGGGTCTTCTGCAGCTCCTGGAGGGAAGCGGGGAGCAGAAGGGGGTGTCGAGAGACGCGACCCCGACCTTCCCTCCCTGCAGAAGTTGCCTTTGAGTCCTCACCTCCCTTTCCTTGCCCCCCCGGCGTGTCACACCAACACCAGCGTCACTGCTGAAGGGAATTCTGCAGCAGTGGCTGCCTGCGGCAAAGCGGAGACGGGGCTGAAGCCAGCGCTGGGGCTGGGCCATCTGCAGACCAGAAGGAAAGCCGACGCGGGGTCAGGGCTTCGTGGTTTCCCTGCCGGGATGATAGTCAGCCCAGCCCATGGCTGCAGCTGGGGGCAGCTCCTCCAGATCCTGGACTCAGCCCCATCTCCGCTTGCGGGGTGCCAGCTCCCCCTTGGGACCCTGCTGTCATCGGCCAATGGGTGGGGGCAGTTTGGAGCCGGGACGATGTCCCGGTGCTCAGCTCTGCCCTCCTGTCCCTCCTCCGAGGGGTGTGAGCGCGGAGGGAAGCGAATGGTTCCCCTGGAGAAATATATGCAACGTGTCCCTTGGCTTCCTCCAAGACCCTGCCACCCAGGGCTCGTCCGTCGCCTTCCCTCAGCCACCTCGTTACGTAGAGTTCTGTGGATCTATTTTTGTATATATAAATATAACGTTAGGATGGCTAGGTCTATTACTAATAATATTCATGATACTGCTGTGAATGGTGCCAGATGCAAGGTTTGGCTTCCTGGTACACTTGCACATGCTGGAAGATGATTTCCCGGTCTGTTTGTCGCTAATCCTAGACCTTTAGTTCCTGGGTAGTCGGGAGAGGGGGAGAGGGAGGTTTACAGATTGTGCTGGGGGGGTTAGGCTTTGCAGAGAGGGGGTAGGATTCGGCGCTGGCCGCGGGGTGCGGCAGGAGGTAGGATCTCGCCATGGGATTCCTCTTTCTGTACATTCGCTGCCTAAAAATCGGTGCTGCTCCAAGCTCCCTCTGTTGCAGGGAAAAGCGGTTCCAGGGAGTGATTCATCCCCCTTGAAAACATTATTCATTAAATTATGTTCTGGCAGTGCCTGTCTCCCTTGACCCAAATGGGACCCAAGCATTGGACTGTGGAAGGGGGGATGAATCCCATCCCTGGGGTGACGTTTGTGCCTGGGGTGTTACGGATATGACCGAGGTCCTCACCCTGATTTCACCCAGAGCCTGACGGGGGATGTCGAAAGATGCTTCCCCTGGCCGGAGATGGAGAGCCCACGTCCATGAGCTGCGGGGAGTTGGGGCCGATGCTCTGGGTTCCAGCGAGCATCCCCTGGCATTGAGAAGGGAGAGGGCCACGATCTTCTCGGAGGGTGCCCTGTAGGTGTGCGTACCCCACGAGGTCAGTCCCTGTCTCTGTGGCAGCAGTTATAAATTACATTGCAAACATATTTATCCGTATGCCAATAATTGCCTGGCTCCCTGCTTCCAGGCGAAGTTCGGGGGAGAGACTTCCACCGAGAGGCACCTTTCCTTTTGAACGCTCGGTTCCCTTTTCTACCAGTGCTGATTAAACCCCTTCTTCCTAAAAATTGTAAAGCTTTTTTAGGGAGAAAAGGCCCCATTTTCGCTGAGGATATGAGGAAATGTCTCACTTGAATGAGAATGTGAAATAGTTCATTGAAACTTTTTAAAGAAAACTAATGAACAGAATTTTCCAACTTGCTCTACTTTGACTTTTTTTTTTTTTTTTCTCTCCTCCTTTTTTAAATGGATCCCACTTGTAAATTTAGTTACCACCTCTGTATCTTTGCAATTCATTGCTTCCTCTCCTGATGGTGGAATGACTCAACATGTGAAGCTTCATCATTTTCACGGCCTCCGAAGTCATGCAAGCACGGGGCGACCACCCCCCCCAGTGCTGGGGCTGTGGGATGGGAAGACGAGTGTCCACACAGCAGCTCCCCAGAGCCAGTTTTGCCGGCGCTGGCACGGCGAGGCTGAGCCCTGCACTACTGTTGCAGGATATTTACCTCCAGTAGCTGGTGGGAGGCCAGGACGCCCGCCAGTAGCCTTCTACCCAATGGGATTTTTCTGGGTCGGTGCAAAAGTCACATTTCTACCAGGGAATCGTGCCACAGCCTGGGTGCAGGGCTGGGGAGCCCGCCCAGGTCTCTTGAATGTCTCATCTCCAAGAAATGACAAACCCCCGAGAGATATTTAGTGAAATACGGGATGCGTAGAAGGGGATCGGAGAGGAGGAGAGCCCCGGGTGGGCCCTGAAGGCTGTCAGACCAGCGCAGGGCTTTGGTTTGATGGTGTTGAGG
Source organism: Rissa tridactyla (assembly GCF_028500815.1). Taxonomy (NCBI): domain Eukaryota; kingdom Metazoa; phylum Chordata; class Aves; order Charadriiformes; family Laridae; genus Rissa; species Rissa tridactyla. Next base: position 48,511,576 of record NC_071474.1, on the reverse strand, counting down.
GCAAAACGCAAAGCCACATGCAAGCCTTGCAGCTAAACTTCTGGAGAAGTTTAGAGCTGTTGGCCGCTGCCCTGCTCATCGGGGCAAGTGGCTTCGCGTGGGGCTGCTGCTTCCCACCCACCTGGGGGCCCCAGCGAGCTCCCGTTCCTTGCTCTCAGCAGAAGGAGCAGGTCGGGATTTGCCAAAAGCTCTCCAAGGAGGCCAGCTCTGGTTCCCTGAGCTCATCTGGTGTCGGGAAGGCTGTGGGTAGCCTCTGGTCATGTTTTTCCCCTGAGCTTTTCCCTAACATCTCCAGACCAGATCCGTCCTGCTCCCTCCCCATCTCCGGCTGCCAGAGAGTTTGGTTTCCCTGCAGAGAGGACTCCAATTTTGGTTGGGGTTGTGAGCCCCTTTCCTGCCCCACCCTGTAATGAGTCAGATAACATCTGCTCCAGATGTTTGTTTGCAGCTGCTTGTCCTGGCAGTTTGGGTTTCTCTCTGTCCTGACGTGTCTTTTTTGGTTTTCTTCTTGGGAGAGTCGCATGTTGAGTCCTCTGTTTTCCCTGCACCCCTGGGATTTGACAAGGATGGATCCGCTGTGCGAGGGAACGTTTCTCCAGGTTGGGTGTCTCTGCTGGTTGTGGGCTGCTTTGCCAGGAAAGGTGCAGGGCTGCGGGGCAGATTGAGACAGGGAAAGAGAGACTCAGGTGCCAAAGGAGCAGGAGGCAGGAGCTGCTGAGCAGGACCTGAGCTCCCCCTGCTCTGCTCCCCATGTGGGAGCCTCCTCTTCCCACCCAGACCTCCAGAGCTCCGTCCACGCAAGAGCTCCTGCTGGTGCTTGCTTTCTCCAGGGCTTCCCTTGGTCCTGCTCCCCTCCTTCCCTGCTGGGAGACGTGTGACCAGTCCCGGTACTGGTGAGAAGGGGTCACTGGGGACCAAGGTGGAGTCTCCCTCCCATGCCAGCCCCCCAACCCTCCTGGTGGAAGGGCAGAAGTGGTCCTTGGGCTGCTGTCCACCCATCCCTGTGGGGTTCATCAGTGCCAATGAAGTACTTCAAAGAACAGGGGGGGAGCTTTTTGGGACTCTACTCTCAGATTCCTATAGAATCCCACTGAGTTCGCTCTTCCCCATCCCCATGTGTGAACCCAAAGACTGGTGGGCAAGTGTCATCGGCCAAAAGATGCCAAAGCACAGAAGAACAGTTTATGGATGGCTGCTTTAGTGCAATAGAGAGGGGTGAGCGGAGAGGCGAGAGGAGCTGCTGCAAGGTTTGCACGACTGCACTGCACGGGGAAGGAGCACACCGTGCCCCAAACTTGCAATTTCCAGCACCCGCTTTGTTCGTTTGCTCGCTGCCTCAGGCCCTGGGGTGTTTCGAGGCTGGAGAAAGCTGGGAGGTCTTCAGATACCGGAAGGTCTAACTTTTTGTGATCAGCATGTGAGGAAAGTAGATCAGGGGCGTACCCCCACCCCAAAGCCCATTCTTGGTCTTTACTAGGATCCAGGTCAGGCTTGTGTCCTTCAGGGAGCCCGCGGAGCCCAGACCTGCGGGAAGCTTGTGGCAGCTGGAGGCTGCTGGTCGGCATCTGGTCCGTGTGGGCCAAACCAGAGCTGGGATTTCTTTGGGATCCGTCTGCTTCGGGGTATTTCTCAGGGAGCATCGGGATCTCTGGCAAACTCCTTCTCCCAGAGCGCAGGTCGGGCGCTTGCGCGAGTGAGACCTGTTTCCCTGCGCCGGCTGATGTTGTAGAAGAATCCCCTGAGGGCACGAGCCGGGGATGCTGAGCGGTCCCCGTGGAGGGGGACTGCAGGCAGGAGGGACGTGGGATGGATGGAAGCGATCGCGCAGCTCCGTGGGGCAGCGTGGACGTGCGAGTGCCGGGCGAGGGGAGGCAGCGCAGGGTGTCTCGCTGGGTCTCCCTCCTGCTGCGCCTTCCTGCAGCACCCCAAGGGGCTTCAGCATGAGCAGGACCAAACCCACCCTGGCGAGCTGGGCTGGGCACTGGGAGAGGAGGTTTCTCACACCCTCTGTTCCACGGCAGCATCAGCCAGGAGGTGTGTGATCCTCCTGGCGCTGGCACGGCTGGTCCTGCCTTGCCCGTGTTGCCGCTCTGCCCCGCAGAGCCCCTCTCCCTCTCCCCCTTCCCCTCCCTCTCCCTCCGCCCATCCTTGCCCAGCTGTTCCCTCGGGCCGTGGCGATGCTCCACGGACCAGCAGTGGCCACCCAGCCTCCCGCCCCTCCAGGTGTCCTCAGCACAAAGTTCTCCTTAGAAGACAGATCACCCTTGGCTTCAAAGGAGAGTCTCGTACCAAGAACCGAAGCCTCTAATTCTCCGTTTAATTGGTACAAAGGCATTCTGTACAGTGTATAAAGAGATCCCTCCCCCGGCTGTCTTTATTTGGGTTCCTTTCTATAAGGTATAATATATGTTTATAACCTGATGGCTGTTTTTTGACAATACTCTTGTACCTTTTAAGGGAAAAAAATAAAAAAAAAATAACCAAAGTATTTATTTGAAAAGTTTATTTTAAAGATAAGAAAAAAATAACCTATTTATTTTAATGCACCCTCTTCTGTTTGGTTTTCTTCTCTTGCAAAGCTAATAACTGTTACTGAACCACTGCTGAGATGAAAGGAGTAATTCTATGGGTGGCTTCACAAGCCCACTTAGAGCAATTATTCAATAAAAATATATATTAATTTTGAACGTGGTCTCATTCTTGTCTCCGTGGTGGCCGGGGCGTGACTCAGGCTCCCGCTTCGGCAGGGCTCGTGTTGGCTGCGGGGCGGCCGGGCTAGCGGTGGGGCTGGGTGCCGGGGGGATCGTTTTGAACTCCATGAGATCTCCCCGGGCAGCCCTCTCCTCATGCTGAAAGAAAACCTCAAGGGTCTCGGCGTGTGCTTCCATCCTTCGACTGTCCCAGATCCTCGAGGAAGGGTAGGCTCCTGTACCAAAGGGCCGGAGCAAATAGGGAGGGAGTGAGGTAAGAAATCCCTGAGATTTGGGGGATTTCAGTCACTCCACAGAGATTCCAACACATTCCCAAAGCCTCTTCTATTGCCTGAGGAGATGGGGTGATGCCACAGGGCAATGGACATCTTCTGCGGGAGGAGCTGCAGTTTGGGCACGGCTGTCTCTTCCTACCAGCTGCAGAAGGCACCTCGGTGACGTGTTTAGCCCCACAAGGATGGAACTGGGCCATAGCATCAGCAGTTGCTGGGTCGGGCTGGTGCCTCTGATCTCTCTGTGCGTATGACAGGCGAGTTTTTCATGCACTTCTGCACGTACGGAGCCCAGTAACTTCTTCTTGGCTCAAGGGTGCCTTCTGTTCACCTACAGCTCTTCCCTCACAAAGATGGTGGATCTTTATTCAGGCACTTCCAGAGCACGAAGTCCTTTCACATAGATTGTGTGGCTAATGAATCCCACCGTTAGTGGCACCTCCCTTATTCCTGTTTGCATTTGTTGGCTTCAGCGTCTAGCCCTTGGCTCTGGTAGCCTGTTTCCTCTAGCTGCAGGAGTCCTTTCGTAGGACGGTTCTGCCAGGCTAGACCTGTGCCCAAGAGCCCTCTCAACCTTTGTGCTTAACTGAAGACATGCATTCTCCGTGCCTCTCTCCATAAAGCCTTTTCTCAGGCTGTTTTACTGGTTTTGGAGTCCTGTTTGTACCGTCGCTGGTATCAGAGCATGCTTTCCAAAACATGTTCCAATGCCACAGCGTTCAGGATCTGCCTCAGGGCTGTGGAGTACAGATGTGAGTCCAATCCCTGCTGTGACTCACTCTTCCCCTCCTTTTTTAAGACAAAAGATGACTTTAGGCCATTTGTCACCCATTGGCTCTTTTCAGCGCCAAAAAAAATCCCTCTTTCTTGGACACAGGCAGCCAGTTTCACTCCTAGATGCACAGCCGCCTTTTAACTGTGTTAGAGCCCTTTTGGTTTGTGTAGTACCACCTTCCCGAGCCTTCCCTGTCCTCATCAACTCATGCCACCAAATCTTACGGCATCTACAGATCTTTATCTGCCGTGGTCTGTAGAGGAAGGCTGAAGGAGCGCGCAGGAGCTGAACCGTAACGTGAGATAAGCAGAGGCACAGGTGGGTGGCCGGCACACCATGATGACCTGAAAAAGATGGTAATTGCTTGCTCAGACGTTTTGCCTCTCCTGTGTAAAGAAAGTCACGATGGTCCCAGGAATCACAAAACGTGACAGTAGTTGGGCTTTCTCCCAAGATTAGGGCGATTCTTTAAACTGAACAATCTTTTCTGTTTTGCACCTTTGAGAAGACCAAGCAGAGACTCCACCGGCTCAAGCATGCCGTGGCACACACCGCAGAGCAAAGGCCTCAGGTAAACTGGTGGCAGCACCAGGTGACAGTCACGTAGCTGTACCACCTGGAAGGTTGAGTCACTCTTGCTGGTTTAGCCTAGAATGATAAGCCACTCTTTCTTGGCTAACAGAGCCAGATGTTCAGAGCTGAAATGGCCTGTACCATGCTGTCCTAGGACCAGCACGGCCAGAGCAAGCTCAGCTCCACAAAACCCTCCCTTAGAGGCAGAGAAGGTTTTCCAGAAGTGGATTTCCACCCTTTCGGTGTTGAAAATTTCCCTTGCCTTCAGAGGAAGCAAAATGAGGCCAAGCTCAAATCCCGCTGAGGATGTCCAGGTGTGATCCAACCCTCTGCCTGTGCTGGAAGCCCCCGAGAAGGCAGCATCCCCTGCCAGCCCGGGAAGGAAGCCTGGTGTGCTGCAGGGGAGCAAGGGTAGGTGTTTGCAGCCGAGAGGTTGGCTGTCTAGACAGTGGAAAGAAACAAGCCCTCTTAAGGACTCATTCATCTCTCCCCACGATGGCTAAATAGGTCAGATGACTCATGCCCTGAAAGTGCCTATTTCTCTTCACTGACTGCGAAGGGGGAAGGAGCTCTCGGCAGCCCTCCACGCCGAAGACATCCGAAGGGAACGGACCTGGACCTGTGGCGGTTTCAGCGGGTCAGGAGGGGAATTCAGCCTGTCCTGGGGATCCAAAGATCTGCTTCGTCAGTGACTTCATCAGTGACGGTGATGAGGAGGCAAAGGAATAATTAAATGCCAGCTGGTTTTTAACTCACACTGATGGTGGTATGCGTGTAGGAACCTACAGAGCTGGGTAGGACCAGGCAGAAGGTCAAATCCAACCTGTCCCCACAAGCTGTAGGGACCTTGGAGCAGGAGTTTAGGCTGGAGGGATTTGCAGAATGGCTTTGCCACATCCACAAACACTTCCTTGCTTGGCCATAGTCATCCTCCACGTAGGGCTGAGGGCAGCGCATTGGCCTGCAGACCTCTGACCACTGCTCTGGCCTGAAGAAGCTAATGCTGCTCTGGTCCGGGCAGAGAGGAGAGCACAGCCCGCTGTTGTCCCCCAGGTCTCCCTTGCCTACTGCTGTTCAGAGCTGCTCAGTGAAGTCTGGGAAATGGGGCCCTGGAGGGACCATGAGTTTGGGATTCACCTGGCCCAGTGCAGGGGGGCAGATGTGGGAGCTGGGAGCCTCTGGAAGAGCCCAGACAAGAACTGACACCTGCAGGAAGTTCACCCATGCGGTGGCTGCCGCCCTGGGGATGCAGGGGAGCCTTGCTCCCTACGGGCTCCGTGACCCCAGCGATGACAATGTGCCACGGCCCTTTGGCAAAATGGACAGTTTGCTCCTAAGCACCCAGAAACGCCTGCAGTTTGCTGCCCTGGCATTACAGAGCCGTGCTTTGGCCCTGCAAAACATCACGAGATCAGCTTCAAAATCAAGATGCAGCTCACAGCAGATTCTTGTTTTCTCATTGCTGCTTTTGGAGGCTGACTGAGTCATGCTCACAAGCCTCTTTTGCCAGACACCAGGGCTAGCAGCTTCGCTGAAATCATTAAATGAGCACGGAGATTCTCATGTGAACCCAGGAGCTGGTGGTTTAATCGGCGCCCCAGACGTCGCAGCCCGGGGGTCAGGAGTCAGGCTGGACACCCCAGGCACACGTCAGAGAGCGCAGAAAACTGCAATGTGCAGAAAGGACCTTAAACTGGGGATGATGCGCAAAAAGCAGGAGGGGCAGGAGGTCCCTCCTCCAATTTTGGTCCAGTCGCTGACGTGCTCTTTCCTCTGGACACCTCACTTCTTCCCCAGACTTTGCCCTCAGCGGCTACTGAGTGCTGATGCACCAAACGTCAGGGCTGCTGGTCTTCGTGGAGCTCCCACCGTACCCCTCCAAGCAGCACCTCAGCCCCTGGATCTGCAGCCAACTGCATGTTCAGGTTCTCCACCGATGCCTGAAGAAGTGATGCTTTCCCTGGGCTGGAGACTACCGAGATGCTGAGGGGGCTGGAACATCTCTCTGATGAAGAAAGGCTGAGGGACTTGGGTCTCTTCAGTCTGGAAAAAAGACGACTGAGGGGGGAGCTTATCAATGCTTTTAAATACTGAAAGGGGGGGTGTCAGGAGGATGGGGGCAGGCTCTTCTCAGTGGTGCCCGGGGACAGGACAAGAGGTAACGGGCACAAACTTGACGATGGGAAGTTCCACCTCAACACGAGGAGGAACTTCTGTGCTGTGAGGGTGGCAGAGCCCTGGCACAGGCTGCCTAGAGAGGTGGTGGAGTCTCCGTCTCTGGAGACATTCCAACCCCCTGGACGCGTTCCTGTGCCACCTGCTCTGGGTGCCCCTGCTCTGGCAGGGGGCTGGACGGGATGATCTCCAGAGGGCCCTTCCAACCCCTGCCACTCTGTGGTTCTGTGATCCTGTGAGACCTGCTCGCCCGCGCACTCCCGTGGCATCCTCCCTCTCCATGTTCCTGGTGCTTGGGAAGCGGCTGAGGTAGAGGATATTTCTTCCAGGCGCGTTTGGAGGAAAATTGTTTTCCTGAAATGAAACTCAAACTCCAAATTCTCCTGGGTAGCTTCTGAAGGATTTATTTCCTGTATCCACTTCCCCTGTGCCTTGCTGTTATTCGTAAGGACATTTGCATGAAACAGTAGGATCTCAGTCTTTTGATGTGCAATTATCATCTGCAGAAATGACTAATCAATTAAGGACAGTCACTACCAGGCTTTCTATTTATTTCTTTCTCATTGAAACCAGAGCAAATGTGCCCTTTTTCTCAGGAAAATGCTGTTTTTTTTCCAGCCGTCGCTGCTGAAAACTTCCCGACGGATCTGAAAATTACATCATGCCCTTCTGAGTCCCTGCTGTTGTCACCATCAGCGCTGAGCTGGCCGTGCCGCTGGCAGCGAGCGAGCCCGTGTCACCAGCCCTGCCAGCTCCGCCATGGCAGCGGGAGCGGGGACGTGCCAGGAATGGCTCGGATGGCACCTGGGGAGCAGCTCAGGCGGGTGTAGAGGTGTGAGGTTCAAGCTGCAGCAGGGTAGGCTTAGGCTGGACATTAGGAAAAAATGGTGGTCAGACACTGGAATAGGCTGCCCGGGGAGGTGGTGGAGTCACCATCCCTGGGTGTGTTTAAGACTCGTTTAGATGTGGTGTTAAGGGATATGGTGTAGGGGAGAACTTTGTAGAGTGGAGTTGATGGTTGGACTCGATGATCCCAAGGGTCTTTTCCAACCTAAATGATTCTATGATTCTGTGATTCTGTGAGCAGGCAGGAAGAGATTTCATCCGAACGGTGGTCCACCATGAGCGGGTTCAGCTCGAGGAGAGGCTGGACTTAAACTGCGGGTCTGGACCTCCCCTGGGCACAGGGGAATTTGGATGTGAAGGGTTCAGCCTGTCTCTAACCATAAAGCCACCCAAAATGCGGGATTCTCTGGCAGGAGGCAGGAGGGCTGGGTTGTCTCTCCCAGACGCAGCTGGTGGCCTTGGTGTCTCCTCCTGTCTGGAGCGTCCCCATGTCTCTGCACGGTGCCGTCTGCCCCAGCCATCGTCCCCGCTCTGTTACAGGGCGCCGGGGCCGGGGTGGGCATGGAGGGACGGTCAGGGAGACGGCTCTGGCTGGGCTGGGGAGGGAGCAGGTGCTGGGCAGTGGGGAGGAGCTGCTGGAGGGACACAGCGTGGTGGTGGTGGTGGTGGTAAGGAGAAAAAGGATAAAAGCAGAGTCCAGAAAGGGAATGAGCCTGCCCTGAGACTGCCAGCACGGGCCACCTTGCCCTGATGCTCGTTGGGACGGTGCCCGACTCCTGTGCTCTGGTGGCTTCAGCGTGTTGCTGGCCCAGACCCATGGGCGCACCTCCGAGGAGACAAACCTGTCCCAGATGAAAGGGTGACCACGGGTCTGGACCAGGAGAGGCAGGTTCTGCACTATAGCACTGAGGCATCCCTGCGCGTGTATGTGTGCCCAGGGAAAGTGACAGGAGGGTCCAGGAGGTCCTGGGTTCCCACCGTCCTCCTGCCTGAGAGAGCTCCCCACTCTAGGGGGTTGGACTAGATGATCTCCAGAGGTCCCTTCCAACCTATGATTCTATGAAAAGGAGAGGAACACCCCTCCTGGCCAGACGAGCCCCTGCTCCAGTTCACTTCTGCACACCTAGACACCCGAACTGGCCCAATGTTCACCAGCTGAGGGGGCGAATGAGCTTCGGAGCAATGAGCCAAGGGACAGAGGGGGTCCAGGGGCCTTGCACTTGCCACCTGGTAAGTGATGATGGCCAGACGCAGCTGGGAAGGAGGTCTGCAGGAAGCCTCTGCAGTGAGCGTGCCAGACACCCCCGCTGCCCACGTTGTCCTGAGCATCCTGAAGAGCAGAGGGGAGGCTCCCACCCCAAAGACTGGGTTCCTCGCCTTTTCTCCTCCCACCACCGCTGCTCCCAGAAGCTCCGCGCGACCCTGACAAAGGGCACAGTGTTGGGGGGTGGCCGGGGAGGCGAGGAAGAGATGAAGCTGAAAGAGGAGCAGAGCTGTTTTGTAACAGCCTGCCCCTGGGGAGAGATCACACCACACCGGAGAAGCGCCTCCCGAGAGGTGCGGCAGGCACGGAGGTGACCAAATGAATTGACACCAGGCAATTCTCGCTGGAGCTAAAGAGACAAAGTAATTGAAAATAAATGAAGGAACATGACACCTGGCTGGCAGATCAGTTATCTATAGCGTACCTTTCCTGAAATAACTGCCTCCTGAACATCATATGCTGAGGCAAAACCAAGGAGATGCACACGTAAAATAGGCCACTCCAGCAGGGACCTGAAGGCCCCTTTATTTTTAATGGAAGCTGTCAGAAGGGTTAATTAGCTGGTGCGCAGCAGTGCCCTCTGTCTGGGGTATCGGCTCCCCTTGCCACCGATGGGTCCTGTGCACTAGGTATAAGATGCTCCATCGTTCTTGTCCTTGGGCAAACACTTGGGTCACAGATCGATGCAAGGGGGGGCTTTCCTGGCTCTCCAGCCACAAAGGGACATCCCGACACCTTGGGAAGAGCCAGGATGGGGTGCTCTTGCCCCTCGGGGCTTTGCGTAATAGGGTAAGGGGGGAGTCATCAACTCGTCTAAGCTCAAAAATGCCCCCAAAAGGCCTCTAAGAGGGTCATACACAAGCCGCTGACCCCAAACTGTTAGTCTGCAAGGATCGTTCAAGAGTGTTTTACTCCTGTCGGGGCCACAGCTTTTGTCCTGCAGAGCCTGGGGGGGGGCTGTCCCTCCCCCTGCGGAGGGGTGGAAGCAAAGGCAAGGAGAGGGGAAGGTCCGGGTGGGACTGGCTCGGGCAGTCCTTCTTACACCGGGCATCAAACTCTTCAAACAGCAGCCAAAACCACACCGATCAAGTCACCCCCTGGCCCTTTCCATTGCTTACCAAGGGTGTGGGTCGGTCACATCTTCCCCCTGCAGGCCCCGGGGCACAGGAGGTGCTCGGCACCTTGGGGAACCAGGAGGTTTAGCAGGATTTGGCTGCCGAGCTCAGAGCCCAGGGGCCCAGGCAATGCATGGCTTGCACCATGGTGGCCGGTGGCATGACCGTGCTCTGTCCTGCACCTCTTGGAGGTCGGTAGCGATAGCACCACCAGCCTGGCCCTGCCACGCGGTCCCTGGCAGCCTTGCTCTGCCAGGGTGCAGCAGCAAGCGCCACGGGGACGGGACCCACAGCAGCAAACGGAGAAGGTCCTGCAGATACCTGGTGGCCAGACGTTGCCGGCTGGGGTTTGGGTTTAGATGTGACTGCTGGGTTTTCCTCCCCAGTGAAGCGAAGCTGGGTTCAATCTCCCTTTGGCAGCAGTGCCATCAAAGCCCTGCTGTCCCAAGGAGACACCGCAAGCTTTCCCCCTTTTCATCCCTTCTTCTCCTTGTTCTAAAAATGAAAGCAACCAGGGCAGAAAGCAGGCGCCTGTACCTTTTGCGCAGAGAAGAGGAGAAAAAAAATATAAATGGCCGAGAGGCAGGTCTGTGCCTGAAAAAAGAGTGGCTTTCAGACACCGTGTCCCTCGAGTAGCGCGCCCTGAGCCGGCAGGGTTCACACAGACCCTCACAGCAGGAGGTGAGGGCATCCCGTGAGCTGGGGGGCAAGGCAGGGACATGCACCCCGGCCGTGGGTCTGCAGCACCTTCCGAGGGACTCTTTCCCTGGGGCAGAGGCTCGTTGAGCTTTGAGGGGGAGAAATCAGGTGCCCCCCCATTGCAAAGCAGCAACGTTGCTGCCGGGGCTCTTCTGTGCCGACGGAGAGACGTTTAAGGGGTGCCTCCATCACCAGGGAGACCGAGGCTTCGCACCCCCAAAGCACCCTGGCTGTCTGGCAGGGACAGGCACGAACAATTCCTTTCTTACGCCGAGACGCGCTGCTGGTCTTTCTATTTCACCTTTCCAGGCATCCCGATTTGTAGCGGTTCTCTTGCTCACTTTCGTTAAATGAGGCAGAGGAGTGGACAGGCAGCCAGGAGCGCTGGTGTCCCAGCTGGGCTAAACTTCATGAAAAGAAAGCGAGAAAGAAAGCGAGAAAGAAAGGCTCTCCCTCCCCCTCCCGCAAGCGCGGCTGCAATCTCGTAATGAAAACATGGCCAACGCTCTGCTCTGCCCTCTGCCCTTTACGGTGCAGGTTGCAAGGTCACCGAGACGTGGTCCCCCGGTATTGATCAGGGCTCTTTGGGGCTGGCATATGGCACCAGGTTTCAAAGGCCGAGCGGCTAAAAAAGAATTAAGTGGGGGCAAAGAGTGGAACGTACCAGATTGAACTCCTGACACGCAGGGGTCAAAGATCACCGCAGATAAAGCGGGTGCTGGAATGGCCTGTGCAATGTCAAAAATAAATAAGTAAGCATTAAAAATCAAACACCCCCCAGTGCTCGGGCTAAAAGCCCGCCGTGTTTGGGAGGGAAAGAGATGGGTTGGATGAGTCTGACATGCTAGAGAATAACTCCGGGGGAAAATGCCCTTGTTTGTACCTCGGGATGCGTGCAGGAGTGCCTTACCTGGAGAATGTGCCTATGGACTTTGCCACCTGGTATTTTGAGGGGTTTTGCCTTCCTTTTGAATGTTCCTCAGCTCCTGGAGGACAGAAAGACCAACTGCAGAAAGAGAGAGCGAGCTGGAAAGCAAACAGAGCATCCAGCACCTCTGGCTGTGCAGCAGCATCACTTCTGAACCGGCAAGGTGACCGGGATGAGGAGAAATCAGCAGCTTCAGCAGTCCATGCTCCAGGGCAGGAAGAGACGGGAGAGGTGGAAGACTCCAAAAAGGACTGGAAATTCAAGCTTGTATCAGAGGTTTTTCCTCTACCAGGAGCCCCTGTGTCCAAAGGGTCAAGCCAATGGGCAGAGCATACGGCAAGGGGTGTGTAAGGAGGTGCTGAGGAGAGAGAATCAGGTTCTGCCCCCTTCCGTAAGTGGGTCCTCCTTGTGTTAGGGGCCACCAGCGTGAAATGTGGTGCAAAAGTGACCTTTGTGGTGAGTGAATCAGCAGCTTCGGCCATAACGCTCATGGGACACTGTGTCCGAGTTATGTCCTGGTGAAGGCTGCGGCTTCGGTACCACACTGCGGGGCTCTTCCCGGAATCAGCTGGTTGTTTTTCTCCTCACCTTACAATCCATTGCAAATGTCAACTCCTGAGCTACCTTTGAAGCAGAAAACTCCATCCTGGCTCTTCCTCCAAGTCGCCAAAGAGGGACAGACCCCTCAGAGAAGGAGAGGGTGCGTGTCCCAGTCCCTTTCCTTTTCCATCCCAGCGTTTCCTGGTTTTCATGCCCCTGCCTCTGCTGACTCTTTGTAGTGTTTGGTAGGACGTGGGTCCTCAGCTAAAGGAGTCACTGACAGAGACAAGCTGTTTGGTCCCCGAGGAACGGGAGACTGCCAGAAATCCAGCAAAGGGCAAGGGGATCTATGAAGCATTTCTGTGCTGGGAGGAGGCTGGTTTAGAGTTCCATGGTGCCTCTTCCCAAGCGTGTTTCAGACCTCGTGCAGGAGCGGGGGGACTTTGTAGGATCTGCCATCTTTTGGGGCAGACGTCATGCGAGGGATCTCACCAATACGTAGCGGCAGGAAGGATGAGTCTCCTCTCCGAAGCAACGACTCCGTAAAGGACCAAACAAAGAAAGGACGGGTGAGGTTGTAGGACCTTCTGCAGCTGTGAGGTTGTAGGACCTTCTGCAGCTATCACAGGACCTTACCAGCCACATCTGTGCTGCCTATTATGAGTCTACCTTTGTCTTCCAGAGCAGACCCACCATAGCCTTCACTGGAGCCCTCAGCCCCACGCTGGGAGCTCTGGGGTGGCACATACTCGGAGTCCATTCAGTATATTAATGGGAGCCCAAGCTTCACGTGCTCTGGATGGGCTGGGAGCAGGCAGGGCTGGGAAGGCAGCAGACAGCTCAAGTTTTGCCTTCCTGAGCGTGTGGCGGATGCTTTAAGTCCAAGCCACAGCAGGTTGAAGATCGTGAGCCTGATTTTCAACCTCCCTCCTCATCTCCGCGTGCAGCGCCAGCCTCTGCGATCTCCGGAGTCATACTGAGGGTGAAAGGTACACGGCCTGGAGGGAGAAGGCATGAAAAGGGAGAAGCCTCTCCGTTAAGGGGCTCACCCGGGGCATCCTGTGGTTGTTTTGGTTCTCCCCAGCGCTGCGGTGCTCTGTGGGAAGCCTGCAGTGCTGCAGCTTTGTCGCTCGCTCCTGTCTGGGCCAGGTAAGAGCATAATGCATCACATGGTGGGCTCACCTCCAGCTTTGCTAAAGCCCCCCCAAAATCTCTAGTGTTCAGCGCTGGGGGTCTGTGGCTCTTTGAACAAACTAGTGAGCTTGTTTTCCCATCTCATTTTTGTGGCCTCCTCCTCCTCTTCTTTTGTTCTCCTGGAGCCTTTCATGCCCAGCCAAGGTGCTCTATCTTCTTCCCCAGCTCTGCCTGCGGGGACACGCTCCGCTCTGCTATTTAATGTGTCTCCTCTGCTTGGTTCCTGATAAAACGAACAGCTCGGTGTGGTCTGCAGCAGGTCCAAATGCAGACTGCGCGTCCAGACTCTTGTCACCAGGCAGTTCCACCAACACCCTTCCCCCGTGGACACCAAAGCCCCTGGCCGTGAACGTCCAACAGCAATTCCTCAAAACTTCCTCTCCGAGACTTTCTAGCGGCGTACTGAGAGAACAAGGGCCTCCCGTAGTGCTGATCACCTTACAAATATTTTCATTTCATTTCATTTCATTTCATTTCATTTATTTCATTTATTTCTCTCCCCCAGAGAGAGCGTTGTCAGGGTTCAAACCCTTCAAAATTTGAGTGGGGTGAGAGGCGGCTCAGCAGCCAAAGGGAACCGCTGAATACTTGGAGGAACGGGAAAGCGGCTGGCTGCGAAGCCCGGGGACACATCTAGGAGGTAATGCTACGTCTGCCCTCTCCACTGACCCCTCGGGCCTACGGGACAGGGCAGGCAGAAGGGGATCTTGTGCCTTTACATGTTTCTTCTACATCTGTGTAGGTGGAATACTTTAAACGGCATATTATCCCTTCCACTCTGGATTTGTACTTCTCATGAATGTTAGAAAATGTGTTCGAGAACTGCTGTACGATGAGCAGTCAATGCTTAAAAACGCTGCCTTCTTCCCCCCCCCGCCATTTCTCTTGGTGAATTTAGTACCAGATGGTAGCCTTACAGCCCCGAGAATGAAGTGCTCCGTAATTGACAGCATAACATGACTAGCAGCAGAGAAATCTTCCTCCCCGCTCTTCCACCACTGAGACTCCGCTGGTGCAGAGTGAATAATTCAGCATCCATCTCTCATTCAGCAAACGCTGCCGGTGAGCTGCGCGAGGATGATTTTTATTAACTGGACGGCTGGATGCAATTTTCCAGCAAACCCTGTGTGCAAACAAATTGTAGCTGACTGCTGGGTAAGTGCCAGTGCTTATGACTGTCTGCTGGTACGGAGAGATTAGATGCCCACATCCTGTTACACCATCTCCTCTGCTCGAGAGCTGTTTCCCAAGCCCACAAGTAACTTTGCTGGTGAACAATCATGGTTTCACATCAGAGAGAGTGTTTTCAGCAAGACACATGCTCGTGATGTTTTTTTGTTCCCTGGGAACACTCGAACAACATCGCGCTGCCCAGCCCGGTCTGTGAAAGCCATTGCGGATATTGCTGATTGGGCTCATGGGATCTGACCAAGAAAAACATTTATGAGCCCTTTTGTTTTTGCTCCATTTGTCCGTTTCCGCCTCATTCCAGCATCAGGGTGACCGTGTTAGGAGGTGAGAGTGGCATCTGGGCTCGTTGTGCCCCTTCATTGTCTTCTGCCACCGGCAGGAGAAGTCGTGGACAGCTGGGGACCGCGCTGGAGCTGCCGTGGTGCTCAAAGCCGGGCAGATGCCACCAGCCAGAGCCGGCCTGCTTTGGTTGCAGGTGAATTTCTGGTTTTGACATTGCACCTCACACACCAGTTGTTGCTTGCAACCCGCTCCAGATCCCAGCAGGTGACGGCCAGTGGGAATGAAAGGTCCCGCCGGCCGTTGTCCCCACCGCAGACAGAGGTGGCAGCTATTTTGAGGTCCTCCAGAGCCTTGCAGCTTTGCAATGGCACAGCTAGACGTCTGTTGGGGAGCGTGATGGATATGAATCCTGCAGTGGGCAGGTAAGAAAACTCTGAGTCTGTTGGACAGGTGCCTGGAACATTAGGCTGTTATTGGAAACATGAGGCTTTTATGGTAAGTAATTGTAATGTTATTGGGCGTTTTCCTTAAATAGTCCACCGCACTCCCATATGCCGGCAGCTGATGCTGGAGGGAGAGGTGTGTGCGAGCCCAAAAAAAAAAAAAAAAAAAAAGGAAGGTGAAGTGTTGAAGTGTTTTTATTCGGATGGGATGTAAGATGGAGAGCCGGGGCAGCCATGGGGACCAAAGACTCCTCTCTGGCTCTTTTCCTGAGGCGAGGGGTGTGTGTCCCTGCTGCCTGGACCCTGTCCAGCTCTGAGAGCTCTTTTCCAGCTCCCTACGAGTTCCTGTGTGCTCGCAGATGGATGTGGTATTCTTCTCCTCTTCCTGCCCTCGGTCGGAGCAGGGAAGCACTTGAAGAGATGCAGAAGATAGCGGTCCCTTCAGCAGCGGAGGCATGTTGCGGGCAGAGAGCTTGTCTTCAGCAAAAGTGAAAACGCCACCGCCTTAAGTCGGGTCTGGAATGGGCCGGTGCTCGTCCTCACAGCACAGCTCCACAAAGCCTGCGCTTGTGAAGCCCTCGTGGCCTTCAGAGATCACCAGTGCTTGGTCGTTCCTAGCAGCTCTGTAAGTAAGTATGGAGTTTTACAGGGATGCAAGACCCCTGGTCTCCCCAACTTTGAAACGCCTGCTTCGCCCTGCTGTATTCTCCCAGTGGAGTGGGGTATGCACCTTCAACAGAGAAAAACAAACTAAACCCCTAGAAATGCAAGCAAGAGTCCTGATCCACTGCTCCTTTTCCATGAATCAGCGTAATCCCAAAAGACCCAAATGCTGAGTCTTTGTCAGTGTCCCTGGGTGCGATGGTCACCGTTGTAAGACAAAGCTGTAGTCTGAAGTCCCCTCTGGTTTCTCCATAGAGCCTGGCCAGACTTCACTGCCAGACGGCCGAGCACAGGAGACCACCCTCGCTCCCTCCACCGTGATGGCGGGTCGGAGCTTGCCTGCGGTTGGTAGCTCATCGTGTCACCATCGGGGCTGTCGGCATCTTTGGGAAAGGTCAGCCCAGCCACATGCCAGTGGGTATGTACAAAGCGACCCTTTTGGCTCTTAGTGATGCGACACTGGATGCTTGTTCCCCAAATCCCAGCCAGGGGAAGCCTTTTTGCATCCTGGGAGGTGGATACGGGCATCTGAGGGGCTTGTGGCACTGCACATTGCGGAGGCATCCAGGTCAGAACAGGCAAGGCTTTGAGCTCAGCAACGATGTTGTGCCGGTATGATATTTGTCCTCTCCTGAGCACCTAAGGAAGAATAAGAGCATCCCTAGAGCTAGAACCAGCAAGAACAGCTACAGCAAGTAGGCCACCCTCGCTTGAAATAGCCCATGGGGCAGGATTAGCATCGTTTCCCCCGGGGACCATCCTAAGCATTAAGAGATCTCCCTGGCAAATTCGATATTTTTCTTTTTTCTCGTATCCAGCCTAAAAAAATATGAGATCTTTGCTCTTCACCACCCACCCTTCCCGACTCTCTCTCCTGTACAGGACTGTAAGTAACACCCCGTCACTCCTCAGGCTCGTGGCTGGTCCTGGAGTTACTCACAAGCGATGAGCCATCTCCATGCGCACACTGTCACCATACAGTTGTCCATGAAAGCCCGGCTGCCAACATCTGACAGCTATAAATAGCCCAGAGCTTGTAGGAGGCAGGAAAACACCTTTGAACTCTCCTGGAATCTGATGGAACTGGAGAGCTGCAAAGGCACAAACCATAAATATTTGGCTAAAAATATGCCTGAGCCCTGGCTGCTAGGTGGGGTGGATGGGGGAGGCTGGAGGAGGCGTAAGCTAGCAGTAGAGAGCGGGCAAGTAGCCGTGGGCCCAGACCAGTCCCATCGCAAGCTCAAATGGTGATGCCCTTTGCCAGCAGGAGGGAGCTGGGGAAGGTTTGATTTGAGACCAAGAGATGGGAGCAGGAGGGACCCCACCACCACTTTTTGGGGCTCAGGCTGTCCAAACCTTCTTGCTGCCCATCTCTCACCTTCCTCCCCATCAGCCCACCCTCCTCCTCCTCCTCCTCCTTCTCCTCCTCCCGTCACCCTGGAAACCAGAGGCCAGGATGCCTCGGCCCCGGGTGACAGCCCCGCAACAAAGGCGGCTTTCACGGTGCTGGCGGGACGGGGTCGTCCCCAGCGCCCCTTCCTCCCTGCTCCCCACGCACAATGCGGGGCGGCCAGTGCTGGGGGTGGCCTGAAGCCCCGGGGGATGCCCAGTGCTGGCCAGCCCCGGCGGGTCCTGGCTTCTCCCCCCTCGCCGCCTCCTCCCTTTCACGTTTCGCAGGTCAGGGGACAGGGTTCACAGGCTCCTCTCGGCGACGGGGCGAAGGTGGATTAAGGAGGGGGCAAGGGCTCATTCTTGTCCCTGTTGCAGGGTGGAGGCCGGGTCAGGCGTCCTTGAAACCCCTCACACACCCTGGTGGGTCCCCAAGTGTCATTCAGCGTGAAGGAAGTTGTCCATCAAAGCTGGGAGACTGTGGGAATACCTGCGGGCAGTTTGCAGGCCAGGAGATAGGGATCGTCTTGGGTAGCAAACTTCTAACTCTGCTGCTTTTCCCTTTTCCCTCTTCTCCCACAAATAAACCGCACTTTCCCGGGCCCATCAGACCCAAGGAACTCCCTGGCGCAAGCCTGGAAACAATCTCCCTGCAGCAAAACTTTGCATTTGCTTGGGTAAAGCACGGGGGCTGGAGAGCGACTGCAGGGGAAAATCTGATCTGCAGATAAGGATTGGTCTGCCAGCTCTTCTTGCCTAAACCAGAAGAAAACCCGCCTCAAAGTCCCCAAAATGTCAGATACACAGCAAGGGCAGGCGCATCATTTTGGAGGCAGAGAGACCACTGAGGCAAATAGGCTTTCCCAAAAATATGAGGCAAGAAAGAAGAAACGCTCCTCAAATACACGCAAAACCTTTCGGACACGTACTGCTGGGCAGGAGGGTGCAGAACGCTTCAGGAAACACCCACCAGCAGGTTTGCCCCTAATTATCGCCTCTGCTTTCCCTGCGTAGAGACTGACTGATGAGGGAACGTGCTGCCCACATTTTTGCCAGCAAGGGGGCTGGGGATGAGTGGGGGGGCATCATCTCGCTGGCATAAGGCAAACGGGGATGCGGGTGACACGCTGAGGTCAGGCAGTCCCTTGATTTGAGGGTTTGCCTTAAAGCCTGGGAACTGCTGCTTCAAACTGTTCATTTTATTCCTCATCTCTCACGTTTCCCAGGTCCTCCAGCATCACACTGGTGCTGCCCCGGCACCAGCAGAGCGGGAAGCTCCCCATCCTGTTCCGTGAGCCTGCAGAGGAGCCGGCAGCGTGGGTCAGCAGCCCTTGCCGGGCACCCCAGAGGCAGTTTCAGGGCTGCGGACACACAGGGCGGATGGGACCCTCAGGGATCCCCCCAGCACTGGGGACGGAGCAACTTCTGCCCTCTGCGCCTGGGTCCCAACCCTTTCCAGCCTGCTGGTGTACCCTACAGGCTTCTAACTCACGCCTGCTTGCTCGGCTGCAGCGGTGCAGCCCCCAGGCTCCCCCAGCCCTGGCCTTGCAGCACCCTTCCCCGGGGTGCCGCAGCCCCGCAGCCCCTTGCCGAGCCAACCCGCCTCCCCCTGCAGCCCTGTCCTGCCACCAGCAGCGCGCGGGGGCAAAAGCCAGCGACTGGTGTGGCCTCTGCAGGGGGGACATCCCCCCAGGCTGGGGTCTCACGGGATGCTCTTGGGAGCTCCTCTCCTCCCGCCGCCACCTCTGCCCTCTCCTGTCCTGCCCCGGGCCATGGTCCTTGCGTGCACAGGGCGGGCGAGGAGTGTCTTCCCCTTGGGCGGCCGTTTCTGGGAAGCGGTCGGTGTGTGACAGAGGAAGGAGCCGCGGTGGCTGCAGGCAGGGAGTGCTCCTCGTACCCACCCTCCGGCTCCTTCCTGCCTCGCGAAGCTCCGCTTTCCTGCAGCCGGCTCCAAGCTCTTCTTGGCCCCTGCCTCCTGCCCGCGGGGCCTAAAAATAACTGCCCTGCGCAGGTCTGGGGAAGAGCTTCTGGGCTGGGGTTGCAGCCCTGGGGGAAAAATGAAATACCAAAGAGCCGGTCAGTGCCCTGGACAAGCTGAGCCACGGCGTGCTGGGGCTGGGAGCTGCCAGGCTGTTCTGCTCCAGCCTTTGAGGGCAAGAGGTACCTTCCCACCCAGGGATGGAGTGGCCCCAGGGCTTTGGAGATGCTGGTCCCATCGGTGCGCAGCCTCCGTGAGTGGAGTGCGGGCTTGGGAGGTCATGGCCACCCAATCCAGGCAGGGCTCAGCCCCTCACAGATCACAGCCGGGCACAGCACAGGGGGATCGTGGGGATGGCAGAGGGGATCCAGCCCTGGGAACGTCCTGGAGCCGTCTGTGCCCCGTGGGACCTCATGGGGAACCCCTGCCCTCCTCAGCCTCAGCTGCTGGGTCGCAGCCCTGCCTTTGGGTGCCTGCGGGATCCGTGTGGGTACCTGCAGAGGGATGGGGAGCGGGTCCAGGAACCAAATCCACTTGCAGTCTAACGGGGTGATGAGTATTTTGGGGGGGTTTCACTGTCTGCACTAGCTCACAGCACACGGTGCCATGTGGGGCCAGGCATGGGGGTACCACCTCTCCCTCTCGCCATCCCTCCTTCCCTCCCTCCTTCCCCCGCTCCCTCTCTGTCCCCGGGAACCTCATGCCTTGTAGGAAATGGGCTATTAAATGCTGTTAATGAGCATCTCTGGCAGCGGTTTCAACAAACGGCTCTTCCCCAGCCTGCTGGATGGGAAGGGATGGGTTCAGGGGAGGGGAGGGTGAGGGGACACGTCTGGGGCTGACGAACCTCCTTCCTCCCTGCATCGATCAGCTGTCAGGCCAGTGGAGAGGCTCAGAGCATTCATTCCCCGGTGACAGCCCGGCTCCGGGGTGGGGAGGGAGAGTGTCCTGGGCTCTGCCAAGCTGGGTGGGCAAGAGGAGAAGTGGTCTCTGGCTGCTGGATGGTTTTATTCTCTTGAAACACGCTGCATGGCTATTTCTGCATGGACAGCATCGCAGCTGGCTGGTGAGGAGTGGAGGGCGCCCAGAGCGTTTCTGGGGAGGGATGCAGACAAACAAGGGGTCGGTTTAGGCTGTGGATGAAGGTTTACGGGATATCTCTGCAGGTTGACCTGGGCAATATTGCCCAGGATGCAAGTTGGTGTTAGGTGGCTCCCTGGAAGATGGGAAACTGCAAAGCTTTGCGATGGAGGCCCTGCAGCCCGTGAGAGCTGCTGCCCTGCCCGCACCACCTTGGCCCCATCCCTCCCCTCCCGACAGCTGCCGGAGTCCCTCTGCTGCCATGAGGGCGCCCAAGCCACCAGGTCGCTCCGTGTTCCAGGACACAGAGCAGGAGTAAGTTCTCCTGTTCCTTCCTCCCCACCAAAATGCCACCCTTGGCTGGGCCCAGCAGTGGATCTGAAGTTAATGGCTTTCCCGAGGGGTGAAACTTGGGCCCGTCTGGGACGATGATCCAGATCCTGTTGGGAGCTCAATGGCAATTGGGGTGCTGAGGCTCTAGAAAACCTCTACTGTCCCCCCCAGGTTTGGCTGCAGGGATTTTTGTCTGCCGAGCCATGGCTTGGACCTGCAGCCCTGCCCGACCCAGCGGGCTCTGTCCATTGCATTGTGGAAAAGAAAACGTTCCAAGGCTCTTCCTTGCAGCAGCAGCCCCTTCATTTCGTTTCCCCGGGGTTTATCTGGCTGTGGAGGAGGATGCAAGCGTGCTCACACCTCCTGCTCAGGAGGAAGGCAGGTCGGACGGCGTCAGGCTGCCCCGCTCCGCGCTGGCTGGCCCAGCCGACGTGCCCGTCTTCATGCGGGCTGGTGGCCCGGGTGGATGTCGCAGGGCCCTGGCACGTCCCACGTCCTGCCCCTCCGCCGCCTGACGCAGCCCCGATCTTTATATATCCCCGGCTTCCTGTTTGTGGGGTGTGCAGGAGCCTCATCGCTCCCTCGCTCGCTCTTTTCCCTCTTGGCCGAGGGCAGGAGGGAGTCAGTGTCCTGGGAAAAGTAAAACTTGAAAGCAAAGCCGGGCTCTTCATTGTCAGGAGGCTCTTTTTTTTTTTTTCTTTTTTTTTTTTTTTTTTTTGATGCGTTTCCTCTGGGTCGTTTCCTTTTCATTCGAATGCGGGTTAAAAATATGTTTCCGCTGACATCATCCCGTTGTCCCTTTTCGGAAGAGAACTGGTGCTGGTCTCCGTGAACACCCCAGGGCTTTGCATTCCTCCGACGGCCATGAGAAACACGCCTGGAATGAGCGGCCGGGCCAGCGCGGGGCAGCTGGCGGGGCCGGGGGAAGGACCAGCCGGGGAGAGGGGACTGTCCGACTTCTTGTGTGGGTCGTTAATGGGGCTTCTTGGCGCTGCTCATTGCACAGGGGAAATTCAGCCTCTTTTGCTACCTGACCGGTGAGGGCAGCTTGGGAAAACTGAGCTCTCCTCTCATCCCAAGCAGTGGCTCTTGTGGAGGAAGAGGATGAGAGACCGTGTGCTGCCTGAAGCTGTTGTCTCTGCTGGAGAAACCCACTGCTGCTCTGGAGCTAGTCCTTCCTATGCAGGTGCCATGGGACAAGCAGATCCTCACAAGTGGTACACGCGTTTTGTCCCCCCTGTCTCTGTCCAAGCCCCATCAGCCACGGGCTGAGAGGTTTGAGCCACAATATTGGTGGCCACAGGCTCTCTCTCTTCCAGAGGCAGCAAGCCCTGCGGGACCAGCACGTTGCTGTCTCACCCGGATCCACCCCAGGGCCTCCTTCCCAACTCTCCAGCCTCACAGGACTCCCCCTGCACACCCATGGAGTCCACGCTGCCCATGAGATCCCCTGGCAGGTTCTCCACCCATCTTCCCTGTGGTGGTGAGATGTCAGTTATCGCTCCTTGTGGAAAGGCTGGAGCTGTTGGCAGCAGGTCGATGGCTCAGAGATGTGTGGAGGGAAGAACACAAGGGCTGCTTGAAAACCCAAGACCTTTGCTGCACTCCAGCTGGAACTCCATGGGAGAGAAGCTGGAGCTGCTCCCTCTCCGGAGCCTGCTGGGGACGGGGGTGAGGCTCAAGCGTTTCTCCCCGGCTTGCCGCACACATGCTGAGAGGTCCCAGGGATGCCGGAGGAAGGGTTATGGCCAGCAGCCCCAGATATTTATACAGCTGCGGCTTCGCGCTGTTTGCTTTGTGCTGGGTGGCCCTGAACTTCCACCAAATATTTGGCGTGTGGGGCAGAGGGTCTGTGCGGCCATGGCTTGTGCTGCTGGCCTGGACGGGGAGTGAGGGAAGTAGCTGGCCTGGTCTCTGATGGCTGAAGCTGCTGAGAAAGGATTTCTCCCCGAGGTCTCGCCGTTTTCCCATCCTGATGCAAGCTTGCGGGAAGTGAGAGGCCAAATGACTATTTTGGAGCTGCTTGCTCCAAAAAGGCCATTTTGTTGTGCCAATCAGCTGCAGCGCGAGCTTCAGGAGGGAAAAGCTGTCCTAAGAAAAATGCATCTGTGGAAATCGGGACGTTTCAACTACTTCCAAACGTGTTTTTAACGAGGAGAGATCTGGAGGAGTGGAACAGCTCCAGTTCAAGTGAGCCATCACTTTCTGATGAAAGCGGTTTGCTTGGGAAGCTCCTGGCTGGCCTGAGTCACACTGGGAACAGCCACGCTGGGCCTCTCCTTCACGGCCAGGTCGACGGTGCAATGCCTCCTGCCACACTCTGCCGTCGCACGGCTCCACCTCTCCAGGTGTGCCACCTTGGCTGAAAAAGGGACATCTTGCACCATTTGTTTCCTTCTCCAGATACCTCCTCCGAGAGACCACCTCATTGCTCACCTCCTCCAACGCTCCTCCCCCTTCCCCACAGGCAAATGTCAGCCTCCCCCATCCTTCCCTGCTGATTTTCTCCCCCTCAACCTTTCCCAGGCTGGCTGTCTCCTCCCTGCCATCCCCTGAGCTATGGGGCAGCTCTTCCTCGGTCTCCGATGCTTCTGGAGAGCTATGAGGTGCAGCCACCTCCCGAAGTCCCAGGCTGTGACCTGTGTGGTTCCCAAGGGGAGTTGTACACCCCGGATGGGATCTCAGCTGCCTGATGAAGCTTGAGAGCACTTGGGTGTGAAGAAATGAACCTTTGGTGCTGCGCTGCCAAAGGCAAGTTCATCCCCAGTAGCTTCGAGAAGACCTGAAATCTGGGGATGGAGACATTTCCGTCAGCCTCAGAGCAGCACCCGCCTCCTAGGTGCAGAGAGCCAGGTGGTGAGAGAGGCCATGGGGCAGAGGTGGGATGTGGGCGCAGGAAGGCAGCCCGTGTGGATGGTCCGAACGAGCCTTTTGCTGGCCACGCTGTGCCGGTTGCTTGTGCAGGGGACGTGGTGCCGCAGGGTGAATTTGAGGAGCAGGTTTGTCCGGACTCGGGGATCTGCTGGAGCTGGCACCTGGGACCTGCCCAAAGAGGCACCCGCTGACCCAGGCTGCCAAACACCCCCCAGAGACAGGGCTCCGGGACAGCCCGGTGGTTTCCAGCCGGGAACGACAAATAGGGCAATTGCTCCATCTTGTGACCCAACCTGCAAATGCAGCAGAACCGTCGGGAATGACTGTGGGAATTAACGCCGAGGCTGCTCCTCTCCAAGGCGGATCCACCGGGCGCTCCGGGGGCCATTGCCCAGGCCATGGGCTGGTGCAGGGCCGTGAGCCAGCACCAAACTCTGTTTTTCTTGGGTCTGCGTTAACCGGATCCAGTTCCTGATCTGTCACACCTTACCGTAGAAACCACTGAAAAATCTTGTAGGACGGCACCTCTGCAAGCCTGAGGGCCACCACCCTCTGGCTGGAGTTGTCCTCGTAGCAGCTTTGTGCCACTGACTTTCGCAGGGCACCTCTGGGAGCCTGGCTCCGTCCTCTCTGCGGTGCCCCGTTAGGCGGCTGAAGGCAGCAGTTGGATTCCCCCTCTGGGCTTTTCTCCGGGATAAGAAGCCCTGTTTCCTCACAGCATCTCCTTGTACACCATCTGCTTCGCCACCCGCCTCCCCCCGACTTTCTGGGTGGCCCTGCAAATGCCAGTAGCCTCAGGAGAAGGAGAGAGGGAGGGAGAGATGAACAACTGGGGCAACTGGTGGTTCTGGGAGCAGTTTGGGCTTGTGTTGAGACAGGGTGGCGTGTGGCCAGAGCCCACGAGTGGGGGTCCCAGCCAAGGCATGCCCAGTGCCAGCTGGTGTGCTGGCTGGGGACTCGGGTGCCCCGATGACAGCCGGTGAGTAGGGACAGGAGGAGAGAAAGTGCAGAGGAACTAGAGAGGGGGAGGCTGGGTGCAGACCTCACCAAGGGCCGGGATGAGGAGGAAATGCATTGCCACTGCAACGGACGCGCAGAGCGGAGGCGTGAAACTGATTTTTGTACTCCCTGAGAACTGAGTCCCATCTGGACAAGCTAAGGCTCTGGGATGCAGACGTGAGGGCTGGTGCCTCCTTCGGCCACATCTTCCCTGTGTCCTGGACTGTTAATTTGTAGCTGGGGTTTGGCAGCGTTGGAGATCATCAGCGTGCAGCTCTGCAGGAGATCACACTCTGCTGCTCTCTAGCAGCCGGCTCCTCCGATTCCTCTGATTTCCTCTGGTTCCTGGCACGCGTTTGGCACTTTTGGGCTGCTAATGGCGTTTTGTGTTTAATGACCTCAGCCTTCATCTCACCGGAGCCCTAGAAGTTTATGAGAGTGAAGAAGCCGGTGGCTCGCTCGTGAGGGAGGTGTTTGTGCTGAAAGGCCCCATGGAGGAGAGGTCCCCAGACCAGCGCCGCTCTCAGGCTGCTGCTCGCATGAAACCCAGCCTTGCCTTGGCTAACCCGAACGAGATTCCTGCCGTTAGATTGCCCCCGCGTCCCTATGGGCTTGTGACCCCCCAGCTGCTGTGTCTCTGACCCATGTTCCCTGCCCGCCTGGTTCTGCAGCCCGCCTGAGTGGGTGGCTCTGTCTGGACCAGGTGATTTGGGATGATCTTCTCCACCCCTGTCCCACAGGGGTGCAGAAGCCATGGCACTGCAGCTGGGAATGCAGTAAATTTAGGGCACCGGAGCTGGTGAGGGGTCTGGAGCACAAGTCTGGTGAGGGGCGGCTGAGGGAGCTGGGGGTGTTCAGCCTGGAGAAGAGGAGGCTGAGGGGAGACCTTCTCGCTCTCTACAGCTCCCTGAAAGGAGGGGGTGGCCAGGGGGGGTCGGGCTCTTCTCCCAGGGAACAGGCCATGGGACAAGAGGAAACGGCCTCAAGTTGCGCCAGGGGAGGTTTAGGATGGACATTGGGGAAAGCGTCTTCACCAAAAGGGTTGTGAAGCATTGGCCCAGGCTGCCCAGGGCAGTGGTGGAGTCGCCATCCCTGGAGGTGTCTAAAAGCCAGGCAGACGTGGTGCTGGGGGACATGGGCTAGTGCTCGGTTTGTCAGTGTTGGGTTGGTGGTTGGATTCAATGATCTGAAAAGTCCCTTCCAACCTGGGCAATTCTATGATTCTATGATTCTAAATTCCATCTTGCTCTCCAAAAACCCTCCCCACCTGCTTTGGTGGCTTTCTGTCCTTCTTCTCCCCAGAATGGCCAGCCTTTCCTTGTCTCGGGAGGGTTCAATACACCCATCACTGCCCCAAACCCATCTCTCCATGGATGCTGTCCATGCACGCCTCAGCACGAAGCGCCTCTGGAGGTGTCAGAGCCTGGCAGCTCCGATAAACCAGGGATGCCCCAGCGTCTCCCTTTAAGACTCCCTCCAATATCTCCTTCCTCCCCCCAGTGAGAAATGATGACGTGGAAGAGGCAATTACTGGGCACCAACTGCATCTCTCTGTCTCCGGGGCTGGGGATGAACTTGACCGACAATGAGCCTCCTCGGCTCCGTTTTAGGGCTGCTCCTTAATGGGAAAGCAGAAAAAAAAAAGAAAAAAGAAAAAAAAAAGGCTGAGAGAAGCCCGAGAGCTCTGCAGGAGAACCAGCAGCAATCTGTTGTGCTATAGATCGCGCAGTTCCCCCTCCGAACATAAAAACAAAAATTAAAACCATTTACGAGAAAAGTCACTTCCTGGTAATTTATAGCCCTTGGCTGCAGAGGAGATGAGGCTGCGGCACCGGGGGATGCTGCTCTCTCCACCTTTCCTCCTCCCTGTAATATTTTAATTTGGGAAAGGCGCCCGTTCAGATCAGTCCCCAAATTCCCATTGCTCACACTCTTCAGAGGAAACCTTCCCGCTGGAAGAGTTTGCACGAGTAACTCAGAAGTCATTGGAATGGCTTGGGCTTGCTGCAAGGGCTCTTTCTTGCTTCGGCAGTGGGGAAAGGCTTGAATGAAATCTGCTCCGGATTCCCCGGAATGGCGTGTGAGTCTCCTTCCAGGCTGCCGGGGCTCCTTTGGTGGCTCAGGATGGATGACCCCCAGCGTGAGAGGCTGTCGCCTATTTACTGGTGGGTCTCCAGTTGGAGACTGGGGACATCTCTGGCAGAAAAGCAGATATTAAGGAATATTAAGGAAAAGGGCTTTACTCTGCCCCTCTCTGTGTGTCCGGGTCTGTTGTGCTGCCACCCAGGGCGTCTTCTGGAAAACCTGACCCTCTTTTTTGTTTTTTTTTTTTTTGATAAATTGCCCGGTGCAAGGGTGGGGAAGAGGCACCAAATATCATGAGGACCTTTTGCGGAGTCACAGGGTAGTATTTCTCTTAGCTTCATGGATAAAGTGCCAGTTTGGGGCTTGGGACATCTGGCCTCAGCCCTGTCCCAAATGTCCTGCATGGTGTTACCCGTCCCCAAGCCCCGGGTGCCGCTGCTGTGACACGCGAGGAGTTGTGCTGCCTTTGGTGGGGCTGCTCCGTGCCGCAGGAGAGCCGGAGTGGAGATAACCCTTCCTCCTCCCCCCGGGCTGTTCTGGGGGCTGGGGAGCACTGGTGGCTACGGAGTTAGTCCAGACAGCCCAGAAAGATGCAAAGTTCAAAAGCAGCCGTTGGAACTTCAGGGTTGTCCGTAGGTTAACTTTTTTTTTTCTTTTTTTTTTTTTTTTTTAAAGGAAAGTGCAAATGTGTTTTCTCCTGGGAAGTATGGCCGCCTGCCGGGCCGAGTGCCGAAGCCATCACCCCCAGCAGTGACGGGCGTCCCGTGGGACAGTGTGGCGGAGAGGCAGCAAAGCAGAAAACCCCGAGCTGTCACGGTGCGGGGGAAGGTGGCATGCCTCATGCATCACAGTCCGGGATGTCACCGGCCTCATTGAGATAAATGGGGAGGTGGCCCCAGGAGAACCTGGAAGTCAGTTCCGTTTAGCAGCTCGCAGGAGCCGGCCTGAGACGGGTCATCAGGAGACAAATCGCCCCTCGGTGGTCGCGGCTCATCTCCTCCTGGCAGGGAGAACCTGTGCCCCCCCGTAAGCTGGCAGTGCAGCTGGGGAGGGGACTTGGGCTGTCCTTGCAGGCAGACACGTGAGCCTGGTGGTTCTGTGCCAGAGTGGCAGAGCGTGTGCTTGGGGACAGCCATGGGTCACAGGAGTGAGGATGGAGACGTGTCATGACCAGGGGATCACACACGCATGAGCTGTGACATGAGGTGACATGGGAGGGCATCCTTGAAGGGGTTTGCTAAGGGCATGGCCGGGAGAGGGTCACCTGGCTCTGCTCAGCTACAGGAAGACCCTCTGAATGTGCCCTCTGGACACTTCGTGGAACTCTCAGGCTTCAAGATATGGGAGGTGTCTAAAGTTTTCATGCATCAGCATAAAAATCAAGACAGACCAGGGAAAGACGATGGGCAGGGTGCAAGGGCCAGGCGTGCGGTGCTCCGAATGGACGATACATCAGCTGCTGCTCAGCACAACGGGTGTGCAGGGAGGGAGAGGACATGTCAAGGCATAAAGACAATGCAACGAAGAAGAATGGGGCTTTTAATTTAAAACGAAATGCCCAGGGAAACCTCCTGACAGAGAGATGTGTCAGGCCACGGAAGATTACCCAGGGAAGTGCTGGAGGTCCCATGGGGGAGACTCAAAAGCAGATTAGAGAAAAATGCTCTGGTCGCGGTGAGGCGTCCAGCACGGCTGGGAGCAGGGCGAGGGAGGGAGCTTGGCCCCTTCCAGCCTCGGTCACTGCCGGTTGCCTCCAGCTGGGAGTGGGGTTTCCATTTGAGCAGTTTAATCACTATTTTCGGTTGAGAAAGGCCAGTCTCTTTCATCTTTGGACTGAGCGTAGAGATTCTCCACTTCACAGAGAAACTCACGAGCTGCCCGTCCCCCACGGAGGTCGTTCCTTGGATGTGACGGAGAGAAAGTCCAGCCCGGTGGAGGATCCCCAGGGAAAGGGAGGTGTCACTTCCCCGAGCCCCGGGGAACGGATCCATCTGGATCCTGCCAATGTGTGGACCCGGGCTGCGTTTAAGACCCACATTTATATGTGCCTCCTTTGATTCGACTAATTGGCCAGCGAGCTGCAGGGAGACCCAAGTGCCGTGTTAAAAGGATGAGATGAAATAAGAGCGCAGAATAAATCATGAGCCAATTTCCAGCATTTTCTTGGCTGAAATGGAATGGCTAATCATTTTGATGGCAGAATTAACATAATTACTCTACCCACTGGCCCAGGCCGGGCTGAGCAGTGAGAAAAACAGGCTGCTCTTTCAAAGGGAGATGTTTATGGAAGTGATTGAGTGAGTCGTGGGACTCGGATCTGGGCAGAGACTGGCTTGGTCACGGGTAGCCACGACTGCCGTGCCGGACCCGAGCGTCCCGTTCCCTCCCTGCAGCTGCTGCCTCTTAGGTGGAGGCACACGTGCAGGAATTCCCGTTCAGTATTTCCGCCTTTCACGCACAAGATTCAGGGAGTGATGGCTGAAACCAAGAGGGATTTGAAAAAGAAGAAAAGAAAAAAAAATTTTTGAAAAAGAAGAAAACCAGAAGAAAGTTGGCTAGGTTGTGTTGCCCTGGTTGGGACAGCAGGAGCTCAGACCTTTGCTTACACCCCCAACAGCTGAAGAAATCAAACCCAGGAAACTTTCTTGAAGGACCCAATCTTACAAGCTACTTTGCACCTACATCTCCTGCTTTCAGAGATGTTTAACTTGATTTTACTGCAAGCGGGTGCTGTCTTCCTATTCCTCTCTTTTCTGAGGTCACGCTCCTTTTTTTCTGTACTTTTATGTAAAACCATCACAGACCCCATAAAGCCAATATAGCAATTATCATGACTTTTAGAAAATAGGGTGTTTGTGGGACTTTTGACTTACCTGAATTGGGAAGGCTTGTCTTGCATGAGACTTCTGTTTTTAATTAGGCTCCATCTTGAGATCAGCAGCTAAAAATTCGACAGCAATAGATCTCACACCTCTTCTGCTTTGGGTTGGATGCTTTCTAACGAAATCTTAATCTGCATCTTGCGTCTTTCCAGATCTCCCATTTGAGGGTCTGTCTCCTGTAACCAAGCAAACTGGGTAAGAGCCTTACAGAGCTGTAAACTGCTTTAGCTCAGGCAGTAGAAGAACATGTGAACAGATGCAGGGACTCCTGGTTTCACCTCCATCCCAACAAGAGATGTCAGGACATTTTTCGTGATGGTTTCAAGCCCTTCTGCTGCTTGTTTCCTTGCTACACTAAGACTAAGGCGGCGAAGCTGTAGTTAACTTGGCTTCTTGACTCTATAGCCTTGATGCTGAACTACAGTCTTAGGGCTGAGAATGTCCCTGCCCCCTTAGGAGCATTTGGGGGTTCTGGAAAAGCTCCTGAGATGCTAGGAATTGGTCCAGCCAAGCCATGAGGTCCTGTGCAGCCCCGAGTTTCTCTGATCCTACTGTTAACGTTTGAAAGAAATTCTCATATTGCTCGGGAAAAAAAAAATTTGATCAGCAAAGCAGAAACCTTTTAATGACAATGTGAGTTAATGTAGCAACAGAGCCTCCAGCCACCCGAGCTTCCTATGAGGTTATCGATTGTACAACAACACTTGTATATTGTGTTAACATCACTCATAAGGAGGACAATCCTTGTTTACTTGTTTTGTTAACATTGGAAGACTCCAGGGCCTTCCCACACACATTCATTTGCATGTTTCTTCCAATGAAAAGTAATAAAATATTAATATCATTCAAGGAAAGGGGGGAAAGAAAGAGGCCTTGGACCGCTCCTCTGATTGAACGAGTGGGTGAGCTGCGTGTTCTCCAGCAGCAGAGCGAGGGAGGATGGAGGGTAGAGGGTGCACACGGATTTCAACCCAGTCACCTGGCCCTCGTCAGTGTGACCGCTGTAAAGACTTATTTTAACACCTGGCCGTCATGAACGTGGCTGCAGCAACGACTTGCAGAGCATCCTGCAGCATCTCAACCATGGCCTGGACAACACAGCGTGATGTTCTGCAAAGGTTCCCCTTCCCTGAGCCACGCGTCAAGACTGTGGCTGTCAGAGGTGGAAGGAAACACCTGAAAACGTGTCTTTGGGGCCCTTTTTGGTCCCTGATGATTTCTCCTCCTTCTCTCTCATGCTGTTTCCCACCCAGAATGAATGGAATGGACCAATTTTGCACCACGCAGCAAGGCATCAGCTCGTGCCCGCGCCCACTGGCCTCAAGTTGTGCCAGGGGAGGTTTAGGCTGGATATTAGGAAAAATTTTTACACTGAAAGGGTTATTAAGCATTGGACCAGGCTGCCCAGGGAAATGGTTGAGTCACCATCCCTGGAGGGATTTAAAAGATGGGTAGCCATAGTGCTTAGAGATATGGTTTAGTGATGGGTTTTGTCAGCGTTAGGTTGAAGGTTGGACTCAATGATCTGAAAGGTCCCTCCCAACCCGGGCAATTCTCTGATTCGGTGATTCTGTGCTTATCACAGGGCTCCATGGGGTCATGATCTCTCGGTGCCAACGCGCAGGGCCCTGGCTGGCCACGCTGCCGCTGCCATGGGCCACCTGCTTCTATTTCCTTGGTGAGGAGCAGAAACACCCTGGACTCCAGGAGCTGAAGTCATGGGCTAATCAGGATGTATAGCCAGCCACCGAGGCCATGTATATTTAATGAGCCCTGTTAAAGGATTTTTAGAAGTGCTCTCCCCATGGACACGACGATGACTTCTTTGTTTATAGTTTTTCCCCCCTTTCCTGTTGCCACTAATCACTAACTCTCTGCTCCTTAATGGCACCTTTGGGGAGCGCTGGGGATGGATGATTTATTTATTTATTTACTTGCTCCAGACTGGAGCAAAGCATCCTCCCTCCCTGCCACCGCCACGGGCGGTGGCAGGTCTCAAGGTCCATCTACACAGGAGCCTTGTCCGGGGCAGTGACTCCAGGCTGTGGTGGGCCGACAGAAGTAGGGTCTGGATCCATCCCATCCCTGGCTGACAGCCGGGAAAGGCTGACGTGATGAGCAGAGAGGAAGAAGAGGGGAGGAAGGATTGGAAGGTGGCTGAAGGAAAACAGGCTCCTTCCTCCTGGGCACCTGGGCTGGGATGTGAGAGCGGTGGAGAGCTGCCTGGTGGCCCCAAAACACGGGCAGATGCTTAAAGTTTATATTTGGTGCCTGTGAGATGGCACTATAAATCTAAGCACTGCCGGTGCAGCAGAATTGGTCCATCAGCCGCCTCTCACCCTGCCTGCGCCTGCCCGTCAGTTGGGTACCCAGCCCCGCTCTCCTGGGGTTTGGGAGCCTTCCTCTAGGACCCTGACACCTGCCTACTCCTCCTCCTGCCTCCCATCGCTGAAGACGTCCAAGCCCTGTCCCCTCTCGCAGGCAGTGGGCTCCATCTCCAGGAAACTCCCCCTTCTCCACACATCACGAGGGTCGGACTCTCTGCATCTCTTCCCAGGGCCCTTCTCCTTCTTCGGGGCTTTGCCAGAGAGAGGAAGGAGCAGCCGGGTCCAGGGGGACCCCGGGGGAGGAGCGAGCAGCTCTTAATGTTAATGTTAATGTTAATGTAATGTCTTGTTTCGCTCAGCCGGCCTCTTGTTGATGTGACCTACTTTGCCAGAGACAGACCCGGGCACTTAGTGCTGCGTGCGTCTGAGCGTGGCGGCTCACGGCCCCCTGACCACATCCTTCTCTCTGCCGAGGTTCCCTCCGAGCCCAGGGACCCACGCGCTGTCCATCACCTGGGTGCAATCCACTCGGGTTACGCTTCGAAGCTCTGAGCTTCCGTATGACACAAACCCAAGGGGATCCATCGTCCTCAAGCCTCCCAGGAAGCTCACGGGAAGCTGCTGACCGTGTCCCAGTGCAGAGATTGCTGTAACCTGAGGTGGGGACCCCATCAGTGCCCCTGCCGGGGGTTGGAAGACCTCCCTGCTGGGTATCCTAAGGCTCCTCCTCTGAGCTGAAAGTCCCAGGGAGAGTTTTCCTTAATCCTGAAACTAAAACTTTGGGGAAAAGCTGGAATTCAAAGACTTGAAGTGCGGTTTTGCTTTATCCCAAATCAGGCTGGGAAGAGAGACCGGGGAGCATTCGGAGTTGTGCAGCTCTCGGGTAGCGCTGGCTATCCTCGGTTAATTTAGAAGGGTGCGTTGTGTCATCTCAGCTCACCCGCGGGCAGCAGGAGGAAGAAGGGAGGCTCCCTGGCTTTTGGGAGTCAATATTTTTGATCCGTCTCTGAGTATTCCTCTTGGGCTGGCATTCCTTTGCTACAGCCGCCAGACCTGAGGACAGGGCACCTAAGAACCAGAGGCAGGGACGCATCCTGCACAGGGTGGAGGAGCCAGGGCACACCTCAGTTCTTGGCCCGAAGACCCAGGTGACAGCCCTGATGCCCTTGGTGACCCTAGACGAATAGTCGTTTGTGATATTTATCTTGCTGGCCCTCTTCTGAAGTGGCTGAAAGTATCTTCTGTCTCACACAACCTTGAACACTGCCGGTTGGAATTGGTTCTAGGGGAAAAATTGCCTTTTTAAAAAAATTTAGAATTTTTTTTTTTTTGAAGACGGAAGACAGAAAACCCTGTCTGCTTTCGGAGGGAAGTGTTACATCTTTAATTTCGTGAAGAAGAAAAAGAGCCGAGAGCTGAAACCTGCTGATGCAGGTTCCCAGGCTTCTACCCCCGGTACAGTGCCCCAGCGCCACGCAGCATCTTCCGTCTCGCCAGGTCACAGGTGCCAATTTGCTCAGGAAGGCTGGGGGTCTGGACCTCCCCCTGGCCCCCTGCTACCGCTGCCCAGCCGACGGCAGCCTCCCCCGGCCTCGTGTAATGTAATGCAATTAGAGAGAAGCGGAGCCGGCCCCGGCCCCGCGCTCTGCCCAGCTGGGGCTGCTGCGCGTCGGGGCTGCTGGGGCTGCTGAGCGGCAGAAAACTCTCCTTCCTCCCCGCATTAATTTGCACTTGATTCTTGCTGCTGGCTCTTCCTCCAAGCCAACCGGGAGTGCTTTTTAATTGACTGGAGGGAGCCAGCTGGGCTGATGAAGGGCTCTCCAGAGCCCAAGCCTTTTGCCTCTGTAGTCTTCTCAGCCACCGGTGGGTAGGGCAGCAGGAAACGAAGATGGGGAATTGAGCTGGCTCTTCTCTGTGAATGCTCCCAGGCCTCTGTGGTTGGAAACTGGTTTTCCAGCCCACGTCTTCGTCCCTCTAACTGGAAGGCGATCCCTCTTTCCTGTGAGAGATGTCACAAGGCAACCAGTTACTATTCCCAGACGTCCTGCTCCTTCCCGGTATGCTGTACTTTGACAGGGAGCTGTGGTCAGCCCAGGACAACCTCTTACCATCAGCTGAGCCAGGTGTGACCCTGGTGGCACTGAAGCAGAGGACTGCGGAGGATTACCCCGATTACTCGGTTCTGGTGAACCCCCCCCTGCAGTGCTGCCTCCAGCCCTGGGGCACCAACAGCAGAAGGACACGGAGCTGTTGGAGCGGGGCCGGAGGAGGCCCTGGAGCTGCTGGGAGGGCTGGAGCCCCTCTGCTGTGGGGACAGGCTGAGAGAGCTGGGGGGGTTCAGCCTGGAGAAGAGAAGGCTCCGCGGAGACCTTCCAGCCCCTGCCAGTCCCTAAAGGGGCTCCAGGAAAGCTGGGGAGGGACTCTGGAGCAGGGAGGGGAGCCATGGGACGAGGGAGAAGGGTTTTCCACTGGAAGAGGGGAGACTGAGATGAGATATTGGGAAGAAACTCTTTGCTGTGAGGGGGGTGAGCCCCTGGCCCAGGTTGCCCAGAGAAGCTGTGGCTGCCCCATCCCTGGAGGGGTTCAAGGCCAGGTTGGACGGGGCTTGGAGCAACCTGGGCTGGTGGGAGGTGTCCCTGCCCAGGGCAGGGGGTTGGAATGAGATGATCTTTAAGGTCCCTTCCCACCCAAATCATTCTATGATCCTTTCTGTGCTCCTAAACTCGCACAAGGCCATTGCAACTTGCAAAGAATAAAGGCAAGAAGCATCCAAAACCTGGCCAGGAATTCCGTGTGTGTTCAACCCCCCAGGCTGCATTCCCAGCCCAAGGAGCCTGGAGGAACGGCCACACCTGAGCCCTGACTCCCGGGGCCCTGCCTGCTTCTGCCTGCGCCTGCGCGCGTCCGCGCACGCGTGCCATGCACGGAAAGTTCTGCAGCAATGCTAATGGCACGGAGAAAAGCCATTAAAGGAGGAAGAGTTGAGGTTACAATATTGTGCTGAAAAGTTTATTGCTGCCTGCAGAGACATCAGGTCTGTACTTCCAGGATTACTCAGTGCTTAATGCCGAGCGCCGGCACATTAGTTTTGCCGGGAAGCCCATTTGGGGTTCTTCCAAAACGGAAAAATTAAAGGGCTTCCCTAATAAATGTGCTCTCCAAAAAAAAAAAAAAGAAAAAAGAAAAAAAGGCTCCAAACCCAGCTCAGGAACCCAAATTGAAGCAGCCAACGTGGGAGAAGGGCAGCACCGCGGAGCCCTGCGGGGAGTCCTGCTGTCTGAGCCACGCGTGGAGCAGCGTTTGCAGCTGGCAGCTGCGGGAAGAAGGAACACTCGTACCTGCTCCCTTCCTCCGTTAGGGCCCCCCGAGACTCGGCTACATAGAGATAAAATGCAAATTTACACAAGACTTTGGGTGCACAGCAGGTAGATTCGCTTGGGCAATTCTTCTCCCTGTTTCACAATAAAAAGGAAACAGCTCCAAAGAGGCTTGCTCAGAGCCTTGCTCTCCGTCTATTCTCTGCCCACAAGAGTGAGAAGCCAGGTCTTTCGACTCCCAGTCTCACATCCAGGCTGTTGGGCCACTCTTTTCCCAGCATTTAGCGTACGTCTGGGAAGACAATCAGTGACCGAAATAGATGCAGACTGGGCGGTGTGGCAGCCGCGCTCTGGGGGAGCGGCAGTGCCGCAGCCCTCGGGCAGGTGCTCCGGCGCTTCTTGCTCCTGCCCTGGCACCTCACTCCGATCTGAAATCAATGAGAGTAAGGTGCCAAGATGCAAGTTAGACTCTGCGTCTCTTTGCAACCAGTAGATACTATAACTCCGCATAGGCACTGCCTGGAAACCGAGTGGCGCGCGGACCAGCAGTTTTGTGCTGTTCTCAGTAGGTCCTTAAACTGCCCCTGCCAACGGAGAAGCCCTGAGACCCTGCTTTGGGTGGGTTAGGGGTGGTTTGTCTGCTCTTGCCTTCTCCAAGAGAAGGCGGTGGGTGTGCAGGGATGTACGTGTGTTCCCAGGCGGGGGTTCGGTTTGGTTGGCCGTGCCGGCGTGTGCCGGGGAACGGGTCCTGCTTGCCTTGGGAGGGGAAGGCGGGAGCTCTGCAACAGCCCCGGGGAGATTTATTCAGCGATGTCGGATCACTCACCAAGAAACGTCATCTGCACGGGGGAGTTTTCTCTTCACGGCGTCTTAAGAAGGGAGTTAATGCCGGGCCATGTGGTGGAGCACCCTGTAAGACCTGACGTGGCAGGTCGGTGGGATGGTAGGTGCCGGTATGTGCTGCCGGTAGCCGCGGGGCGGGGAGGACGGCCGCAGCCCGGCTGTGCGCTGCACTGCAGCTGTTGTTGGCCTGGGTTAAGCAGTGCTGACGCTCAGGCTTAAGAAAGAAGCTCGAGGCTGTTCTTGTTTTGCAGTCAGGTCACGAGATATCCAGAGAATTCTCTCCCTTGCTTTCCATTCCATCTCAACCTATCGTTTTTTTTTTTTCCTCCAAATAAAACCCATGGCCCTTGTTTCTGCTGCAATCCCTCTTTAGCAAGTCAATGCCAAGAAGGGGATTTGCAGATATGCCACCACCAGCTGTTGCCAGCCCACCTTTCCAGTGCTCTGGAGAGCTACCAGGATATTTCTCATGTCTCTGTACTTGAGGAAAAGCAATCAGTGTAATGCAGACTTATTGCTTGAGAGTGCTTTGGCCACACGTGTGCAGCACAGTGGCCCGTGGCCTCAGTGAGATGCCTCAGACTCGTTGGGCTTCCCTTGCAGAAGGTGTTTGTCTCCCACGGTGCTTTCACTCCCTGGCGATGTCTCCCCTGCTTGCCCTCCTCTCTCACAAGGCAGCATTCAAACTGGAAGAGGGGAGATTTCAGTGAGATATTGGGAAGAAATTTTTCACTCTGAGGGCGGTGAGCCCCTGGCCCAGGTTGCCCAGAGAAGCTGTGGCTGCCCCATCCCTGGAGGGGTTTTCAAGGCCAGGTTGGACGGGGCTTGGAGCAACCTGGGCTGGTGGGAGGTGTCCCTGCCCAGGGCAGGGGGTGCCACTGGGTGGGTTTAAGGTCCCTTCCAACATAAAACATTCTGCGATGCTATGATTTTATGCTCCTGGTGGGGGTGGCACAGGAGGCATGGTCCTGTCCTGGTCTTCAGTGGATCCCCTGGGAAACTGCTGCATCCTAGTCCTTCTGCAAGCCCTGTGTTCTCCCACCTCCCAGCATGGCTCCTCCAAGGCTTGCTGGGTTTCACCCATCGCTCTTCCGAAGGGCTTGTAGGGAGGACATGCTTGCTCACCCCTTCAGGCTGCTTGTTCCAGACCTCTCCATCCATCCCCACTAACAGGCAGAAGCAGACATTGTTTTGGTGAGCTGTAGAAGCTGAGTGTGATCTATTTGAGGTCATGCACCCACTGAGCTATATTCTTCAACCTGCTGTCCTGATCGGTTGGTGGTCTCATACATTTATTGGAGATTGCACATACTCTGAAAGGTTTTGTGGTCTCCAGAACCAGAGAACCAGATGTGGGAACCAGATGTCTGCTCTCCTTTCTCATAACCATCTGGCCATTCCTGAGGCTAGATCCTCATCCAATACCTGGGGAGCTCCAGCTGTCTGCAGCAAGGAGGAATTGGTCCTTCTGGCTCAGTTTTGGGTACAATTCCTGTGCCAGGGACATTGTCTGCAGTGGGACTGGAAAGATTACACGACAGCTAAGCTAAGTGCGAGGATACTTTGGGAAGAGCAAGGAAAAGCAAAGGAAGAAGAAGAGAAAGAGAAGAAGCGGAGGGAAGGAAAGCCGAACCAGCAGCGAGGCACTGAGTGCTCTCCAGTGCAGAGACGGCGGGTGGCCAGTGGGGCAATGCGGATTTGCATCACTTGGGCCAGCTCCACTGCTCAGAGGTCCCTTGGACTGCTGCTCAGAGTTCGTGCCTGAGACCGCGCAGGACGCCCCATCCCCCTGGGGTGGCCCGTGGCGGGGCGGATGGAGCTCAGCGCCGCCACTCACCTGCAGAGCCGCCCACCAGTCTCCTGTCTGAAAGAAAGGGGTTCAGAACTTCCCCCGACATCTGCTCCCTTGGCTTCCCTCCTGTTCACCCTGTCCTGATATACAAGGCACCCCCAAACTCGCCCCAGACGTCTTCTGAAGGCACCAGCCCTAGGTAAACCTCCTTCCGCATGGGAAGAGCTCGCATTCAGAGCCAGGCGTAGCAGGGTGGACGCTCACCTCAAGCTGGCTCTGAGCCCTTCCAGGAGCTGTATTCAGCTTCAGTAGATGAAACTAGAAGAGAGAGAAACCTGCTGTGCCCAAACTTAGTAGAAATGAGGTGGCAGGAGAGGATGGGTTGGTAAGAGAGCAGGTTACGGGGAAGCAATGGAGCCTGGGGAGGGGGAAGAAGAGTATTTTAACCTCAGGGAGCTGTGAATTTCCTTGCAAAACCAAACCATTTTGGAAAGTCAGTAAGTCCAAGTTTCTCTCTCCCGGAGTCTGGGTGCTCTGCCCACCGAGGGATCTCGAAGCCCATCTGTGTCTCCCTCTTTAGTGCCTGAGGTTACATTATTCTCCATTTACAAACCCTGCCGGGGAGCGCTGGGAGAGCAGACACTTGCACTCCCCCAGGCAGAGGCCTGGCACACAAACCCATCTGCGTGGGGGCAACGCCAGCTTCTCTCCTCGCCACAAATCCCTCTCCTGCCTTCCCAGGAGAGCAGCTCGGTTCACTCTCTGAGCCGCTTTGGGCGGTAGGTTCATTAGTGCGCATTAGACAGGTCTCTTCCAGAGCTCACAGCATGAGGCAAGGAGTCGTGAGCCCTGGGGAACACATTCCGGCTTCTCCGCGCTTTCCCTCTCTGCAGCTCCTTCCCCGGGCCTCAGTTTCCCTGCGCAAAACAGAGGTGTCTGACCTCAGTGCTCCCGGCTGCTGTTAAATCCATGACTCCTTGTCCTGCCCACCAAGGGCTGTTGCCTCTCTCCTTGCAGGAACACCTTGCTTGTTGAAGCAGATTAACGTGTCTCCTCTCTGCTCTTGTCCTTTTTTTGCCATTGACGTTTTTTTCTAGATCTTTTACCTTTACCACTGGACTTTTTCCAGTTTCTATTTCCTGCTAGAGACAACCCTGTTTCTACATCCTAGAGTGGTGGTTTGTCAAGGCTGGTGGCAGCTACGGGCAGAGCCAGACAGCGAGAAGGGAGGGAAGGTCAGTATCTTTCTTTATTAGGCTATATACAGCCCAGGGAGGGGCTAGCATCTTTGACAGCCCCGTGACTGCTGTGAGGAGTTGTTGTGATGGAGCTTATGGGTCAGGAGGTGGAGTTAAATTCAGCTGTGAGAAACGGGAGCGAACAGGGACCTTAAAGAGAAGGTCCAGCAGAGGCCCCAGCGCTGGCAGCCAGGGGTGTGGGGACAGTGCACGTGAGCTGTGGGTCGGGGACCCCTTCTCCTTTTTGCCCTCCACGGGAAACCTTTTGAGAACTAGTGCTGAGCACTTGCTCCACTTCTTGGGCAGGTGACGTGGTTTTAGGACCCGAGATAGTTAGAGATAGTGCAGGTACAAGGGACCGCCTCAACTGCAGAGGGACTCTGCATCACTTCCCACTGTGATCTGCTCCCTGGATTAGCTTTTGCTGGTTCTTCCTCATCCAGATTCCCCCCAGGGAAAGCAGGAAAGTTCAAATTGCAGCTGAGCTTGAGCCCAGAGCAGGAAGACGCAGTGGAGAATTCCCCTCTGTCCAAAGTCTCGGCTCCATCCTTCCTCCCTTCTTTCCCGTATCCTGCGGCCCGGGAAGAGAGCAGGGACCGTGTCTGCTGGCAGCTCCCAGCCCTCCGGGAATCGGTGTGTTGTGTGTTATAAATTCCACGGGGGAAGACAACGTCGTCTTTCACAACTCCTGTGTCAGCCCTCCCGTCCTCATGAGTATCCAAGCCAGTTCTCTGATTAGACTGATGCAAATGAGCTTTTAGCGGTGACACGGGGCCTGAGGTTCAGGAGAACAGGCTGAAGCATCTTGCGCGGTGCTTGGGAGCGGGACAGCTTACTGGCCTCATGACAGCCAACACTTCGCCCTGGGAGATTGATGCAGGACTTGGGCTTGTCTTTTCTGGTGTTTCTTCATCATTTTTTACTCAAAAACCTCCCCTGCCTTTGGGGAAGAAGGTCTGTTGCTCCTCTACAGGCTCTATCTGGGTGCTGCTGTGCTGACCACTGCAGAGGGTCTGCAGGCTGCCAAGGCTGCGTAACTCCGATCTATTCATCCATGGCTATTTTCCAGTCTCTTGCATTTGGTTCTGCTGTGGGACAAGTTCCTGGTGGACTCGTGGAGACTGGCTTCTCGAAAACAGCTCTTTTCACCTGCAAACCAAGGGCCCCGTGATACGGAAGTCATCCGCAGCGGGGAAAAATATGAGGAACATCCAGGCTCGTACCACCGCTTTCCTAACCAGAGCTGCACTTTAAAACCAGGCATTTCCTTTCGCCAGTCAAACACCTGTTTCTGCTAAAAAGCCACCCACCACCAGTCTCTCCGACTTGAGAGGCTAGTATTTTATTTAGGGCTGATCCATTTTTCTTTTAATTCAGATCAATGCAGGTTAATTGAGAGCAGCTTATTTTTACTTCTGCTGGTATCTGCCTGCCAAGATCAATACCAGTCATTTCCACTTAAACCGTTGTACCTTTACTGGAACTACCAGAGCACCCAGCTCTCCACGCGGCAGCGTATCACGGACCAGCCCCGTACATGTGGTTCCTCGTGTGATAATTGAAACCCGTCTCTCGTCAGTCTGGCTGCAGCGGCATCCTCGTAATGCTGGGAGGAAATGGAGAGCTGCTCAGCCTCAGCCCGGGGATTTATCTTACAGCGTGAAACATTTGCACACTAAAAATACTCAGCGAGGGGCAACCGTTCATTGATCCCTCCCGCGTTAATGGGGCCGCAGAGATCCCTCTGGCCACCCTTTGCCGCTAGATGGGGCGATGCAGCAGCAGCTGCAGCCCCAGAGCGTGGCCCGAGAGGTGGCTTCCCCGTCCCTGTCCCAAAGACACCGAAGGGGTGGCTTTGCTCAGCCCGGGAGGGTAAGGAGCCCTGTGTTCCCGGACCCTTTAGCAAGGGCTGGCTGGGTGCAGAAATCCCCACAGCCTTCCCGGGAAGCGTTGGGCACGGGTGGGCTTCCTGCAGACGTTGGAGGTGGCACAGATGGGCTTCCTGGGGAAGTTGGAGGTGGCATGGATGGGCTTCCTGGGGAGGTTGGAGGTGGCATGGATGGGCTTCCTGGGGAGGTTGGAGGTGGCACGGATGGGCTTCCTGCGGAGGTTGGAGGTGGCATGGATGGGCTTCCTGGGGAGGTTGGAGGTGGCATGGATGGTCTTCCTGCAGAGGTTGGAGGTGGCATGGATGGGCTTCCTGCGGAGGTTGGAGGTGGCACGGATGGTCTTCCTGCAGAGGTTGGAGGTGGCATGGATGGGCTTCCTGCGGAGGTTGGAGGTGGCACGGATGGGCTTCCTGGGGAGGTTGGAGGTGGCACGGATGGGCTTCCTGCGGAGGTTGGAGGTGGCACGGATGGGCTTCCTGGGGAGGTTGGAGGGAGCATATGGGTGCTCGTTTGCTGTCTGTGTTTCTGGATCTCCAGAGGCAAATCTTCACGGAGGAACCGATGGGGACGTGGGTTTGGGACCAGTCTGTTGCCTCTCAGGGTTTGTGCCTGCCCAGTGGAAGAAGTCTTCACTGGTGGAGATCGCTGGGGAAGGCTGGGGATGGTAAATGCCGGGTTGTGCGATAGGAGAGGGACAGCACAGAGCGAGTGAAATGTTCTGCCTCTTGCCATTTCTGCAAAGCTGGACGGCTCAGGCAGCAGTTGGTGGCCAGAGGGTTTGCCTGTTGTCTCCAGCTGCGTGGGGACGGTGGCAGCAGGATGCACTGCCACCGCCGGGTGACACAGGGAGGACCCGACCCACGGTGCGACTGGGCTTGACTTTTGCTGGCTCTCACACAGGGTTACAGGGGACTTGGAGCAAACACCAAGAAAAAAAAATGATTCAGATGGGAGCTCTGGAAACTGCGTCCAGCCTGAATTCAGGCCAAGCCACTGTCCCCTGTCTCCGTGTCATTGTAGCATCTCCATTCCCACCCCGTGCTACTGCACAGGGATGCAGAGCGATGAATAACCACAAGCCCATTATATCCCCCCACCCTGAGAAAGCTGGATGCGGGGAATGTTGCCAGAGGAGGGTGGGACAGGAGTGCTCCTCGTCTGCGTGCAGCCAAACCCGGGCAGGCTGCAGGACGTTGTGCCATACAAGGTACATATTTAGGACAAAGTGCATCATTTATGATTTGCATCAAACCCTTCGGGCAGCGTGGTGGCCCAAACGTGGCGGTCTCCACATTTCCCTGCCGCTGTCCCCCCCGTCTGCCTGCCCCCACCTTCCCTCTCGCCTGCCTGGCCGCCAGCGCTGGGTTACCCGTCTCACCGCTCTCCGAGCACCCCGTCCTCCCGCACCAGCCGCCGGGGAGGAGTCCATGGACGCATTTTAAAGAATTATTTTTGGCATTTCATTAGCTGATACATTAGTGGAGAGCAAAATCAGATGGACACAGGGGAGGCAGAAGATCCTCTGTGATGCATCAGTTCAGTGTTTAAAGGGCCTTTTCCCTTTGCTTATTGGGCAGAGGCTCGCTTTAGTCGGGACTTTGCTGGAGCAGCTTTCTGCTCCCATTGCCATCTGTCCGGCTGTCCGGATGAAGGCCAGCTCTGGAGGCTGCTGGGGCTTGTCCAGCAGTGAAGCAAAGGGAGAAGGAGCCATCAAAGCCATGGGAAATTCATTCCCTCCTCCTCCTCCTTCCCTCGCAGAAGTCCCTGCCGTTTGCTGCCCTTGCACACCGGGATCTCCCAGCCCAGCTGACGGTTGGGGAAGAGAAGAATTACCAGTTTCTTGGTGGGTAAAACCAGCGGGCTTGCAGAAGCCGTAGGGACAGAGCAGTCGGTGAGTCCTGGCCATAAATGTCAGAGGATAATGGCTTTGGCCCGCACTCCTCAAGCAGAACTGATTTAAAGGGTCATTAAAAACTGTTGGTGTCCGTAAGGGTGGGACACAGGGGCTCCCGCCCAGGTCTTTTATTCCCTCTGGCTGTATCAGTCAAGGCGATGGACTTGGAGAAGCCATATGTCAGCTAAATGTGTCTCTAATTGATTTGTGGATCTGCATGGAGTGTAAACATTTTACCAGTCAGAGAGCAGCTGATCGGGAGAGGAAGGAAGAGGGTGGTGGGAGGGGAAAGGACGGGAGAAAGTCTGGTGGGAAGCGGCGGGGGAGCCTTGGAAAATGACTTCTGTCCAGACCCATCAAACCCCAATTTACCCCTGCCCCTCTGCGGGGTTCCCCGGTAATGGAGTCACTCCCAGGGCAAAAGTTAACTCCAATTAGAGGGTTTGAAGGGAGGGTTTTCAATCCCACGTCTGCCCGCAGGAGCCGTGTCAGCTCACGTTATGGAGATGGGCCGGCAGCGGGCAGGGGAGCAGCTGGGAGCAGCGTGTGGACAATGAGGGGTGTCCTGGGAATCCTCCCCGTGCGAGGACACGGCCCCAGCCCCCCTCCTCCTCCTCCTCCTCCTCCTCCTCCTCCTCCTCCTTCTCCTCTTCCTCTCTCCCAGCGATGGACAACTGTCTGCGGACTTGCTTACACTCAGCTCATTGCTTCTCACCTCCGGGGAGCCCAGTGGGACCCGGGGCACACGCCATGCCGCCTGTGTGCACCCAGCCCACCGACCTCTGCAAGAGCATGACCTCCCCCACCACCAAATTGTGCCTTCAGCACCTACGTGGTGTTCCCAAACCGGCAGACGCCCCATAAACCATGTCTATGTACTCCTCCCTCTGCACAGCCCCTCCTTTGAACCCCTTCTTTGCCAGCTCTCCTGGTTTACCTGGTCTAGTGGGAGGTGTCTCTGCCCAGGGCAGGGGGGTGGACGCTAGATGACCTTTAAGGTCCCTTCCCACCCAAACCATTCTGTGATTCTGTGATTTTATGACTCTACTCACAGGTGAACCCCAGCCCTCCGTGGGACCAGCCAACGTGGTGACACTGGGTGAAGCTTGGTGGGACCAAAGAGGTAAATCGATGAAAAGGCTGACGCTGCCCTGCCAAGCTGGTGGTGAAGAACCATAAAAGAGGGACCGGGAGCCGGGGGCAGCACGCGGGAAAGGGCAGGAGGGTGCAGGAACAGCCTTAACCCCTTGGATCACTGGGATTTTTCTGGAGGGGTGGCCTTGAGGCAAGGAGGAGGAACGAAGCCACAGTGTCACCCCATGGGAGAGCCCCGGTGGCACCTGAGACCCCCGGGGAAAATCTGCCCCCAATGTCACCAACACCACCAGGATGTCGCTCTGTGTATTTTCTTTCTCACCTCGTAGCTGCCACCTGCCCGAGGACGGGCTGTTCTGACGGCAAAGAGAGATGG
The DNA here is from genome assembly GCF_028500815.1 of Rissa tridactyla. Taxonomy (NCBI): domain Eukaryota; kingdom Metazoa; phylum Chordata; class Aves; order Charadriiformes; family Laridae; genus Rissa; species Rissa tridactyla. The sequence continues at coordinate 48,467,514 of NC_071474.1, read as the reverse complement.
AAAAACAGAGACCTTTAATCCCACAGATTCCCTAAATTCAACTTTCAAGATTTCACTCCAGAGCCACAAAGAGTAGGGAGGTTTCAGGGGTTACCTTTCTGAGCATGAAAAATAGGCTCCATAAGAAATCTCCTGCTTCAGCTCAAGAAATAACCAGCTCTAATGAGCCTTTTGGTAAAACTGCAAAAACTATCACATCTGCATCTTTTACAGAATATTCTGGAACTTTTTATTGGAATAAAACACAATGAATTGTGCTTCAAACCATGTTTTTCTTTCTTTTTCCTCTCCAAGCCTGTCTTATGCAAAGCTTCCACTTGACTTGGATTTCATGAACACGTTCAGCCCAACAGAACTGAGACCTGTTCATGAAACCCGGGTCAAGTGCAAAGAGAAGAAAAAGTGGGGAAATTATTAGAAAATGTTAAAAAGCATTTATTGGGGAGGGGTGGGTTTGTTGTTTCAAAATGACGGTCTGGTTCTTAAATAGTCTTAAACTGGGAAATGACAAGCTGAAAACAGCTTAAAGCCGAAGTCCAAATAACTGCCAAATGAAACACAGTGAAACAGGGTAAGGCACCTTTTTCAGAGGAACATTTTTTTTTTTTCCCCCCAGGTGGAGGAAAAAATAATAATAATCCAGCCTTCTGACGTATCCAAACTGTGCGAACAGGTACAGCAAAGCCCCCTGAGTCACTGCTGTGGGTTTTGCCGTGCGTGTCGGCACAGGCTGGGGCTGGAGCTGGGCTGGAACCCACCGAAATACACCCCCCCCCCCCCAGCTCCAGCGACGCCCTCACCCCCCCCGCGTTCCCCCGGCCCCGCTTCATCCCCGCTGCCGTCTGCCGGTGCCCTCCGGCCAGGAGCGGCCGGGGTGGCTGAGTGCGGCGGGGGGCTCTGCCTGACAGCTGCCGCCGGCTCCGGTGACCCCGCGGGCCCCCGCGCCGCCTCCCGCCCCGCGTCTGGCGGCGGAGGGCGATGCCGGGGCCGGGGCCGGGCGGTGCGTGTGCGCTGCGAGAGGCGCCCGCCGCCGCCTCCCCCGGCAAAACCTGCCCCGCCAAAGGCTTTTCGAGCCCGGGCCGAGGCGTTGCGAGCTGCCGGCTGTCGGGCTTCGGGAGAGGAGCCCTCCGCGGTGGTTGCCCCGAGCTGGGAACGGGCAGCGGCGCGGGGGGCGCCGGCAGGCAGCGGGGCGGCCCCCGAGCGAGGGGGCGGGTGGGTGCAGCCCCCAGCTGCCGGGTCCAGCCCTACCTTTCCCTGCCTCGGGGTCACAACGGGCTCCCGGGTTAAAGTGCCGGCAGGGAGGGTTTGGGGCAGGGTTGGGATTTAGCGAGAGAAACCGCAGGCAGGAGCAGTGACCGCTGTCGTTGAACCCCCTCCCCAGCTCTCCCCCCATCTCCCGGGGGAGACGACCCCTCCCTTCCCCTCCCAGCCATCCGCACTGATTTTTATTCCGATCTCACTGAACCGCCCTCCCTGCGGGTTTGAAGGTGAGCATCTCCTGCTCCCGGAGCCGCTCTGCCAGGCTGTGAGCAGCATGCGGCGCCAGGCAGGGACGTGCACGGCCACCCGCCACCCCGTCACCCTTTGGGTCACCGCTGTGGCCAGGGCAGGACAGTGTCCCACACCTTGGCAGGTGACTCCGTCTGTCCTTGCTGTGCTGATGCGTCTCCCGTCGCTGTTATGTTTGAGAGCATCGCCGTCTTGCACGGAGCCCTTGCAGCGCGTGATAAATTTTGCAGAGGGTGCGATGCCCGGAGCCCACTCAGACTCACACTGTGACCGTGCAGGGCTGGCACAGAAACACGGAGAAAACAAGACATCTGCAGCAAGGAGAAAGGCAAACGGGGGAGCTGAAAGCACAAGGAGGTATCTGCAGGAGGGGGAGATTCCCAGAGAAATGGAAACGTCAAGGTTTTTTTGCGCGCCGGGGCTCGCAGCCTGGCAGAGCCCATATGGGTTACGGGGGGCAGCTCCTGCAGGCAGTTTCTCTTCCCGTGGCGCAGCTGGTGGGGGTGAACAGTGGGGTGGGAGAGGGATGTTCAGCTCCGTGACCGGAGGAGTTCATGGGGCAGCAGGTCCCAGGAGGGCTGGGACGTGTCCCCCCTGCCCCTAGATGCTCAGCCAGGCTCCTTCACCCTGTGGCTGCCAGGAGATTGAGCTCGCTGAGGATCCGGTGGCTTTTCCCAGCGACTGCAACCTTTGGCAGTGCCCGGGGAAGGGGACAGGGACCTTCTGCAACTGCACTTCTTGGGAACAAGCCTTTTCTGAACATCTCATCCTTCCTCCCTGGGGATCATGAGCAGCCCAGGGGGAAACTGCAGGGTGCAGGGTTGGTGGTGGCGTGGAGAGTGCCGAGTCCCACAGGTGTCTGCCTCTGCCCGGGGCGGGAGAGGAGGGAGAAGAGCTTCCTTTGAGGTCTGTTCGAAGAGGAAAGCAGCACCAGTGGATTCCTCACTGCTGAGAACTGGCTGCAGAGGAGCTGTGCCCGGATTTATTAGGCAGTGCAGAGCCGAAATGGAATGACTGGCTTTCTGCAAGCTTTGGAAAGGAGCTGGCTTTTCGTAGCAAGCCCCCGCCATGTGCTCTCCTTGGAAAAGACTGGAGACAGCGGTGCCAAACGGGCAAAGACCTTCAACGGGAGCAGGATGGGGTGGTCGCCCTGGCCATGGTCACAGCTCCGCCGAGGAGGTTTGGGTGCCCATTTCCCACCACCCTCCAGCTGGAGAGCGTGGGGACCGGACTTGGGGGGGGGTTGGGGCCGGGAAGGGCAGGGTGTGAGCGGGTCGCTGCTGCGGCATCTGCCCGTCGCCTCCTGCGCTGTCAGAGCCGACGGGGGGGAGGTGAGCGTCAGCCGGTCCCTAAGAAACGGGGCTCTCATTTCCTCCCCAGTAGACATCCATTGGCCGGGCACCAGCTCGTGCTCGAGGGACGCGTATCGGGTGGCCGCGGCTCGCATTATCGGGCGGCTTCCCCGCTCCATTTCTGTCCCTGTGTCCCTGCGACGGAGATCAGGTTACGGGACCTTCACAAAGCACCAGCCATCTATTATTCAGCCGCTCCGTGACCGTCGCTCTTGGCCTGCGGAGCTGAGCCCACCCGGCCTCGCGCCCGCTGGGGCAAGGTGGGCCTCCATCAGCGCCTGCGCGGGGGGATGATGCTGTAAATCACCCGCCGTGGATGAGCAGGATGCGAGCAGAAGGCTGGCGGAAACCACCCGGAGATACCTGGCTCCAGGGATGCTTTATATAGCCCCAGCAAAACCCATCCCATGGATTCCCGTCAGAGGGACTTGCGGGAGATCAGCATCTCCTGCGCCGCCGGGACGTGGGGAACCTCCCGGAGGGTCAGCCCATGGGAGATGGGTCTGACCTCCCTGACCGCCGGGTGGACGGGGGGCAAAAAGCCTCATAAACCTCATAAACCTGGATAAACCTCATCCGCAAGAGGCTCTGGTCCGGGAGAGCCGGGAGGAGGGAGCGGAGAACACGCACTTGGCCGTGGCTCTTTGTTGAGGGCATCGCACACGTCTCCTGGCTGGCGAGGACCCGGAGACGTTTAGTGAATGAGAAACGCTGGGGACAGAGCGAAAGGAAATATTTCTGCACTGTTCCCCGGGGGAAAAATCATTCCCCCTGGGTTGTGTCTTTTGTGGGGAAATGTTGTTTTGCTGACACTGAAACTGAATTCGGGGTTGGCGGCATAAGTCTGTTTGAGTGAAAATTCAGTTTGGAAACGAACAGGCAAATAAAAACGAGCAGCGTCGATGGCAGTGAAGTTGTGTTTTATTACAGTTAGACTATAATATTTTTACTCTGTTTCCACATCAACTACGTTCTAATTCATGAAACTTACCTTGCTTTTAATTTTTTTCTTTTTTTTTTTGAAGCCGAGTAAACATATGCATTATAGCGCTGTCATAAACATATAACCCATTCAACCCAAACGTCAAGCCAGTCTCCCCCTCTCCCTTTCTCCAAATACCAACTTTTACAGGAAAACCCAATCGTAGCCTTTTCCATCAAGCAGAACTTCAAGTTCCTGCATGGCTCTGTGTTTCTCACCAAGGCACCTGGAGAATTAACTGTCCCGAGTAGCAAAGACAGGGGAAGGCGGCAGACCCCGGCACAGGAGTGGGGTCTCTGGTGGCCCCACCGGTGGAGTAACACCTCATCGCTCCCCAGTCTACACCATCCACGCTTTGGGCCCGATGAGCGCGTCTTTCCTCCGTCTCTCTTCCTGTCAGAGGCTGGGATGTGGAGCAGGAGAAGAGGATGGAAACACCAGCAGGATTCCCAGCTTCCCGAGGTTTTAAGTGCTGCTGGAGACCCAAAACCCTGGGGAGACCAGGAGTCTCCAGATCAAGTCCATGGAGAAACACCTGCTTTTAACCAATGGTGGTTCCCCAAGGACGTAACAAAAATAGACCTCCTGCTCTTCTCTCCCTGCCTTCCCGGGGAGCCTGGTGGGGCTCGTGGGCTCCGTCAGCATCCGTCTGTCCCCTCCCACCCTCCGACGCCTGCTCCCGGGCTGGCTTTCCGCGGGGACCTGTGCCTGCAGAAGACCCGGTTGTCCACTCCACGCTGCGCCGTGCGGCTTCCCTGCCCGCCTCTCGCCTGCCCTGCCTTTTATTTCTCAATGGACACGCTTAACGGAGATGTCTTGGGTTTTTAAAAATAGTTAATATTTAAATATTAATTGAGCCATTAATTACATCTGAGCCCCAGAACAAAACAGCTGTGAATAATTAATGAGAGGGCCTATGGTAAATGCCTCTAATAATTCACAAAGCAACAGAACCAGGTATTTTCAGAGCATTCAGTGAGCGGAGAAGCGGGGGAGAGGGGAGGCGAGCAAACGCAGGACGCGGAGGGAAGGGGCTGAAAGGAGGGATGAAGCATTATGGGCTGCTTGCTGCCGTTCTCCCCAGGCTTTCTCAGCGTTATTCACCTCCGTGACACCCAGCTACTGGGGAGGGGGTTTCCTCTGCGATTTGTAGTGGGGAAACTGAGTCACGGGGAGGTTGAGTCTCCCTGAAAAGCGGAGTCAGGAAGACAAGCAGGGCTCCTGGCACACTCCCACTGCTGCATCTCGGGTGTCGTTTTGGACCACGGTCTCTGGAAAACCTCTCGGGCAGAGGTCTTGCACGGCAAAACGAACCAGTACGTGGGCAGGAGGGGGGGTTTTATTCGTGCCTTTCCTTTCCCCTTCCTCCAAGATTTTCAAACGCTGACTCTGGAGGCTGCAGTGGGGAAGGTGATGCTCTGTGAATACACGCACACACTTTGCAGGGCCTGGGGATGGATCGGCACAGGATATTTGCGCTTAATAACTGTAAATCTTAATTACAGGTGGCGTGAGCCTCACGTAACGCCGAAGGCTTCAGCACTGAACACACACAGCCAAACGACGGCGAACCCTTCTCTGCCTCCTGGAGCCGGGCATCCTAACGGGCCCTTCGCGCTTGGGCTGGTTCGTGGGGGGGAGCGCGACCAATGGTGCCCGTCACCCGCCCAGGCCTTGGGGCAGAGATGCTTCCCCTCCCGCAGCCGCCGCAAGCCCCGCGTCCCGGAGGCCGTGGGTTTGTCGCCGCTGCCCCAGCGAGGCTGGAATCATGCTCCAGCGGCACCGACTCCTCTCCGCGGCTGGAGAAAGCCCAGGCAGAGAGGTTGGACCTCCCTTGGGGCACTGACCTTCCAAAAGGGCAATCCCTCCCCTGACGCCGCAACAGGCAGCTTCTTGCCCTCGTCGCGCTCAGTAATACTTGCGCCACGGGCAGGAAGCAAACCCTTCCGCGTGTTTTACCATCCCGTTTTCCGGCACCCCGGTCCCCACCGCTGCACAATAGCCCCATCCTCGCTCCGCGTCTGATTGACAGCCATTAAACGAGTGCGGGTTGCCGTCCCCCATCCTACCCCTACAGATACCCACCCCACACCCCAGCGGTCCCGAAGCAGCTTCTCTTTGCGAGGGCTGAAAATGATACAACTCACCATGTGCTTGAAAATCCCGACCCTCTCGACCGTATCAACAACCGTGTAATCAGCAGGCATCAGGAGCTTCCTAATGAAGCGCCGCCATTCTCCCCAAGCCACATCAAGTGTTCGCTAAATGGGCCTTTGTTCCTTTTAACAGATGAAAAATTCAGCCGTCTTCCTTAGCTTATTGACCTCCTACAAATCCAGGAGAGAAGGAAGTGGATCCCTTTTTGTCTCTAATAGCGTGAGATTCGCAACTTTGAGTTATATAGAGAATAACAAAACGGATTGGAATAATTATTATCAATGTCTACTTCTCTATCTATGTGGATGTAGCATTTATAAATTAACGAAAAACACTTGCAAATCTGCATAACCAGTTACCCATGTTCCTAATGCTTTCAATTTATCCTAATAGACATTTAATGAATACTTTATAAAGCCTTAGATGGGGAATTTTAAAATCAATGGTGCTATTTTATTGCTGTTTGTATTATCTTTATTTGGACGGTGTCTTAGCGCTCTGATGCCCATCGATTTCAGGCCTTGATCAATGAAACAAGGTTTCGGCTTAAAGACGTTGAGGTGCGCCAGAGGAGCTGGGTCTGGGGGGGGACGGGTTCTTTCCCAGGCGAGGCTTGGCCGGACCCACGCTCAGGGCGCAGGCTGGGGGCAGCGCCAGGTGATCCTCGAGATTGCCCTGGCACGGTTCTCCTCTTACCCCGTGGCTCCTGCCGCTGCTGGGCTGACGACAATTCGTTATCCCCCAAGCGGCTCCGCTGCGGAGGGGGCGATCTGTGCCCCTTCTTCTGCTCCAGCCCATCCGGTCCCAGGCTGCTGGGGATGCTCGGGTGTTTTATCCGCGCTCCAGCCGTGGGCATTCTCCTAAATCCCTCTGAAAGACTCATGCAAGCTCAGCAGCACTTACCTCTTGTGGCGACCGTACCCAGCGCTGACGGATGGATACGAAGCTTGACAGCTTCTCCCATCAGCGTCAGCTCGTTCAGTTCCGCCTCCATCGATTCCCCTTTTCTGCCCCTGGTTCCCTCCAACCTGGCCGAGGGTGGGTGAATCCTGCGATGAAACGGACGAGGTCCCCAGTAACACCAGTGCTTTTTTTTTTTTTTTTTTTTTTTTTTTTTTGGCTGGGTTTTGGGGAAGAGCTGCCTGAGTTAGGGGACATGGTGGAGATTTTTCCCCTTCGGATTTGAAATCAGCACCAAATTGCAAGGCAACCTGGAATTTTTTCCCCCTGTCTGGAGGCGACTGCAAATTCCACTCAAGTTTCTCGAACTGGGAAGATGTCACGTGAAGTATGAGTGTTTATTGCGCGATTTATTGTGAATTTCCATTTAAAGAATGAGAATACGCAGAATGTAGAGCTCGGCTGTGAAGGGTTCATGCCGCTTTGCTGTTCAGCCCACTGTACCACTCGTGCAACACCTCTGAGCCCTTAAACCCCTTTCCTGGCAGCTTAGGAGGGGCCCCGGAGGGTTTTCAGCAATAGGAGTTTGAATCAGAGGCTGGAAATCAGGTTCAAACAGCAAAATCAGGTCCCCTCTGTTCTCCTTGGCTAGTTTGGGACTACAGGACCTCAGCGCAAGGCGGGTACCGTGAAGCAGAGCTTTGGTCTGGACAGCGCTGGGCTCTGGGTGTGCGGGTTTGCTCCCACCTGCGGCAGGGGAGTTTCCTCAAGGATGTCCCTTATGTCCCACATTAAACTGCTTCGTGCACAGCGCTGGATCTCTGGGCGTTAAGGCGGTGCTGGTCCTCCTGGTAACCTCACGCCTTCAAGGGAAACCGGGAGTGCTGGTGCGTGCCAGAAGCAGCTTCCAGCCTTCCCACAAACCTGCTGATAACGGGGCGGGGGGAGACCTCCCGTATTTTCCCAGGTTTGGCTCCAGCCAGGAGGAGCTGGAGAGTTTATTCCCTTTGCTACGAGGCAGACCCCTCCGTAGCGAAGGGAACTGGATAGCGTCAGCTGGGAAAAAAAGGAAAGAAACATCTTTTGGGAGCCAATATCACCAAACTGAACAGAAAGAGGTGGGTCCCTTCCCGCCAGGGACAGGTACAAGTCCTCACTCAGCCAACAGAAGCTGCTGCCCGCTGGGACCGGAGTCCACATTCCCCCTTACCTTGCAGGAGGTCATGGTGATGCACGTTCCTGGGAGATCTGCTTTATTTTGCATTGACCCCTTGAAAATTCCCAAGGCTAAGGACTGAAGCGGAGATGTCTTAACCACTGGACTCAAGTCATGATCACACGCATCCCCCGTGGACGTTGGATTGTTCCCAGCCAAGTGGAAGAGGTTTCAGAGGAATGGAGAGCTCTGAGCCCCAGAATAGCCTGAGGCCGGGATTTGGCTCCAGCGTGAGCGACCTGAGTTTAAGTCCCTTCAGGAAGCGATGGGAATCATGCTCAGGGCTTCCCCTGGGATACTGAAGCTTTCCATCATGAAAAGATAATCTTTTCTCATCGTTGCCCTTATGAACAGCGTGTACCTAAGTCCTGTCATCCATCCGTCCCCCTTTGCCTTTGTGAAACTCATCTGCTTTGCTTGGCCATGCTGTTTTCACTTGACGCGGGAGGTTTTCAGGTTTCGGCAAGAAAATCCCAAATCGGATAATTTCTGAAATCTCCCTTCTGCTCTCCTTTTGCAATTTCCTAGTTCGGCCAAGCAGCCGCTATCTGTAGAGCCCCGCTCCTGGGTCAGGGCTGTGGCTCAGCTGCACCCCTCCTGCTAATGCATTGCTGAGGGCGCTAATTAGGGCTCCCAGGACCCAGTGCACAGCAGGCGCAGCCCATCGCACGTCCCCGGGCACGGCCAGAGCACACACAAGGCTTCGCGTGAGCCCTCCCTGACCTCTGGGCAGCAGCTCTGCCACCCATCGCGGCCTGCCGCTGAGCTCCTTGGTGGCCGCCTGGCATGTGCAGCTCTAGGCTTGTCCCCAGAGTCCCGTCCCAGAGGCTTCGGCACCTCCTCGTGGGGATCTTTCTGCTCTTGAGCTGCTGATGTCCTCTGGGAACGCGTGAGCTCCAAGGGCTGGAGCGCTCTCCCTCAGAGCAGAAAGCTGATGTACCCGGTTAATGTTCTCCATCGTCCCTGCACATCCTTCCCCCTCCCAGCCCTCTGGACCTGTTCTCCCTCCAGCCCTTTTCTACCTCCTGCACGGACATCCAAGCATTTTGGAATTCAAAGATCAGCCTCCCTCCCCTCTGCCCTTCATCTCCAAAGTGCGCGCGGGGCACAGACCAGGTTAATCTGCCGGCTGCTAATCTCCCCAGTGGCAGGGGATAAGGAAAGGGACAATACAGGAAGGTCCCATGGCCTGGAGGGCTCTTAACCCTTTCCTCCCCTGAGTCCCCCAGGTCCCGCCTTCATCGGCCTGGCGGAAAGGCCAGTGAAGGTTTATATGTGAAGGTCAAATAAACCATCCCGCTCAGATATTCCCCCCATCATGTCTCTCCACCTCCTCTCTGAAAAATGCTCTCTCCTGTAGGTTTTGTTGGGCACTTTCCTCTCCTGTGGCTGCAGAAGGTCTCAGGGGATCCAAAGACATTTTGACGCCTTATTGTTCTTGCTGTTTCGGTGGTAAGTTAGATAGAAATCTGTGCCTGTTGTGTGTCCGTGTGCCTACCACTGAAGTGGAGATGGCTGTAGCTACGCTCACCTGGCGTGAGACTTCTGGTTACCATCAGGCGGTTGCCAAACAGGACCGCGTGAAGTAACTTGCATGTTCGGTGCAGGGACTGAGCCCGTGTCAGATGGTTTTCTTCCAACCTGTGCACTGCTTTTCAGCGAAGCAAGCTGTCCTGGCATGGTCCTGAGCTCCTCCAGGCAAACCCGGGGGAGATGCTCCCCTGCCAGGTGGTAGGACCACCCTATGGGTGGGCAACCACCTCGGGAGCCGTTCACCTGAGCGCTGCGAGGATGCCCACAGCCGGGGAGGAGAAGCGCTGGACACCAGCCTCTGAGCGACCAAAGCACCAGGGAGTGCACGGGGAGGGCTGGTGCCCTCTGGGACCAGAAACGTGGGGTTAAAAATGGGGTGGGATGAGTGCAGTGCGGACGCAGTACCTGAGAGATGGGGCTGCTTTGATCCCATTCCCCAGGAGACGCGGGTCCCCGGGCGCTGTGAAAGCACAGACAGCTTTGTCTGCTCTGAAAGGAAAGAAACCTGCTGACAGGATAAACTTTCTCCTCTTTAGATGCCTCCCCTCGGCTCCGCTGATGCCCTGCGCTTGCTTTCCCTGGAGGAGCGGGGACAAAAGCATGCCCCTGTCACCAGATAGCCTTGCGAGGGCTCCCGGCTGCCCCTGTGGGCAACCTGCCCGGCCAGGGAGGGAGGCACTCGGGGGGGTTTGTTTGCAGAGGGGCACTGGAGAGCCCGGCTGAGCTGCTGCCCAAGCGCAATTTGGGCTCAGCCCTCCTTTGTCCCCAGAACAAAACCCGCCTGCACCGTCCAGCTGCTGCCGCGCGCTCGCCGGCCATTGTCCCTCACAGAGGGGCTCTGGGCTAAAATCCCCTCTTTTTTTCCCCAGCCGGGGATGTTGGCCCTGACCCTGCGCCTCCGGAGTGGTCTGCTCGGACCACTGACCCGCGGAGCATCGGGCTGGGCTTCTCCTCCTCCCGCTGGTGTGAGCGGAGGGGGAGCAGGGCTCGAGGGGCGCTGGGCAGGGCAGAGAGGGGGGGGACGGGGCTCTGGGACAGCAGTGACAGCACACGAGCGAGTTGCGGAAGTTTCTGCGTTCTGGCGGACGAGAGCCTCATTTATTCAGATGAGCTTTTCCGCCTGCGGGTCTCCCAGAAGCAAAGCAATTTCCTCAAGTGGCTTTGACACTTGGAATTAGTCCTTGATTTGTTTTTGCTAATTCCCCTTCCCCGCTCCAGGAGGGTCAGGACTGAAGATGCCGAGGTGGTTCAGCGGGGCCGGCTCAGGTCGGCGCCAGCCTCCGCTCCCACCCAGCCCCATGCGGCTCCCCCAGACCTCACTGCAGTGGGTCCCGCTGGCCTCGGAGCATTTCGGCTGCAGCCCCCGCTGGTGATGCTCGCTGGAGGCATCCTCTGAGGCACAGCCCAGGCTCTCCAGCGGAATAGAAAAATGGTCCAGCCCAGGTGAAAAAGACATTCCTGTTTCAGGTGGTCGCGGTGATGCTGGTGTGGGTTTGGTGTTGGTCGGCGACTGCTGGCTATGGCCGTGGGGGCAAGGGCACAGGGAAGAGACGCAGTGAGGCAGGATCTGCAGGCAGAGCTGCAGGGAAACAGCTATCCACCTGCAGGCATCCCAACGCAGCCCGGCTACCTGCGCTTAACGCCGCTTTACTGAGGAGACTTCTTTCTGCACTCAGTTTCCATCTTGTGAACACCAAGGCACAGTTGGCTTGGTAGAAATTGGTGGATTGTGCCCAAATCTTTGCCGATGAGCCGGCAATGCGTGCTGCAACCCAGAACCCCCCACAGCCTGGGCTCATCCCCAGCAGCGTGGGCAGCAGGGCGAGGGGGGGATTCTGCCCCTCTGCTCCGCTCTGGGAGACCCCCCTGCAGCGCTGCCTCCAGCCCTGGGGCACCAACAGCAGAAGGACACGGAGCTGTTGGAGCGGGGCCGGAGGAGGCCCCGGAGCTGCTGGGAGGGCTGGAGCCCCTCTGCTGTGGGGACGGGCTGAGAGAGCTGGGGGGGTTCAGCCTGGAGAAGAGAAGGCTCCGCGGAGACCTTCCAGCCCCTGCCAGTCCCTAAAGGGGCTCCAGGAAAGCTGGGGAGGGGCTCTGGAGCAGGGAGGGGAGCCATGGGACGAGGGGGAAGGGGTTTACACTGGAAGAGGGGAGATTTAGACTAGATATAAGGCCGAAAGTTTTTACACTGAGGGTGGTGAGCCCCTGGCCCAGGTTGCCCAGAGAAGCTGTGGCTGCCCCATCCCTGGAGGGGTTCAAGGCCAGGTTGGCCGGGGCTTGGAGCAACCTGGGCTGGTGGGAGGTGTCCCTGCCCAGGGCAGGGGGTGGCACTGGGTGGCCTTTAAGGTCCCTTCCAGCCCAAACCCTTCTGTGATTCCATGATTCTATGAACCCAGGACTGTCTGCCAGGTCTGTGGACCCTGGCTCCGGAGTCATGGCAGAGGCTGCGCTCTCACAGCCGGGCACAAATGGTGCATCAAGATCAAAACACGAACAAGCAAAACCCTCTGGATGAATCTCTGCCAACTCAAAATGCTGCCTTGAATGCTGACACGTCCTGGTTTGATGCTTTTCTCGATAGCAAACTTTGACATGTTTTTCATTTCACAATGACTGCTTGAAGTGAAGCCTGCTGTTTCTGATCATAAAAATATTTCCAGTAGCTGGGAAAAGTTGAAATGAAGGTGATGAATTTCAGAATTAACCAATAAGCTTCATGTCAATCCCTGCTGATTTGTGTTTAAGCTTTTTTTTCCACGCGCATTCGGAGTTTCTTTTTTATTCTCTTTAGAAATAAAAAAAAAAAAAATTCTACCAGTTTTCCTAAGGAACAGAGAATCTGATTCTGGCTCAGAGGAACATGAAGTGTGTGTGTGCGCGCGCGCGTGTGTGTGTGTGAGGCTGAGATATTTTTGGCATGAAAAGGACCACAGTGATCTGTTTAATGAGCACCAGAGCAATGAGTATTGCTCACGTAAAGATTTTTCCTCTGGTCTGGTTGCAAGGCGTAGGGAATAACCCCATATTAGAACTGCTGAGGAAATCCAAATAACTTTTACTTTCGTCAGATAATCACAAACTGACATTTCTTGAGTAATTAAAAACCCAAACCCCAGCCATTTCAGAAGAAAGTTAAAAGGAGGTGAGAAAATAAATAGTAGTTTTTAGGTTCTTGGTTTTCCAGTAATAGAAGTAATTTTTTTAAGGAATCAGAGTGTTTCCCACAAATGCTTCTACTTAATCACAAGGATATTTTTATGGAAATGAAAACAGTAGTGGAAAATCTTTGGTTTCCCACTTACACAATTTCTTCAGGGGCTCAGGTTGGAAATAATCAGCTTTCTAGAAGGAGGACCGGGGACATTTTGGCCATCCTTACAGTCAGGGATGCTCCCATGTGCCAGGGATGCTCTCGTATACGAGGGATGCTCCCATGTGCCAGGGGTGCTCTCGTATACGAGGGATGCTCCCATGTGCCAGGGGTGCTCTCGTATACGAGGGATGCTCCCATGTGCCAGGGATGCTCTCGTATACGAGGGATGCTCTCATGTGCCGGGGGTGCTCTCGTATACGAGGGATGCTCTCATGTGCCAGGGGTGCTCTCGTATACGAGGGATGCTCTCATGTGCCAGGGGTGCTCTCGTATACGAGGGATGCTCCCATGTGCCAGGGGTGCTCTCGTATACGAGGGATGCTCTCATGTGCCAGGGGTGCTCTCGTATACGAGGGATGCTCTCATGTGCCGGGGGTGCTCTCGTATACGAGGGATGCTCCCATGTGCCAGGGGTGCTCTCGTATACGAGGGATGCTCTCATGTGCCAGGGGTGCTCTCGTATACGAGGGATGCTCTCATGTGCCAGGGGTGCTCTCGTATACGAGGGATGCTCCCATGTGCCAGGGATGCTCTCGTATACGAGGGATGCTCTCATGTGCCACGGGTGCTCTCGTATACGAGGGATGCTCCCATGTGCCAGGGGTGCTCTCGTATACGAGGGATGCTCTCATGTGCCGGGGGTGCTCTCGTATACGAGGGATGCTCCCATGTGCCAGGGGTGCTCTCGTATACGAGGGATGCTCTCATGTGCCGGGGGTGCTCTCGTATACGAGGGATGCTCTCATGTGCCAGGGGTGCTCTCGTATACGAGGGATGCTCCCATGTGCCAGGGGTGCTCTCGTATACGAGGGATGCTCTCATGTGCCAGGGGTGCTCTCGTATACGAGGGATGCTCTCATGTGCCAGGGGTGCTCTCGTATACGAGGGATGCTCCCATGTGCCAGGGGTGCTCTCGTATACGAGGGATGCTCTCATGTGCCAGGGGTGCTCTCGTATACGAGGGATGCTCTCATGTGCCGGGGGTGCTCTCGTATACGAGGGATGCTCCCATGTGCCAGGGGTGCTCTCGTATACGAGGGATGCTCTCATGTGCCAGGGGTGCTCTCGTATACGAGGGATGCTCTCATGTGCCAGGGGTGCTCTCGTATACGAGGGATGCTCCCATGTGCCAGGGATGCTCTCGTATACGAGGGATGCTCTCATGTGCCACGGGTGCTCTCGTATACGAGGGATGCTCCCATGTGCCAGGGGTGCTCTCGTATACGAGGGATGCTCTCATGTGCCGGGGGTGCTCTCGTATACGAGGGATGCTCCCATGTGCCAGGGGTGCTCTCGTATACGAGGGATGCTCTCATGTGCCGGGGGTGCTCTCGTATACGAGGGATGCTCTCATGTGCCACGGGTGCTCTCATATACGAGGGATGCTCTCATGTGCCAGGGGTGCTCTCGTATACGAGGGATGCTCTCATGTGCCAGGGATGCTCTCGTATACGAGGGATGCTCCCATGTGCCAGGGGTGCTCTCGTATACGAGGGATGCTCTCATGTGCCAGGGGTGCTCTCATATACGAGGGATGCTCTCATGTGCCAGGGGTGCTCTCGTATACGAGGGATGCTCCCATGTGCCAGGGGTGCTCTCGTATACGAGGGATGCTCTCATGTGCCAGGGGTGCTCTCGTATACGAGGGATGCTCCCATGTGCCAGGGGTGCTCTCGTATACGAGGGATGCTCTCATGTGCCGGGGGTGCTCTCGTATACGAGGGATGCTCCCATGTGCCAGGGGTGCTCTCGTATACGAGGGATGCTCTCATGTGCCGGGGGTGCTCTCGTATACGAGGGATGCTCTCATGTGCCACGGGTGCTCTCATATACGAGGGATGCTCCCACGTGCCAGGGGTGCTCTCGTATACGAGGGATGCTCTTGCACAGGAAGGATGCTCTTGTACTCAAAGATGGCCTGGGGGTGCACCAGGGGTGTCCCCCATGGACCAGCGCAAAGGTGCTGTGACTTAAACCCATCGGCCCTGCTCCCATTTTTGGCATCCTACCCCTCCGAGGGGCTCTCCCTCCTCCCCGTCCCCGCCGGCTTCGCCTCCCTTCCCCCATGGCCCCCTCCTCCCCCTCCCAGGAGGTGTGCGAGCCCCAGCTCCTCCGAGGGGTAATTGAAGCAGCGCGTGGAGCATATGGCCAAGCAGGGATCCCTGCTGGTGCACCAGCTGTGAACTGGGTGCTGGGAGAGAGCAGGCGGCGAGAGGCTCCCGTCTCCCTGTCTGGCTGCCCCCCTCTACCCGCGCGGCCGTTCAAATGACACCTCCTAAGGAGATCTGCCTTTTGGGGTCCCACTGGCTGTCTGGGTGCTGGGGCGGGGGGAGGGGGGGAGGGCAATGGTCAGGGTTTCATCCCGCGCATCCCTGCACTGCTCTCTTTTTGTTGCCCTCAGGTCCCCCTTGACAGTGTTGCCCCTCACCGTCCCCCCAGCCCGGACGCTGTGACCCCACCCCGGCGATGTACCAGCTCCGCGATGGGATTCAGGGTCGCAGGTGTCGCTGTGGGGCAGCTTGTGGGTCTGATGGGCACCTGCCAGCAGCCACCCGGCAGGGGGTCCCCCTGCGCCAGGCTATTTTCCATCAGGAGAGCTGGACTTTGCAAGTGAACTCGCTCCAGCTGCTGGAGACCCCTCCTCTGCCCTCACAGCTCGCCGTGGCCCCACTGCCTTCCAGAGCTGCGTGTGCATGTGCTGGGGTAGGAAGGTGTGAGCTTTTCCCTGAATCCTCCAAAGAACTTGTAATCGTATCGTCCAGGAGAGAGACCAAATCTTTCCCCACTCATTGCCCTGGCACCAGATTTGGCCCTGGTGCCTCCTTCTCTCCTAGGCTGAGTACATTCCCATCACTACCTTTGATGGAGGGACTCACCGGTCCTCCTGTTTCCAGGCCTACCACAGCCTTCCACCTCGTCACTGGTAATGGCCTCATCTTCCTGCCCAGGTCTGGGCTGCCCCAGGCAGAGGAGGTGTCCTTCCTCCAGCTTCTGTCTCTCCTGTCTCTTCCTGTCCCCCAGGACCGAGGACCAGGGCGGCTGGGTCTTCTCTCTTGTTGCTCAAGTGCCTTAACCTGGGAAGGGTGATCTGGTGTTTCACCACCTCCATCCTTGCGCCACCGCTCTCTAGGCAGCAATGAACCCCTACACCTGCGTACGTGTGACATACACTTAAACACGTGGTGCTGCGGCCACGTGGTCTATGAGATGGAGGTGAGTGGTCCAAGACATCCAGGAACCATCCCTGACCCACCTGCCTTACAACATAACTGGGATTCTCTCCAAGGTGGAAACATTTGGGATGGGACATCTCTAGTCTTCAGGATCACATCTCCGTGTCCTGTCAAAAGCTGAGGAGGAGAAAAAGGCTCCAGTTCCTCCAGCAGCTGCCAGGCTTGTCTTCTAGGACGACCGCAGAGCTTCTCCCTCCGGCTGTAAGGACAATGTCCCAGCCACCCATGCTGGGCTCCCAGCTGGCTCCCCATGTAGGGGAGGGGGCAGGGGGAGACTCTTTATTGAAGGGAAAGGGGCTTCATTTGGACCAATTATTCTCAAACTGAGGTGGAGGAAGCCGTCATTTTAGCGTTTCCTTTTTTTTTTCCCCCTCCTTTTACATTTGTTGTGTGTGTTTTTTTAACACCCTGGCAATGGCTGAATATCACACAAGTGCCCTGTCAAGAGATATATTCAATAAACACTTGACACCCAAGCTCAGGAATACATGGCCCGTGGCAAACATGAATTATTCAAATGGAAATCAAGATAATTTTGCTTCTAACTCAGAAAACCAAGACTCTTTCTTTCCTTCCTTATTTTTTCTCTCTTCCTCTCCTCATTTTCTTTCTGTTCTTTCTTCCTTTATTTTTTCTTATAATTTCTTACTTGTTCTTGCCTTTTCCCTCTCTCTCATGCTGGAAATCCTAACTGCATTAATTTCTAGGGAACTCTCTTTGCTGAATAAACCAAGGTGAGGACCAGAAGGAATCTCCTTTGGATGGGGAGACAGGCTGCATGTTTGTCCCCTGTGGCTGCTGTGTCCCTTTGGCTAAGGCTCGTGAGCAGTGGGACCTCTGTGGCTGGGTGCCGTGGAGGTGCCACTGCAGGTAGACGTTGGATCATCCAGCCAAAACCTCGCCTCTTAGTCAAACGCGACGTGTTTGGGAGAAGCAGGATGTCACAACTGGCCTTTGGGATGCCTTGCCTGCAAGACGGGGCCTTTCCTCTGCTCAAGTAAGTCTCCTGCCAGCTGTGGGAGTTGGCCAGGATGCGGTGGGCTTATGGCATGAGAGGTTTGGGATGCCGGGGTCGCATGGGCAGAGCTGCCTGTGGATCCCTGCTCAACAAGGACCTGGGTTGGACTCGTGAGGCCAGGCATTACCAGTAGGCTGAAGAGCTGAAAGAATGTAGAAGAACGGGGCCACAAAGTAGAAATGGTAGTGATGGCCAAGGCTAGAGGGAAGGAAGGGACCTGTACGCCTACCTCTACTCAGTATGTCCCTTCCCCTTCCTCTCCCTCTCTCATTTTGTAGAAATGCACAGCTGATCAGCACCAGGTTGGACCAAAGGCATTGGCCCATGGCAGCTTGTCCCCAGCCTGGTGTTAAGGGGACGCTGAAGCCCCGTTGTTTACTGAGAAGAGCCAGAGGTCACTCTTAGGAAAGTTTTAGAAATGACATGCCTTGACCAGAGTCATGGGCAGCAGAGGGGCATTGTCCTGTTTCCTCCCACCATCTGGAAGGTCTCACTCCAGCCCTTCATGGGCTTCTCTTCCATAGACTGACCGAGCCTTGGCCTCTCCACTGACTAATGACTTGGTGCCATGAGCAGGGACATCTTCATCTAGACCAGGTTGCTCAGAGCCCCGTCCAACCTGACCTTGAATGTTTCCAGGGATGGAGCATCTCCCACTTCCCTGGGCAACCTGGGCCAGTGTTTCACCACCACAGCATAAAAAATATCTTCCTTATATCTAGTCTAAATCTCCCCTCTTTTAGTTTAAAGCCATTACCCCTTGTCCTATGGCAACAGGCCCTGCTGAAAAGTCTGTCCCCAAGCAAACTGGGCTACTACAGGCTGTTTCTGGGCTGTTACAGGCTTTGAGGTGTGCAGACACACGTAGCATCACTGTTCCCGTGAGTATCTGCAGTGCTTTATGAGCCATGGGGCTGGAAGATGGGTCAGAGCAGACGCAATCCCACCAGCAGTCCATGGGGTCCTGGCAGACCCTGAGAGCAGGTAGGAAAGGGCTACCGAGATGCTGAGGCGGCTGGAACATCTCTCTGATGAAGAAAGGCTGAGGGACTTGGGTCTTTTCAGTCTGGAAAAAAGACGACTGAGGGGGGAGCTCATCAAGGCTTTTAAATACTGAAAGGGGGGGTGTCAGGAGGATGGGGCCAGGCTCTGCTCAGTGGTGCCTAGCGACAGGACAAGGGGTAACGGGCACAAAATTGAACATAGAAAGTTCCATCTCAACATGAGGAGGAAGTTATCTACTTTAAGGGTGGCAGAGCCCTGGCACAGGCTGCCCAGAGAGGTGGTGGAGTCTCCATCTCTGGAGATGTTCCAACCCCCTGGATACGTTCCTGTGCCACCTGCTCTGGGTGACCCTGCTCTGGCAGGGGGCTGGAGGGGATGATCTCCAGAGGGCCCTTCCAACCCTTGCCACTCTGTGAGTCTGTGAAAAGGAAGATGCTTCCCACAGCTTCCATGGCTGCTTCCCTCTGGTCAAAGCTGTTAACCGTTTTACGGCTCCCCTTCCTCCCTTCCCTGGTAACATCCTCCCTGGGTGGGAGTAGGCTCCAACCATCTCCATCCTTCCTTCCTCTCCCTTTCCCTAAGCCCGCTGGCGATGCTGGAGTTTCCCCGCTCCTGGTGAATGGCCGTGGTTACCCGTGAGGTTGGGACTGGCTGTCAGCCAATCACAGCCCAGCAGCAGCGATCTAATAGCCCCGGCGCCAGCCATTTAAGAGGAAGGAGAATATAGGTCATCAGTGACATCATCTCTCGGAAAGGTGGTGTGGTGGTGGCGGCGGGGGTGGGCGGCGGGGGGGGTTGGTTTTGAGAGGAGAGGGGGAAGCAATCATTTAGATTTGGAGAGGAGCTAACTGGAAATTTTGGCCATCAGGAGAATAATGGGCCGAGAGGAAGAGATGGGGATATTAATAGAGCTGGTTTCTGTAAGAGCTGGAGCGAGCAGCAAGGGATGGGGAACCACAGCGAGCCTCCGCGTCGGCAGGCGGGTATGTGCCGGAGAGGGCTGGGAGCCCCCGGGGGCCTGGGAGCATCAGCCTGGATTCCTGCATCTCCCTCTGCATCCCAGGACCCCAGCAGGTCTCTCCTCCTGCTCCTCACCCGGTGGTCTTCCATCCCCGCTCCACCCCATCCCGGCCGGCTGCCCCTGCCTCCCAGCCACAGCAACCGCCACCCTGAGAAACCCTCTGAGAAACCCCGGTGGCTTCATGGGGACCACTCTGGAGCTTGGTGTGTGCCCCGCTTGCTCCTCTCTACCCGCCCGCTGGTGCCATCTGAGCCCAGCTTCCTTCATCCGCAGCCCCACAGCGTTTGCACGCTCAGTCAAGCAGATGCAACACCCCCAGGCAAGTTTTGGTTGCATTTGTAGATTCAGATCCTTGACAACCTCTCCCTGCTCACTCAACAGGGGCCCAGAGGGACTATGCCATCTCCACCTTCATCCGCGGAGATGTTCAAACCTCACTACACAAAGCACTGAGCAACCTGCGCTAACTGGCCCAGCTTCAAACAGGGTGTTGGGCTGGAGACCTCCATGTGTCTCTTCCAAATCTGGGACTCTCTACCCCTGCAGAGGACCAGCAGACACCACCCCTCCTGGGACATGACTCAACATCCTTTTCCAGAGGGCAACACAGCTCCACCTTGCCCCATCTCCCTTGCTTGATAGACATCCCAGGCACACCTTGGAGCAGGGCTGTGTGTCCGGCTCTGCTGGCAAGTGGAAGAGTGATGGTGAACAGCCCTCCTGGGTGCCCAAACTCTTTCGGCAGCATCTTGCACTCCCTGGTGCGGTTTGACCTGAACTGGTTCCCTGCCGCAGCAAACTTGGGGGTGCACTCGGGGTGCAGCGCAAGCCCCGGAAAGCAGCCTGCACAAGTCAAGGGTGTCCAGCAGTGGGGACACAGCCTATTCCCCATTCTTCTGCCTCTGGACCAAACACCCTTCCGAGTACATTTGATGCTCTTCATCCCTACCAAGCTCTCCCTGTGCCTGATCTGTGGCCACCTCAGCCAATTCCCCACCCCCTGTGAGTCCCCGTGTTGCTGCCGGGCTTTGCTGGGCTGGGGAGGGAGAGGGGCAGTGCCGCCAGCTGAAAGGGATGCAGGAGCTGAATATGTATGAAGAGGGGAGGGAGAAAGGAAGGGGGTGTTCCCCTTGTTAAATATTTACCATCCCAGGCGGGTGATGTGATATTTCCTGCCCTCTAGGAATTCCTAGGGGCTGACCAGAGAGGAACAGGGGCTTTCTCCCAGCCTTAGTTGAGCGGTAAAACCTTGTCCCCACGCCAGAGGTGTTTGAGGCCGTGGGCGCAGCACTGTTCCTGGAAAGGTCTGACCTTTTGGGGGGACACAGAGGGAGTTAATCCTTTGCTTGTCAAGGCAGCTGGTGGTGCTGGGGTGGGCTTGGGCAGGCTCTGGCAGAGCTGGCCAAAGCAGGGACCTGGGATTTCCTCCCATCTGGGAGAGGAAGGAGAGAAATGGTTTGTTCCTTGTGGAAGAAAGTCTAACAAGGCAGAGTTTATCAATTCCCCTTTCCCTTTTCCCTCCTCCTTTTGTAACCAAACAGCTACTGCAGCCATTGCGGGCTGTCTTCTGGGAGCTCTTTCTTCTTTGGCTGAAGGAGGAGGTCAACCACCTCTTCGCTTCATCGGCATCCTCCAGTCACCACCAAACTCTGTGTCCCAATATCTACCTTTTGTTCCTGTACCTGGGCGGAGCTGGTGTTACAACTGGAGCTGCCCAGACACGTGGTGTGGGAGTCACTCTTGGTGTGCACGCCAGTAAAGTACTACTACCATATTTTTTTCAGGAAAGCAATGCTACCTACTGTACTATTTGTTCATCTCAGAACCTGGGTCAATTTTTCTGGGTCTTAGTTGCTCTTTGTTGACCTCAGTGTAGTTAACGGTGCTCACAGACAGTTCCCAATGAACAGTGCCAAATTCCCAAAATACCACAGTCACGAGGACAGTCCAGTTGGCAGGGTCAGGGCATGACCAGAAATGCTTCAGTCAGTGGCTTGTCTTGGTAGAGGGGCACCAGGGCATCACTTCATCTGTGATATCCACATCACACTGGCCACGAGAAAAAGGAGAAGCTTCCCAAGCTGAACAGAAATGTTTGTTTGCATCTTTCCTGCTAGAGGAGTCTTCCTGGTCACTACACGGGGCTTCTCTCATCTTTGGTAGTCTGTTCCTGGCTGCTGCATCCCTTTTTTCCAGCTCCTAATTCCATGACATTCTGTGCAGGTGATGTTCTGAGGCCTTTGCTGCTGTTCCTCAGCAGTAACTCCAGGAAAGGGGCCGGTACTTGAAGGTCCTGGTTGACACGCTGGGCTGTTGAACTGCTTTCTGGCTGTAGCTGAGGGAGGACGCTTGCTGAGAAATGAGAAGGGCGGCGGTGAGAGCCCGGCTGTGCGGGTTTGTAACGCAGGTGTCACCGAACCAGCCCCCTGCTCCAGGAGGGAGGAGGGACGCCAGATCTCGTTCATCCCCTGGGTTTTCCTGGCAGTGGAAGTGTACCTGAGTCAGTGGCATGCTGCAGAGGAAGAGATGCTCTACAACCCTTCTCAGAGGCTCTGCCAAATTAATTGTGCTTACAAATACACATGGAAAGAGGAAAGGAGTGGGATTACTCAACCACTTTGCTGTTCTCCTCTTTGCCTGGGCTAAGGGACAGTTGTCTTCTTGGCACCAGAGCCGCTGGTGGCAAAAGCTAGAGTGGAAATAGCCAGGAGCCGCGCAGTGTCAACCGCTGCTCTGATGGAGAGTTTTCAGGCTGGGTGCGCTGATGCACGCACGGACCAGGGCGGGATGTAGCCGTGGTGGGGAGGAAGGACCCCGTACGTCCGTTCCATGCAGGACAGCCAAGGAGAAACACGTGGGGCAGGTGTAGGACCTCTTGTCCTTCTCCTCACACACCTCAGTCATACCCAGGTCACTCCGAGGTTGTCCGCCTTGCACGCTGACACTGCAAAAGCTGCAAGAGGCTGGTTTGGGGCTGGGAACCCACAAGGTGGGAACCCACAAGCTGGGAACCTCCCATTTTTTGCAGTCCACTACTTCTGCTGGTGCCCACAGGCCCCTCTGCTGCCCTTCCCCCAGCCCGTGTGTCCCCATCCCGCTCACTAGCCAAGGTTTCACCCAGGGCCAGCCCGTCCCGCGCCCGGAGGGCACCTTTGCCCGGCCACCGGGATCCAGGGCAAGGATCTGCCCGGGGACCAACACCTCCGAGCCACGCACACAGCCTTGGCAACGGCGAAAACTGCTTTTCCTGCTGGACGGCTGAGGAAAACTCTCCCTCCGAGGCACGGAAAGAGAAACTTGGCCTCCTCATGTAAAATAAAACTGTTGGTAGAGGGGAAGAGCCCCTGTTTTCCAGTGGAAAGCCCGTGTTCCCACGGAACACAAGCACACCCTGGAAGTGGGGTGAAACACGCCCTTTGCAGCCTGTCTGGCTTAAAATGAGGGTGCTCAGCACCGGTTACACAATAGAGAGGGCTCAGGTACTCTGCAAATACATTTGATACACTGAAAGGGCTGCGGGAGCGTATCAGACGAAGTTCCTTACTTTGCTCAGGCAGCCTATCAAATATTTAACGGGCTGCCATAGGCAATTACATTAGAGGAGATAGTTAAACACCCCCTACCCTAGGGCACCCCCCTGCAATGTAAATCAAACAAATTGGACTCTTTTCACAATTGACACACACGATTTTACTTACTGTAAATAATTTAGTATTAAAAAGTCGAGCTACACTTTGCCCCATCTGGAATTTCTTTTCTCCTGCTCTCTCTCCTGCTCCGCGGAGTGGAGCCGCGTGGACACCCGGCTCCTAATGCGATAGATGGAGTGGAGGAATTTTGCTGCCTGGGTGAGCCGTTAAAAGATTCCCATTTCCTAATGGAAGAAACCACACTCAGGAAACTTGCGAAGTTGCCCATTTAAAACAGCCAGAGATGTTCCCTGCCAGCTAGCACGGGATGGGGAAAATCCCTCCCTCCGGAAGGGGTTTGGTCTATCGCTGCTTGGCATCTCCTGGGGTCGCAGCAATCTCCTATAAAAGTTGGCTGAATGGTTGCACTTTTTAATTAAAAGCTATCTTTCACGATTAGGCTCAGCGGGGTTTTAATAAGGATTTTTACAAGCTGGCTCGCGGCGCTGGCCTGCGCAGATAGTCCTTCTCCTACACCTAAAGTGCTAGACCTGGGCATTAAAACACGCTGCGCTATTCGGGCGACGGGAGAGATCTCGTCGCCCTCAGGAGCTATTTCTGCGTTCCTCTCCCAGCCTCCAGAAAAACAGGCCTTTTGAAAGCAGGGTATTTTGAACCACGACTTGATGTCTTTTTCTAATTCCAGCACAAAATTTGCCTCTCCTGTGATGCCCCTGTTTGCCAGGGAGTCGCGTGGGGGGCTACCCCCGCATGCCGCCATCCTGGGTTTGATCTCACACCACATTTAAATTCGGTGAAATTCCCCCGTGCAGGAGAAATGTTCTCCTCTGTGCCATGGGCCTCTCTCGGGGAGTTTAGTTTAGTTAAAAAGTGCTCGGGGCTTGATTTTCCATTCCCGCACTCAAGCAGGCAATTTAAACCATCACCCCATCGCCGTGTACGGGCCTCTGGCAGGTAGAGCCGCTTACACGTTTTCCGACAAAACCAATTTTCGTCAGAAAATGTCAATTCCGATGAGATTGAAGCATTTAATCCCCAAACATCTTAATTTTGATGGATGGATCCTCCCCAGGGTTCCCACAGATGGTGGCGGGTTGTGTCAGAGCTGCCAAGCGGCTGAGCGGGGCTGGGATGTGCTAACGGGAGCCGCGGCCCTGGGAGGGCCAGGATGCTGCCGGGGGCAGGCGGAGCTGCAGGCAGGGGCTGGGACGGATGGCGGGAGCAAGAACTATTGGCTATTTGGGGATGAAATTAATCATAGCATCATAGAGTGGGGTTTTTTTAAGGGATCTTCAGGACCACCCAGTGGCACCCCCTGCCCTGGGCAGGGACACCTCCCACCAGCCCAGGTTGCTCCCAGCCCCGTCCAACCTGGCCTTGAACCCCTCCAGGGATGGGGCAGCCACAGCTTCTCTGGGCAACCTGGGCCAGGGGCTCACCGCCCTCACAGCAAAGAGTTTCTTCCCAATATCTCATCTCAGTCTCCCCTCTTCCAGTGGAAAACCCTTCTCCCTCGTCCCATGGCTCCCCTCCCTGCTCCAGAGTCCCTCCCCAGCTTTCCTGGAGCCCCTTTAGGGACTGGCAGGGGCTGGAAGGTCTCCGCGGAGCCTTCTCTCCTCCAGGCTGAACCCCCCCAGCTCTCTCAGCCTGTCCCCACAGCAGAGGGGCTCCAGCCCTCCCAGCAGCTCCGGGGCCTCCTCCGGCCCCGCTCCAACAGCTCCGTGTCCTTCTGCTGTTGGTGCCCCAGGGCTGGAGGCAGCGCTGCAGGGGGGTCTCCCAGAGCGGAGCAGAGGGGCAGAATCCCCCCCTCGCCCTGCTGCCCACACTTCTTTTAAGGACAAAATTTCCAGTGCACTAGAAATTCACCATTTTTGGCTACTCCCACCCGCTCAGGCCCTGGGAAGGAGCTCAAGGAAAGGGGAGGGAGGGAGACGGGTCCCCTTGCCTGTCACACTGACCGGGTGGGGGGAGACCCTCCACGGACCGATTTCCTGATCTCTACATCACCCCACACAGCGTTTCCCAGGAGCGGTCCTGACAGCCAGCCCATGCAGGTGGGTACCTGTCCCCTAAGGTCTCTGCCCACTCTTTGGGGTGACATCCGCACTCGGCTGCCCACCGGCACCGGCACCCTCCCGCTGCTGGGAAATGTGTCCGGGCTCGCACAGTGTGATCCGGGGACAGCGGATCCGGAGCTCCGCTGATGAGAAGAAAGTGGCAACGGTCACCTGGGGACAGAGCCATTTCCAGCCAACACAGCTGCCCGCGCGGGGAGGATCCCTGTGCTCCAGCCTGCCGCAGAAAGTCGCGTCCCTTTTCCACCGGATCCTCTCCCGCAGGCCGGGAGAGCCGTGTCCCCTCTGCTCTGCCTCAGTGTTGCGCTGGAAGCTGTTAATCGCTGCCAGCGGGTTTAATTGGTAGCTAGAACACACAGACCCCATTAAAGCCCACGAGGGTGCCAAGGGCTCTCATTCAGGCACAAATGAAGGAGCAATCAAACCCACTTAGGTAATAAAAACAGCTGGAGTCTGGAGGCAACTGCCTGAGGCACCAAACCACATGGCAGGCAGGACAACCCTCTAAAAAGTCTGCATTGAGTTGTCCTTTGATTGAAAACACGGGGATTAGGTGGAGTGTTGCAAGATTTTATTGGTTAGGGGCAGGAAGCCAGACCAAGAAATTATGGGTCATCTTCAAAAAGCAACCGAGAGATGGAGTTTCTTGAATGCAGACCTTGCTGGAGCACGTCTCCGGGATTATTTTTCCAGTGGGAATGACAAGCCAGAGGATCTAATGCACTGGCTGTAGATATCACGACACCCACAATATCCCTGGCCCCTTTTGCTAAGTTTTCATGCCACGGCAGATGACCACGACATCTGACCATCGCAAGGAGCAACAGCAGCGTGAAGAGCTTTCTGGCTCTTCATTTCTGCGTAGGGATTTACCTCAGCAAGGGTTCCCAAAGCCACCAGCCAGATTCAGATCACAGGGCTCAGTGTTTTAATTTGGCCTCAATAGCAGAGGTCCTGCCTCTCCTCTCTTTTACGCTGATTCCAGTGAAATACCTCCTGCTTCGCAGGAGTTACTGATACGGATGGGTAAGAGAGGAGGGTCTGGACTACCGCATTTGTGGAGCAATTGGGGAGGAAAGCGACATGAAGAGACCACAGTGGGCATTGCAGAGCTGCCCCATGTAACTCGACAGAGACAACGCTTTCCAGGCGTTGGCGACCGCCTGGAAGTTTGGCCCGTTCCTTGCAAGGTGCACTATCGAGATTCAGGAGATCAGGCCTGGGGTAGGAAATCCGCTTTCCCAGAGTTTATTCAAGCTGACTCAGGGTCGTATGGTCCCATCCCAGGCTTTCTCTTGTGCTAATGGGGCTTAGCCCTTTTTGCCCTCCCCAGAATAGCACAGTTCTCCTTAAACCATTAGGGGATGGCAATACCTGAGCCTCCAGAGGAGGGAAGCCTTCCTGTGCCTGCCGGGAAAGATTAATCCATCAAGGGGAAGGAAAAACGGAGAAGGGATGTGGGGAGAAAGCCAAGGAGGAGGTGGACTGAAGCTATTCAGCAGACACCCTCCCCGGCCCCAGACCAGGTCCTTCACAGACAAGCCCGTCCCACTCATCTGAAGTGTCACCACCCAGGCTCCAGGGGGTGTTTGTCCTTATCCATGATAGAGCCAGATGCCACAGCAACAGAGGGACTATCCAATAACTGGATAGGGAGGGCACCTCCTCTCTCCCCTGCTGGGGCAGCCCACAAATCCATGCAGGAGCTGGTAGGAGGACGGGTCCATCCATGGAGCAGAGCCGTGGTGGTGTCCCTGCTGTCACCGTGGTGGCCCTCTGTGTCCCGACTTGTGCATGCCCGTGTGTCTGTACTTCGGTGTGGGCAGAGGGGCGTTCGGGGGTCCTGCCCTGAGGATCTCTCGCTCAAAAAGTTCATTGCCAAGACAAAGCACAGCCAGGGCAGGGTGCTCAGGGCTGTGAGGAGGAGAGACTCTAAGGGTGGAGGCTTGGCTGCTTGGAAAAGAGGTCTGCGGAGCTCCGATACGCAGGGGGATGAGAGGGGGAATGCCATTCACTGCATCTGTTTCTTGTCTCATCTTCCCAGATGAGCACCCAAGACCCAGGGCTGGTTGAGTCTCTGGGCTGGCCTGGGGCAGCAGTTCTGCTGCTCCAGCAGTTGTTTCAGTGCTTGCAAGTGTGGAAAATGAGATCAGAAAGGGCTTTGTGCGCTGGAAAAGGTGTTTCTTGTGCTTCCCACCGGGCTATCTAGCCTTGTGCTGTCCTCGGACTCTGCCTTCTCTCAGGTCCTGAGCTTCCTGGAGGTGTGGAAAACCAGCTGCCGAGCCCCTCAAAGAGGAGTTACTCATCTGATTTCCCCCTTTTCCAGCTGACTCTGAGCGCTGTGTGGAAGAGGAGCGTGCCCAGGTCTAATCCCAGAGTCCCCGACCTCCTCCTCCTTCTGGGACAGAGTCTGGAGTCAGTTCCTTGCAGCAAAATGCAGCTGGGCACAAGGTCTGCTTCCTTGGGGAGAGCTAAATCCAGGGCTAGGGACTGAGCTGCTCTCTCCAAACCTTCCTCCTCTGAGCTGCTGAAATGCAGAGAATGAGGAGAAAGGAGGTAGAGGGGTCACCGAGAAGAGCCCAGCAAAAGAAATGATGAAATACCCTGACAAAAGCTTCTGGCCGTCATGAGAGAGTTAAGAAATCCAGGGGTTGTCACCTGCAGAGCCCCCAGGAGGGACAATTCCCCTTTGCAACAATTCTGCCCGAGCCTCCGTGGTACGGAAAGCTCCCGGGGAAGGATCCTCTCTGGCAGCCGCTCTCCGCTGCCCATCGCCTGATGCTGCAGTCTCTCCGCAAGCAGCAGAGGGGAGACCGTGACTCAGAGCTGATGGAAAGCAGAAGGGGAAGAGACTTCAGAGCTCCCGTCTGCTCCTGCCTGCGCATAGCCAGAGCGTCAGCGCGCTGGCAGGCCACGCTGCCGGCCCTGGTGGCCTCTGGCACATGTAGGATGCTTTAATGAACAGGACGGTCTGCCTGGACCGCGGTGTGTAGGGACTGCTCATTGACCCTCTCCCATCTCTCGGGCCACCAGGGAGGGGGCTTTCCTGGCAGCACCATGGTGCTGGCGCAGTTCTTCCCCCAAGCAGATGACTCCAGAGTCGGGATTTGGCCCGCTGTGGCCTCTCCTCCACCCCTCTGCACAAGCGATGTGCTGCGCAGCCCCAGCGCAGGGACCTTCCCGCTGCGGGAGCATCACCGTTTGGTGGCTGTGCCTGGGGCTGGGCAGCAGCACGCACGGTGACGGTTGCTTTCAAAGTCTCCTATCACGGGATCTGACCTTTCCCCAGGCGTTTCCAGAGCCAAAGAACCATCTTTTGGGGGCCACTTCAGCCTCTCAGGTGAGGCTGCGATGAGGACAGCGTTTTCCTTCCCTTGTGACACTTGCTGACCGTGTCTGACCCAAGGTGCTTGGCAGGATCCCCCTGAGAAGGGACGTCCCAGAGGACGCCGCGCGCAGGCTCTGCAGAGAAGAGGGTGAGTGGGAAAGGGGCCAGGGAAACTGATACTTGCCCTGACTCCTAACACACCTGCAGCGGGTATAATCCTCCTTACCTGCGTTGCTGGGGCTGGATTTTCTGGGCTGGATGAACACAGGCTGTTCCCTTGAGAAGGCGTTTGCTCTCAGCATGACCAAGCACCCTCCTACCACCCATCAACCCCACGGCCGCCGTCCCCCGCTCCAGCAGGCGCTGGGGTTCCCCCTGCTCTGGGCTGGCAGTGCTGCTGCCCGTCACACTTCTCGTGTGCCTTTGGGCAGGGCCGGGAGCAGCCGCGGGGGGCTGCCAAGCCCCCCGCAATCCAGCATGCAACCACCAAACTTCATGCTTTTTTCCAGTGACAGGGTCTGGGTTTGGCCACAGACGGGGAGGAGAGGGAGGGAAATGCCATGGGCTGCGTGGAAGTTCATACGGACAGGGAAGTGCGGAGGCAGAAGGACTGTCAGGCAGAGCCAGGCAGCGACAGGCTGGAGGGGGGAGGATGGAGAGGCTGCAGAGAGACAGACAGACATGGAGCCCGTGGGACACTGCACTGGCGGGAGGATTTGGGTAACCGAGCCAGCTTAATCGAAACAGGAAAGTTGGTGAAAAGAAAAGTTGGTGAAACTTTTCCTTATTTCATTGTTCTGATGGTGTTTAACCCCAGGTACCTTTTCCCTTCAGAGAGAGAGGAGGGGGTTCGGGAAGGCTCCTGTTTGCACCCAGGCTCGGGTCTGCTCTGCTCCCCAATCGCCTCCGGGGGCAAAGCCAGCCCCCAGCCGCGGGCCGGGATGGGGCAGGGATCGGGCAGGGATGGGGCAGGGACCGGGCAGGGTCTCGGCGGGGCCGGCCGGGGGGATGCAGCGGGGGAGCACCGCGGGCCGGGCCGGGCCGTGCCGAGCTGCGGGGATGCTCGACGGCGGCTTCCCGGGGCAGGAGCGGGGCCCGGCGGCCGCAGCCCCGTCCCGGCGCGGGCTGGAGGGACCCCGGAGCGACACCCCCCATCCCGGCCGCAGGGGCTGGGGGGGACCGGCAGATCGGCGCGCCGGCGGGGAGCCCCGGGATGCGCAGTGCCGGGACGGGGTTGAACTCCGGTTTGGGGGGGTACAAGCGGAGGGGGGGGGGGGTGTTAATCCCGGTTTGGGGGAGTACAACAGGAGAGGATGTGAGTAATTCCAGGTTTGGGGGGTATAACCGGAGGCGGGGGGGAGTCCTGGTTTTGGGGGGGTACAACCGGAGAGGGGGGGTGTGATTCCGGTTTGGGGGGGGAAATCGGAGGTGGGGTGGGTGATTCCCGGTTTGGAGGGGGTACAACCGGAGGTGGGGGGTGGGGGGGGAGTCCTAGTTTGGGGGAGTACAACCGGGGGTGGGGGGGTGAGCTCACTGCCCGGGGGCGGGCGGTGGGAGGTGCCTCCCGAGCCCCATCCAATGAGCGGGCGGGGGGGCGGGGGGGCCGGGCTATAATGCTATTGATGCCGGGCGGCGGAGACAGACAATACCGCGCCCCCGGAGTCGGGCTGCCCGGAGCGCCCCTGCCCCGCTCCTCTCCCACCATGATGTCCATGAACAGCAAGCAGGCGTTCAGCATGCACCCCATCCTGCACGAGCCCAAGTACCCCCACCTGCACACCAGCTCCGAAGCCATCCGCAGAGCCTGCCTGCCCGCCCCCCAGGTAAGCCGGACGGGTTTCGACGGGGGAGGGAGGGTCCGCACCCGCGGAGCGTCCTCCCCAACTTCACTTCGGCAGCCGCCGGGTTCCCGTCTGGGTTTGGGGTTGTTTGGTTTTTTTTTTTGGGGGGGGTCCCCTCGCTCCTCCCGGACGGGCTGGGGACTGTCGCTGCCCCCCTCCCTTCCCCCGGGTGCTCGGAGCGGGGAGAGGGGCTGGGGGAGCCGGGGGAAGAGTTGGGGGTCCGTCCCGGGCTGGCGTAGGGCAACCGCCGAGCCCCGCGGACGCTCCGCGGGACCCCCCCGTGCTCCCCCCGCCGCGGCGGCTGCTCTTTTCTGGGGGGAGGTGGCCCCGGAGGGACGGGTGGGTGCCCGGGGTCCGGCACCCTGCGCCCGCTCCTTTTAATTAGCGGGGGGGTGCGGGTTGGACTCGGCTCCTCTCCGCCGTCCCGGGCACTGCCGGGGGGGCAGCGCGGGACCTCCCCAGCGCCGCTTTCCTTCTAATCCTCTCCCGCTCTCTCGGTTTGTTCTTGCTCCCACTTTATCTTCCCTCCCCCCCGCCCCCCGTCCAGATCCAGGGTAACATTTTTGCGGGCTTTGACGAGACCTTGCTGCGGGGTGCTGAGGCTCTGGCCGCCGTGGATATCGTGTCGCAGAAAACCCACCCCTTCAAGCCGGATGCCACCTACCACACCATGAGCAGCGTGTCCTGCACTCCTACCTCGTCCTCCGTCCACCTGCACCACCCGTCCGTGCTGACCACGCACCATCCCCACCACCACCACCACCAGCCCTCCCAGGGCTTGGACGGCGAGCTCCTGGACCACCTCAACTCCGCTCTCCCGCTGGGAGGGGTGCCAGGCCCGGAGGTGGGCTCCACACCTTCGCACCCTCACTCCCACATGTCGGCCATCAACCACATGGCCCACCACTCCCAACCTATGAACATGTCCCACCCCCACGGCCTGGCTTCCCACGCTGTCATCTCCGGCCCCGAGACGGAGACGGACCCCCGGGAGCTGGAGTCCTTTGCCGAGCGGTTCAAGCAGCGAAGGATCAAGCTGGGGGTGACCCAGGCGGACGTGGGCTCCGCGTTGGCCAACCTGAAGATCCCCGGGGTGGGCTGCCTTAGCCAAAGCACAATCTGCAGGTTTGAGTCCCTCACCTTGTCCCACAACAACATGGTGGCCCTCAAACCCATCCTGGAAGCGTGGCTGGAGGAGGCCGAGCGGGCCCAGAGGGAGAAAATGACCAAACCTGAGATCTACACAGGGGGTGACAAGAAACGCAAGCGCACCTCCATCGCCGCCCCTGAAAAGCGGTCGCTGGAGGCCTATTTTGCCGTGCAGCCGCGGCCCTCCTCGGAGAAAATTGCCGCCATCGCCGAGAAGTTAGACTTGAAGAAGAACGTGGTGCGGGTCTGGTTTTGCAATCAGAGACAGAAGCAGAAAAGGATGAAATTTTCTGCCACCTACTGAAGAAGGGGCTGGGAGGGCAGTGATGGGGGGAGCGCCTGCCCCCCCTCAGCCAGCCCACAGCGGTCCCAGCCCCTCCGAAACGGGCAGGGTTTGGGGTTGTTGGGTTTTTTTTTTTGTTGTTAAAAAAAAAATTGGGAGGGGAAAAAAAAGAAAAATAAACCTAAAAAAGGGAAACCCACCCAAAGCAAAGCAAACAGTTTGGTGCCTGCTCCTCACCCCCGGGCGAAGTGGCCCCGCTGTTATGACTGGTACAGACTGCTTTTGTAGATAAAACTGGAAAAAAGATGGAGAAAAAAGAAAAGACAAAACGAAAGGCTTAGGAGAGGGGGGAATTTTGGGGTGCCCGGAGTCAGGGCAGCAGCAGCGAGAACCCGGCGGGTCTTTGTTGCACCCCCTCGTCCCGTTCCGTCTCGGCCGGGGCTGTGGCACCGCTCTCTCCTCGGTGCCCGCTCCTCTTCTTTTAAAAAATTAAAAAAAAAGAAAAAAAAACTAAAAAATTTAAAACAAATAAGAAAGAAAACGAGCTGAAAGCCGCCGCGGACGGCTGTAAATACGGAGGTGCCGGCCCGTGCCCCCCCTGCCAGGTCCCCCCGCACACACCCGCACACACACGCACTTGCATGGTTTTGTTCGCTCCCCCCCCCCCCGCCCCCAGCAAACCCATCGCATTTTCGCAATAACGTTTCTGTTTCTACCTCATCGGCTAAATTAAAAAAAAAAAAAAAAGAGGGGAAAAAAAGAAAAAAAAAAGAAGGAAAAAAAAGAGAAAAGAATAAAAAAAAAGAAAAAAAAATTGGCACGTCCCTGGAGTCACGGTTTGTTCGGGGAGATAAACGGAGATTTTATTTTGCTTTGGTTTCACTCAAACTGTTCGATAGCCGTATGATTTCACCGTAAAAAAAAAAAAAAAGAAATAATAACAATCCTACGCTTCGACAATCAAACCATTCTGGGGCTGGGGGGAGCGGCGGGACCGGCCCGGGGACGCGGGGGCGCCCGGCCGCCTTTGCAAATAGTGAACTCTGCACTTTCTAAGGCAAGAATACTCTTTTTTTTTTTCTTTTTTTTTTCTTTTCCTTTGCATATTTAATAGAGAAATTTGCCTCCTTTTCCTTTTTTTTTCTGTTTGTTTTTTTTTTTTTTTAAATTTAAATTAAACGAGATTTCGTTTCGCTGTGTGTGTGCTGAATGAAATTTGGTGTCTGTGTACGCTGCAGCATTTCAAATAAATCATGCACGTTTTACCTCACCCTCCTGCCTCCTGGAGTCACTGCGGCCCCGGGGACCCCCTCCCCTCCCGGCCCGGGGACCCCCGGTACCGGCCGGGGCGGCTCCTCCAGCCCATCCCCGCCGCCTCCGGCCGGGCTGGGGGGCTCGACCCTTCCTCCTCCGTGGGGAAAAAAAAACGAAATGAAACGAAAATCAACGAAACGCGGGGCACAGCCGCCCTCGGCCACCCCGGGGGGGAGCGGGGTCTCTCCCGCAGCGAACCCGCCGGTGTCAGCCCCGCCGGGGGGGCTGGAGACGGACGGGAGAGTGTTTTTTCCCTTTCCCCGCCCGGGACGAACCCAAACTCGGCGTGTTTTGACGCCTCACGGATGGCTGCCGGGGTGGGTTCTGTTTTAAAGCCCGGACGATGCTCCCGGGGGCTGAATTCGTTGGGTTCTAAAATCCCCCGCGCCCTCCCGCAAACGGCTGCGGGACGCGCTATGCCCCTCGGCCCCCCCTCCGCCTTCCCGGGGGGGTCCCTCCAGGCAGCCCCTACCACCCCCTCCCCGGCCCCGGCCGGGCTGCGACGGAAAAGGGCTGAGAAAGGGATATTTTAACTCCCGGCTCCGCTTTTCCTCGAGTTTCGGCTCCCGCAGCCGCTCGCAGCGAAACCGTCCCCGAAAGGAGCGTTATGGGGAGCAGAACCGCTGTGCGGGGGGGGCGCGGTAAAAAGCGGGGTGCTTCAGTTTGTTTTGTTTTTGTTTGGTTGGGTTTTTGTTATTTTTTTTTCGTTTGGGTTTTTGTTTGTTTGTTTGTTGTTTGTTTTTTGGTTTGGTTTGGGTTTTGTTTTTTTATCACTTAGGGAAAATAAATAAATATCTATCCATCTACCCAAGCGCAGGGAGCCGGGACCTGCGGCTTCGTAATTTAGGCTGGAGCGTGGTGCGACGCTGCACCCCGGCAGCCGGGGGGACGGAGCGGCTCCCGAACCCGCAGATTTTACGGCGTGGGGGGGGGGGGGGGGCGGGGAGGAAACTCTAAAATAACAAAATAAACGGAAAAGAGGGGAAAATTGCGCAGCGGCCGAAATAACTGCCGGAGGAGCCGCCTCAGCCCGAGCGAGCGGGGCGGGCTGGGCGGTGCGGGCAGACCCCGCACGGTGGGACCGGCAGTGGCAGCGGGGGCCGCCCGTCCCGGGGGGGGGGGGTGTGTGTGTGTGTCCCCCCGGGCCCGCACAGCTGCGGCCGGCCGCCTCTATTCCTGGGCTCTTCGCAAAACCCCATCCCCGCCTTTGTTCTTTTCGCTCCCTTCCCTGTTTTTTCCATGAAGCGAAAAGCGCATTTTCATAAATAGACCTTGGCCAAGTGCTGGCGATGAAATTTTAATGAAGGCTGGATGCTGAGTGCTGCCCGGGGGGGCCTTGGAGAATCAGCTCCGCGCAGCATTAGCAGGGCCCTGTTCGCTCTCCCCCCTCACCCCCCTTTTCCCCGGCTCTCCCTCGCAGACATAACACACCCCAGTCTGCTGCTTCTCCTGCCCCGCAGCGTCCCCCCCACGGCCGCCCCCTCCTCAAAGCTGCGGTGAGGGGCGTCGGGGTCGCTGCGCCGGGCCGGGGTCGGTGCCCGGTGCCGGTGGCTCGCAGGTACCGCTCTTCTTCACCCCCCCGGCCCCCCAACCCCTCCCCACTCCACCTCGCTCTTAAAAGTTTGCAAAAGCGAGCGATGCAATATTTATCAGCCGCGATCATAAAAAGGCGAGTCGGTATTTCCCAGGCACAAATGCAAAGCGCCGGGCTCGGGAGCCGGAGCGGGGCTGGGCCGGACGGGACTCCCCCCACCGGGCGGGGAGCAACCCCCCCCCCCCCTTCCCGGACAGGTAAGGGCGGGGGCGGCCGGCCGGGGGCTGGAGCAAAGGATGGGGCAGCCCTGGATAACGAGCAGCGGGAGCTCCGGGGGCTGGGAAGGGGGGGCAGCAGCTGAGGGTAACCGGGATGAGGCCTGGCAAACTCATCACACACGGGGCAGTGGGAAGGAGCATCCCGGGGGATGGATCCTGCTCCTGCTCCTCCTGCTCCTGCTCCAGCAGCGCCCGCTGTGCTCAGATGGGGTGTGGGACTCTGGGACGGACAGGAGGGTGGTCCGCAAGGAGGTCATGAGGGGCCCCTTTGGCAGCCCAGCCCCTCTCCTAAGTAGCCACCTCCTGGGCACAGGTCGGGGAAAAGCTGCTGGTCCTTCCCGGCAGAAGGCCCGGGAGCCAGGACAGCCCGGGGACAGGTGCCAGCCACGGCCCAGCGTCTCAGTTGCTGTGTCCTGCTCCTGCTACTGCTCGCCAAGGCGCCCGGGCTGGGGAAAGGCTGGCGGGCAGCCGTGGGGAGGGAGCCCACCCCCGAGGCTGCGGGGCTGCCCGGCTGTCCCCCTTCTGGGGCCGCACAGGGGGGTCTCACCTCCAGCGCGTGGGCCCAGGCTGGATTCCCATAGGGGGGCCAAACCCCTCCAAATTCAGCCTCTTCGCACAGGGTGAGGCTGGAGGAAAGCCCTGGGCAGGGAGAGGAGGCAGAGCTTTGGAGGAAGGAGAGGAAACACACGCGGAGTGTCACGGGCACCGCACACTCTGTGTTCCTGGAGTGCAAAGGACACCCCCAAACCACGACCCCAGAGCCAAAATAGCACTGAATGAGAGGAATATTGATTGGGCTGGACACGCAGCTCTCACCTTTTTTTTTTTTTTTTTTTCCATTTGAGGTTTGATATATGAGCTAGCCTCAAGATTTATCAAACCCATGGCTTTGTCAGCAGGGCCACCTCTAAGGTTACCTGCTCACCCACCACTGATGGTGGCCCAGAGCTCAGTGAGAAGGCGATGGCCACCCTAGAGGACTTGGATCCTAACCTACCTGCAAGCTGGTGGAACGGATGGGGTGGGACAGGCCTTCTTCCTTCCCCCGATGCTCCAGCCAGGAGATGATTCATCCTGGGAACTCAAAAGCATCACCCATGGCTAATTCACCAGGGGTTTGATACAGATGCATTTGGGGACTTCAAAGCAGGGGTGCACAAGTGCAGACCTCCAGGCTCCAGTTATGGGCAATGGGCAGGAGCCACGGGGTCTACAGTGCAGGTCATCTCTTTCTAGCATCGATTTCTGGTGCGGGGCAGGTGAATGTCACTCTAGGGGCATCTCACTCACCCTACAGACTATAGAGGTGCCAAATGACCAGCCCAGACGGAGACACCTATAAACGGGGACATGGCAGCTTAGCAGAGATGGGTCCTACCCCTGGTGCTGCAAAGGCTTCCCGAGGAAAGTTGCCCACCAGATCTGGGATCTGGGCTGCTGGAGCTCGTAGACATGGGTTCTTGGAGCTCTGCCCAGTGAGCCCTGGCAGCTGGTGTGTGACCCTGTGGCAAGGATCGCTCTTGCAATGCAGGGCTTACTTCCAAGCTGTTTAGCTCCCTGCCGTGCTCTTTCTTTTTTTTTCCTGCTTTTTTTTTTCTTTTTTTTTTTTCCCTGATATAAAAGCCAAGACCGTCCAAGAATTTGGTCATCTAAGCCCCTTGAGCATATAGATAAAAGATGCAGGGCAGTGTGTCCATCCCACCACCCACCAAAGTGTGCTGGAACGTGCTCGAAGTCACCCACGCTTTGCCGAACTGAGCCTGCTCACTCCAGGCAAATGCAGAGGTGTTTGAAGAAACCTTGGGGGAAGCACTGTCCCTCCTTCATGTTTTAGAATACAGTAATTTGGGATGGAGAATGGCTGTAACGCTGTAATCCCTTCCATCCCAGTTGGTGTGACAGGCTCAGGGACCGACTGTGGCTCCTGAGCTGCAGGGTGACAGCAAAGGCTGCTGGCACCGCTCTGTGTCAGCACCAAATCCCAGGGCCAAGGGGCTGATTTCCCCACCCGGAAGGGAAACAAGGCAAGGAAGGCTGTTGGCAGCCGGACTTTCTGGGAAGGGTCCCATCTCTCCATCCATGGAGCTTGTAGGTCCGGTCCTCATGCAGAGCTTTAAAGGCTGCGGGGCACCAGCAAGGTGGCCACCACCAGCCACCCCCAGTAACAGCAGCAGCCATTGCCTGACCTTAGAGGAATAACTCCAGACCACAGGTGTGTCGCTGCAGCCAGCCCATAGACCAGGGGAAGGATACGAGAACCCCCTGCTTCAAATATTACCCGCACGTCACGGCTTTGCGCTCAGCTTTGGGTCTGGAGGAGAGAAAATGCTCCGTGTTCTTTAAAAGATTCCTGCCTTTGAAAGCCATCCAGGTAAAGGGTGCCCCTGCTGACGGACTCTCTTCTATTATTCTATGTGTTTTAGTGCATTGCAGAGCAGATGTATTTTTAAAGAGGCCGATGCTTGAAGTAGGCTCTGTTCCACTACAGGGGAAAAAGGAGCAAAGCAGTAATTACAGGCTTCACAGGGGCCCGAGCCGGGGGGGGGACACAGCCGGGCTTGAGGGGGGGAGCCCAGGCAGACGGCTAGCAATTAGCTGTCCTCGCCAAGAGTTCGTTAAAGGGGGCAGGGGACGGCATGGGGCAAACCCCGTGGCTGACTGCAGGGTGGGGGAGCCGGCAGGAAAATTATCCCCCTCCCCAGCCGCTCTCCACGAGTGCCCAGTCCTGGGTCAGGCCACAGGTTTCCCATCCCGTAGGTGCTCCTTGGTCTCTGCTTCCAAGCCCTTCCCTCAGCTCGGGGAAGTTGCTGGGGATTTTCCCTGAGCGGGGAGCGCAGGATCAGGCCCCCTCTTGCACGTCCCCACCGGAGCTCAGCTACACCAGGCGAGGAAGGGTCCTTCCGTGCTGTGGGATCAGCTCGGAGGAACAGCGTGGTGACCTGCTCGGGGGAGGAGAGAAGAGGAAACGTCTCGGTGGGCAGAGGAGATGCTGAGGGAAAGCCTGCAGGGAGCTCGCGGGGTCGGGGAGGGCGACGCTGGACGGGCCGGTGTGTGTTACCGCAGCCTGACGCTGAAACGGGGGTGGACACTCACGGACCTCAGCTTTTGGTCACCCGGGTGGCGCATTCTGCGCTGCAGAATTTGAGCCACTTTCCCCCCAGTCTGGCCAGAAGCTGGTGGGAGCTCCAGAAAGCGACAGAAAAAGCTGGTCGACACCCACCCTTGAGATGTCTCCCGGTTTGCGTTGCCAAGGACCAAACTCTGAGTTTCCTCCCCTCGCCGCCAAAGTCAGGAGTTGGGGCGCTCGATCTGCCTGCAGCGTGAGCAGCTTTAGCGCTTGGCTCTCGCGTGCAAAAAGAGAGCTCCATGCTCCACGCGCTCATCCCACCCACAGTAAGGGATCCTAATAAAGCTACAAGTTTGTGTTTCTTTTAAAATCTGTGTTAAAGAAATAATTCCAGAAATTTAATCTTGTACTTTTCCCGTGCAAAGACCAAAGTCTTGATGTCACCTACAGGAACAGCCCTCTGTGTACCAGCAGCCCTACTGAAGCCCTGGAGGAACGGTCCCTCGTTTTTACCCGTAAAAATAGCTGTGGGATTCAGCTTTGGATCATTGGGTGAATCAGAGAGCAGGGAAGCTCACAGGGGATTTCAGAAACTTTGGGATCCTGAAGATAGAGAGATCAGAGATAAAATCTATATTTCATCTGCAGCACCTCACCAACATTTCCAGCAGCTCTAGGAAAATAAGAGCTCTCTGAGAAATATGAAAATGTCAACTAAGAACGATGTTTTATTTATACCAGGCGAGGAAGCTTTTCGTTTCACATGAGAAAAAAAACCAAAACAAAATATGTGTGTTTGTATAAAATCTCGCTCAACCGTTCGGTGACTACCTGACTGCTAGCTGTGAATCAGAGGGAGTTTGTTTCCCAGAGCATCTTTTCGGCAACGTATACCCCAACCCTTGTCTCAAGCTTGTCAGCAGAAACTCTGCCTCGGTCATAGAATCACAGAATCACAGAATGTGTCGGGTCGGAAGGGACCCTTAAAGGCCATCCAGTCCAACCCCCTGCAGTGAGCAGGGACATCTTCAACTCGATCAGGTTGCTCAGAGCCCCATCCAGCCTGGCCTTGAATGTCTCCAGGGATGGCGCCTCCACCCCCTCTCTGGGCAACCTGGGCCAGTGTCTCACCACCGGCTCCAGTTCTTCACCGGAGCCAGGAAAGCACTTCCCAGCCTCACTGCACGTTACTGTTGGTTAAATAGCGGAGCAAAGCCACATCTTCCATAAAAGAGAGCACCCGACTCAAGGGGGAAACGCCTGTTGGTCTTGCAATACGATGAGGGAGTAACCAGCACACACGTCCCACCACTCTGGACCTTGTGATCTGTCCAGACTTTGAACTAGTTCCTAACACCAACCTCAACATTCAGTGCAGAATTTTTCCTGTTGTTTCTCGATATTTGCACTATGTACTTCGGGGTCCCAAGGGAGATCAGCGTTCAGGATTCTCCGCTTAGGGACGACAAAATTCGTTGTCCCCTTTTCAGCCACGCGCTGCTGACACTGGAACACGGAGGTAGGGCTGGGTCAGGGTCCCGCTGGTGGTAGGGGAAGCTCAGGGCGGGAGTGTTGCTTTCATGTAGTCACCCAAATCAGTGAATATAATTTTGGAGGCCCCTTTCCTCGCTCTGAGTCACACCAGGAGTGAATCTGTTCCCTGTCATACCTGCCTTTTGACTTTCTTTCTTCCCCCTTCGTCTTCTCCCTGCGCCCCCTCCATCTTTCCATGCAGGACTCTCCGTCCTTGCCGTCTGCCCTCTCACATGGGGTCTAGCCCCCCTGCCATGACCCCAGGGCTCTTGACTAGCCCATCCCATGGGAGATGGGGGCAGCAGGTCCCAGGCTGAGCACGGCTCCTGTCATGTCATGCTCTGTGCTGGCTGAGCCAAGCGGGGAGGGGTGTTCCCCTCCCAAGCCCACCCAGCCTCCTGCTGTGGGGGACACTCACATCGGGGAGGGGGTTCAGAGAATCGTAGAATGGTTTGGGTGGGAATGGACCTTTAAAGGCCACCTAGTCCAACCCCCTGCCCTGGGCAGGGACATCTTCAATGAGACCAGGTTGCTCAAAGTCCCGTCCAACCTGACCTTGAAAGTTTCCAGGGATGGGGCATCTCCCCCCTCTCTGGGCAGCCTGGGCCAGGGGCTCACCACCCTCAGCCTAAAACATTTCTTCCTTATATCTAGTCTAAATCTCCCCTCTTTCAGTGG
Organism: Rissa tridactyla; assembly: GCF_028500815.1. NCBI lineage: Eukaryota > Metazoa > Chordata > Aves > Charadriiformes > Laridae > Rissa > Rissa tridactyla. The sequence goes on along the minus strand of NC_071474.1, from coordinate 48,427,488 downwards.
AAAACCCTTCCCCCTCGTCCCATGGCTCCCCTCCCTGCTCCAGAGTCCCTCCCCAGCTTTCCTGGAGCCCCTTTAGGGACTGGCAGGGGCTGGAAGGTCTCCGCGGAGCCTTCTCTTCTCCAGGCTGAACCCCCCCAGCTCTCTCAGCCTGTCCCCACAGCAGAGGGGCTCCAGCCCTCCCAGCAGCTCCGGGGCCTCCTCTGGCCCCGCTCCAACAGGTCCAACATTTTTCCTTCTCCTGCTGGGAGGACCATTTGCTCCTTCAGAAGGACCCGCTGACGTCTCCCTGTGCAGAGGGAGGGGATGCCGGACCTGCTTGGCCTCTGCTCCGCTCTCCCACCTCCTGCAGCAGGAGCTGAGCTTCTCAGGCAGACAAACTGGGACCGAACCACCAGCGGAGAGACACCGAGGGAGTCCCAGGCTCCAGCCTCTCCCATTAGAGACCCAAACTTCCCCGCTGGGAGCCGGGGAGGCAGCCCGGCCTCCCCTGCGAGGGCTAATGGCTTCTGATGACTCTTCCCGGAGATGCTTCAATTGTCTTTGCCCGGGTTTCTCCCTCGCAGGCTCTGCTCCGCGCCTCTCATGTACGGCTTTAGCACTCTGCCTCTCTCCTGCAGCCGGCATCTGGGAGCGCTGACTACCTCCGGGTTCTCGCATGGATTTTTTCTTACCCTGGCTGTGCTGTTTGGTTCAGATCTAAGCGAGCTCTTCAAGCGTGCTGCCTGTATGTCTTTATTAAAAGGCACAGCTTAAGGAGGGGGTTGGGGGGGGGGGGATGGATCGGCTCTCGCCGCTCTCCGTAGCCAAAACCATGGGAATCTTCTGCTGTACAACTGTTCGCAGCCCCCAGCAGCTGCGCGGTGCGGCCAGCCGGAGCAGCAGGACGCGGGGTCAGTTCTCCGGCCATGACTAATTCATCACGAAGGGCAGCCCCTCTGCCTGTTACCTTTGTGCTGCTGTCTCCTCTGGTGTAAAGGCAGGTGGACAGACAGGGACGCGTCCCCGAGGGGTGCGAACCAGACAGGGTGGGGGGTAAAGGGGGCGGCGGGCACGCTGACGGAGATGCTGAGTTGTGTTCCCCATGGCTCGCGGAGGAGCCCAGCGCTGTTGTGAGACGGGGGATGAAAAGCCGTCAGTCTGTCGATGATGCCGGCTTACGAGGTACAGGTTTCCTTCAGGAAACTTTGAGCCCTGGCTCAAACTTTGTTCTCAGATACCTTGGAATCAAGGCAGTCGTTCCAGGTGGCGCTGACATTGCCGAGAGCCAGGTCTCTGGGAGTCCCTCTGCCTGTCACTGGGACATGCAGATACCTTGGGACATGAAGCCACCAAGGTTGCCCGGCCCCGGGGAGCTGGGACTGGGCAGGGTCACAGTAGCTGGGCAGGGACCTCCAGCCTTGACTTCGTGCAGAGGCTAGAATAGAATCACAGAACCCGTTGGGTCGGAAGGGACCTTTAAAGGCCATCTAGTCCAACCCCCCTGCAGCGAGCAGGGACGTCTCTGCCAGGAGCTCTTAGTGACTGCAGGTGATGAGAAAATGTTTGCCTTTCACCTGAGAGATGGTGTCCCATCAAAACAGCACGTGAGGTGCTGCACCAGCCCAGAGGAAGGCAGAGCCTCAGACACAATGATGGACCTGTCCTGGTGATGTACCGACCCTCAAGCCCCGGCCAAAGGCTTTTGACCCTCTGCCACCCCAAATCGACCCCGTGGTCCAGTTTAGATGTGATGTTCTCCTTCGCTCCGTGTCTGGCAGAGTGCTGCTCCGCAGCTGCCGCGCTCTGCACCAGAAGCAGCTGCGTTAAGCGCTCCTCTGGCCGGGGGAGGCGGCTGGTGTTTGCCACGATGGCTGTGCATCCCCCCGGTGAATGGCTGGCCGTTGTAAGAGACCGACTGAGCCAGCCACATGCTTCATAATGTCAATTGTAGTTCAGTGTTAATTATTTATGATAAAACTTCATAATGTGCTGTTAAATGGGCTGCAGGATATTTTGGTTAAATTAAGGAAACCTTAAAGCTCCCTCTGCAGGGCCCTGCTCTTTGGGCTTCGCTGAGAGCAAAGGTCCAATTAAAGCTTAGGAGTTGTGGCCTCTGTCTATGGCCTCTGATTATTGAAATCATGGGCGCGGGGAGATCAATCCAATAGCTCAGCCTCGTTGTTTCCAACAGTAGAATTCCAGGTGAAGTTGTTTACCAAGAAGACTTCAAAGCTGGGTCTGCAGAGTCTCCTTGAGCCTGCAGAGAGCCTGGAAGATGGGCTGTGCTGGCTCCTGGTCCCTCCACACCCCACATGGCCACACAGCCCTGCCTCAGCCTGCCCGAGGGTGCTGCTGGGGGACAGTGCTCTCACGGACCTTGCAGTGCCTTTGCATGGCCAGCTCTGGGCAAGCGAGTTGGCTTCGGTCTCCTGCACGGACTGGTCCTGCTGCTCTTCCACCCTGCGGATGCGGACAGCTGAGCCACCCCAGTGGGGACACCCCTCCTGCCCTTGGTTGCTGAAGACAATGCCTCCAGGCCACTTGTCCTGCCCTTCTTGGGACACTGGTCCTCCATCCATCTCCCCAGGGCCACCTCTGCTGAGCTACGGAGTGAGCACTTGGTCTGCTTGGCCCTGGGGGACTCAGATGCACACAGTGGCCCTTCCACGGAGGTGGGGACAGATGGTGCTGCCACCAGCCCTGAGAAGCTGCTGAACTGGTACATTTGTTCATTAAAATCCTCAAGTGATTTGGAGTCCTTCAGAAGTGAGAGAGGCCAAGATGTGACCTCCTATCACCACCCCACAGGCAAGGGGACACGCTGGTGTTGAGCAGCTCACAGGGGACTTACCGAGCCCCCAGAGGGAACTTTATTCCGACTGTGAGAAAATTGCAGAGAACAGGGAAACCCGACCTGTGATCAGAACAACTTGCCCAGGGAAGCTGTGGCTGCCCCATCCCTGGAGGGGTTCAAGGCCAGGTTGGACGGGGCTTGGAGCAACCTGGGCTGGTGGGAGGTGTCCCTGCCCAGGGCAGGGGGTGCCACTGGGTGGCCTTTAAGGTCTCTTCCAACCCGAACCTTCTATGATTCTGTGATTCTATGATTTTAAAACCAGCACTTGGGACCAGACCCTGCACTCAGAGGTGGTTTCTCTTATAAGGGCTTTACTTCAGTGCCTGCTTTCTTTAAATATGGCTTGACCCTATTTCTGATCAGGGTGGCGGAGAACCCTGGAGAGGTTCTGGGTGTCTCTTTGTCCTTCCTCCACAGCCTTCCTTTCCCAGAAGGATGAGCTTCACACCCTGCACCACCAGACAACCCTGGACCTTCCTGCATGGCGACTTGCACGGAGCAGGAGACGGCAGGCTGGGGAGGTCTGACCATCTGCCAACTCTGCCAGGGCAACTCTTCTGCTTGACCAGCACCCTCTGCCCAGCTCCCAATGAAGCCATCCCACCCACTCGGGAGCCAGGTCCCCGCAAACCTCTCCATGCTCCCTGTCCCAGCTTTCATCCCCTTGTACATCACCCAGATTGCCTCCTCAGCAGCACGCACGCCCTGGCCCTGCCGCCCCTCGTCCCTCAGGCTCTGCACAGCTCTCACACCAGCTGTTTTGGGGACCAGAGGTGCCCCTTGGGTGGCCCCTGAGACAAAGTGGATGTTGAAGCTTGGCCCTTGAGCACCCTGCCGTGATCCCACTGCTGTGCTCGCGCAGGGGATGGCTGCGGTGCTTTCCAAAAGCAAAGGGGTCCTGCCCAGCCCTGCCAGATGGTGTTAGTCTGTGCGTATCCCGAACGGCGTCCCAGCTGGGCAAGCTCGGCAGAGTCCCCGACTGATGCTCTGCTGGAGGTGGGGTTCATAAACCGCCCTGGGATGGGGTTTCTTCCCCACTGTGTCTCGTCCTGCCACTTTGCCAGGACACCCTTCCCAACTGCCTGAACCACTGCAGAGCCCAAATCAGAGAGATCTGGGATCTGTCTGAGAACCAGACACCTCAGAGCGAGTTATTGGAGCATTTAAGTATTTCATGGGACCCTCCGCACCAAGGCTGCATGGGGAACTTGAACCTAAGCAGGGACTTGAAGCCAGCTCCCCTGCTTCCACCCTTGCCTTCACTTCATTTCTAGGGCTACGGCCTGGCAAGACAACCCCTTGCATCGTGCCCTTGGTGACTCCTGGCTTCACCAGCCTTTCGCAGGCTGTGTAGATGGGCCAGTTTGCTCCCAGGCTCTCTGCTCTTCCTCACTCATGGGCAGATGCCCTGGATTTTACTCTCACCTGGCCAAGTGCTCCCCCGAGAATGGTTGAGGAGCCGCTTGCGGGGCCCGCAGCTTCCTTCGCGTGTTAATGGTGCTTTGCTCTGCGTGCTGGCCGAGGGGTCGGACCATGGCGTTCCAGCTCCCTGCCTGGAACGGGGCCAAAGCCAAAGTCCTCTCGGGGTGGCTGGGTGAGGGCACCTTGCATCCATCCCCCTGCAAACCGGGCTGAGCACAAGGGCTCGCTGGGAAGCCTGTGGGGATGCGAGTGAAACCAGCAGTGATCCCCACGGTGGGCTTTACTTCTGCAAATACCTCCGCGTTTTCAGAGTGTCCTGTTTGCTCTGCCAGAGCACCGTACCTAGGCTTGTCTTTCAGCTACCCTAAAGCCTCCAGTGGGCGACCACCTGCACCGAAAAAACTTCTTTCAGCCCCCACAGCCCCCTCCGTGTTGAGCACCTTCATGGATTTTTGCCTTTCTCCCTGCGTGTCCCCTGGTCCTGCTGTACGTTCAGTGCTTGTGCATCTGTGCGAGGGGCAGAGCGGACCCTCTGGCAGCTACCCCAAATTCCCTGCATCCCTCGTCTTCTCTCCACAGCCCAGAGCTGAGCACAAACTCATCTGATGAGAAGAATAACCCCCAGAGGGTCTTTGACATCATGTGGTGCCAAGGAACGTATGTGTGCAAGGTGGCAGTACTTCGTGGGTGGGTGGCTTTGCCTGGCCACAGGCTATGACAGAGACGAGGATGGTTCTTGTGGCTCAGTTTGGGAGGCTGACTCTGAAATCAAATTAGGCTTCTCCAGTAGCACAGCTCTGACACTGGGAGTGGGAGGGAGAAGCGAAGCTTCTAGTACCTGGAGATTAAAGGCTTTTCTTGCTTTGGGTACTGTTGAACAATCGTTTAACATAAATGAGTCCCTTCCACTCACAGGCCCCTTGCCATTCCAATCTCATATCCTGGAAACAACGTGTCCCTGGCTCAGCTCGGCCACCTGATTGACTGTACACACCAAGTGTATGCCAAGCCTTGAATTTCCTTCATCGCATCAGACAAAATCATGGCATTTAGCATCAAATTTTAATGCCCTCTGCCATGTGTGTGCAAGAGAATGGGAGAAATGGGCTCCTGTGGTGGCTCCTCGGCAAAATCAGGCCTTAGGAGAGCCCCAGTCTGGAAGGACATGGACTGGCTGATTCGCTCTCTGATTTCAGGTCTTCCACAGCAGAGAGGAATCATGTCTCCTTCTCCCACCCCCGAGATGCAACTCAAGCCACCACCTCTCTTGCTTCTTTCCTGCTTTGTGCTTTCAGAAGGATGCCCAAGTCCCCTGTGTCTGTCTCTGTGGAGTCCAGTTCTGGAAGCATCCTTCATGCTGCTGACAAGGTGAAGCAGTGTTAATTTTCAGGGTCTGCTTGTGACCTGTCCCCAGTGCAGAGAGATGAGCTGGCACACAGGGAAGTTGGAAAGGAGTGTGAAAGCAAGACATGAGCTTCTGTCTTGCTGTGAGGGACTTGTTCCGATTAGAGCCATGCTGGGCTGGCACAGATTTATGAGGGGCTGGACTCCAGGCACTGGAAAGGAGAGAGAATAGTTTCTTGGGTTCCCGAGGGAGCACCACAGATGACCATTTCTTCCTGTAGCTGTTCCCAGCATGGTAGCCTTCCTTGCATGGGCCATTTTGCTCAGTTGAAAGTCTCAGTCTTCCCCTGCTGCAGGTTACACATCCCATAAAGTTCCCAAGTTTTTCAGTCCTTTGCCATGGGTCTTCCACAGGAGCAGAAACTAATTCAGTAAAGCATGCCACGGTCCCACCTGGAGAACAGGGAAGGAGATAAAGTGGGGCTGGAAAAAGCCTAAAGGAGCCTCTTTCATTGGGTCGGTCTCACACTCCTATGATTGTTTCATGCCTTGGAGCATCTCAAGCCTACTACAAAGTCGTGGAGGAGCAGCTCCCACAGGCATCTGTCACCAGTGTCATCTCTTGACCCTGGAGGTGGCACCTTGCTAAGGCTGGCGCTGCTGCCCTGGTGCACCCAGCTCTGCCATCGTGGGCTTGTCCGTGTTTGTGCATGTGGGTCCTCAGCAAGACGTGGTGTTAGCACATTCTGAATCTGGCTGGTGAGGCAGAAACCACCCCCCACCCCTACTGCACTTGCTGTGATGGCTACAGCATTCCAGCGGTTTTTAGATGCTCTAGACAGACTTTTTTTGAAGCCTCGTTAAAGAAGCTGATTGACACAGCTCTGACAGAAGGGGCATTTTGAACTCTTACCTGAGCATCCCCTTCGGCCATGCTGTTTCTTCCCATTCTCCCACCATTTATTACTAATGTATTGTATCGACATGGCTTGCTGTACTTCTCGTGAATGAGGGAACCTCTCTCTCCCTCGACTGCTGGATCAATGTCCTTCCAGACCAACTTTCATGCCTACAATTTTTGCCAACCTTGCTGTTTCCCTGCTCTTTCTACTGCCAAGAAAAACCTTTGATTAGCCAAGGTTTGGGTCTGCACCGTGAGCTGAGGCCTCCTTTGTGCAGGTGAGAACATTTGCAAGAGACACAGAGCACGGACTGGGCAGTGTGATGAACTTGCCCATGGGGCTGCTACAGTGTCTGCTGGTGTCCCTATCCCACAATAACGCCCACGTGCCCACCTTCGCCACTTCTCGTGCCTCTTGATACCGGCACCATCAGCAATCGGGCAGCTGACCCCGGATATCCCTGGCTTATAAAGTATATGAGATTGCAGACATAGTAGGAGCAAACCTAAGCAAGTCATCACCTCTTCTGCAGCTGCTAGAGTACTCGCACTCACAGAATCACAGAATGGGAGGGTTGGAAGGGACCTCTGGAGATCATCTAGTCCAACCCTCCTGCCAGAGCAGGGTCGCCTAGAGCAGGTTGCACAGCATTGACTCTCACCACATCCAGTGACTGCCAAAAAATCCCTGTTGGAGGTGTGCATAGTTATCATCAACGGACTGCCTTGCAATGCCATTGAGCACTCAATTGCCCGAGCACCAAAGTTTCTGGGAATAACAGCCCCCAGAAGCACAGGCAGGGTGAGTCCCAGTGGTGAGGTCTCAGTGTCGAACCACTCATGAGTCTAGTTATTCTCAGGCAAGAGCCTCTCTGGATCATCTGTGCTCTCTTTGTCACATCAGCCGAAGTCCCTTGTGCGTGGCACTGTATTTTTGTTTCAAGTAGCCGCACGGTGGAAAGACAGTTTCTTCTGACAGGCCATAAATATAAAGAAACCAGTTGCAGAATGATGACCCTTTGGCGTTAGCACCTTTATCTATCTCTCCCTAGCAGATGTCTTCAGGCCGTCCCTGTGAAAACCTCTGTTTAGCTCTGCTCCGGCTTTTTTTCCCCTCTGTCCCTCCCTCCCTCCCTCCCTCCCATCTCCAGTTCATCTCTTGCCCAATTCGGCAGCTCCACTGCAGCTCTCCTCGAGATAAGGCAAGAGCATCTCCTCCATCGCTGGTGGTTACTCCCCGGCCTTGTTGGCCCTCGGCGGCAGTGAAGGAGCCGCCGGTGTCTGCTGAGCTCCATCTCCTTCCTCTGCCGGGCTGGAACTGCCCCTCGCAAAGGAGAGCGGGCGACGCGGTGGCATTACTGGGGACGGTGCCAGGGTCTGGCTGTGCCCTGGGGGGGCTGTGTCTTGGGGAGGGCAGGGGCAGCGGGGAGGTCACCCTGCCAGGAGCGCGGGTGGAAGGGAAGCTGCTTGTCTGCCTTCATCTGAGCGCTGACGACACACAGATCTTGGGTGGCTGGGCACAGCTCACGGCGTGTCGTACTCTTTCTGCTGGACGAAGCTGGAGTCGGGCAGTCACTTGCACGCCGTGAGCCGTGACCACCAGCACAGAGCATTTGATAAAAACCTGCTCCTGGGCATCTTTCCAAAGGCAGGTGCGTGGAGGAGAGAGGACTCGGGCTGATTGGCAAGGAGGGGCTTTCCGCTCCCAACACAGCCTTCCACTCCAGCAAGGCAGCTCGCTCCTTAAAAACAACCGGCACCTGAAAAGCGAGCGCAGATACAGAGAATACAAGAATCCACTTAAACCGGGAGGGAGCCGTGAACGAGTGACTGTGCACTTTGCAGGGAGTGGAAGTGCAGCTTGCCTCTGCGCCAAGCCTTGATGGCTTCATTCTGCTTCGTAAGGCTCTTAGCTCCTGCGGGCTGGAGCCAGCGTCCCCCCCAGGGCTGGAGCGGGAGGAAGGTGGGCTCCTGCAAGCCACTCCAAGTATTGAACTCAGTAAGAAACTCTCCTGCTCAGGGGTCTAAATTCAGCTGTAGGTTATCACGGCAATAGATGCTAATTGCCCTCGGAGGGATCCAGGTGAAGCTAAACACTCCGAGTCCCACCGCGGAAGCACAGTCACTGCCTCCATAGTAACTTCTTATGGAAATAATAAAGAATCCAGAAAACATTTCCATACAAAGACCTTCTGCCTTCATGGTTCCCTTTGCTAAAATCCTCATTAGATAGCAATTTTCCCTGGTGGCCTTAATTCATCCACTCCGAAACCTTCTCATGAATAAAAGGAGACCTTCGGGAATATGATGCCGGAGGAAGAGAGCTGGGCATGGGGAGTGCTGGGGGATTTGAGCTGTTGCGTTTTATTACTACACAGTGTCCCAGATCAGGGTGCTTGCTGGTCCCTGGCAGTTTTGGGGTGAAAGCAGCCCCCTGAAATCACCCTGCTCTCCCCCTCCTGTCCTCACCGCAGCTCTAGGCGGGGGACATACCCCCAGAGATGTGTCTTCAGCATGTCTACACCACTGTGACCACAGTTCTGACCATGAAGCTTGAGCCCAGCTGGGGATCGAGGTTATGGTGTCAGGAAGAAAATCGTGGTCATGGAGGCTGCTCCCGAGATGGCCAAAGCAGGAGGAGATTTGTGAATGTGCCAGCTGTGTCCAAGCCCCTTGAATAAGGTCTGTCACTTCCTCTCATCACAGAGATGCTCCTGGTCCAGCATCTGAAGTGCTGGTTTATCCCTCTTAATCATGAACCTCAAAAGATAGGGATAATTGGGAAGGCAAGGCAAGGCAAAGAGCGTCCTCAGGCCACTGCAAAAGAAGGGCTCCTGTCTTCGCCCTTGCCTGGGAGAGGGTGGAGGCCTGGGCAGTTCCCCATCTGCGCTTCCATGACGGACAAACTTTTCCCTCAACCCCCCACCCCAGTGCAAGAGGGCCCAATCCTGCTAAGAATTTGGCACCTTCAAGCAGACCGGAGCCCTATCCAACAGGGACACCTTCTTCTCTTACCATGCCCAACTTCGGACCTCTCCTGGCTCCTTCCTGCTGAGACTCTTTGTGTGCCCTCTGGAAGAGGAGCTCAGAATATGGGCAAAGGCAGCACAGAAGCTCTGCTTGGAGAGTAGCACACGGCCACTGCTCCAGCAGCACCCCCTGATCAATTCCCAACGTGCCTCACCGCAGCAATGGAAGAAGAAACGCTCCCACTGATGGTGTCAGCCTCTCCTGATTTTGGAGGGCTCTTTCCTTTCTTTTTCTCTTTCCCCCTTTTTTTTTCTCAAGCTTTTCTATTCCTCTTTTTTTTTTCTTTTTCTCTTTTTTTCTCCCCCCCCCCCCTTTGCAGCCTCTGTTCTTCATCCATTATTTAGGCTTTTCTGACTGTAACAGCAACATTCGCCTTGTATACCTTGTGTGGGGTTTAAAATATAGATAAAAGCAGAAGGTCGGACTTGAAACACAGATTCTGACGGTTGCTGCTGACTTTGTCTGGAAGCTACAAAATCTGGAGCTGCCTGTGCCCAGTGATGGTATTGGTACCGTTGGGTTTTTTAGGTTCTTTTTTGTTTTGGTTTGGTTTTTTTTGTTTTTTTCTTCCTCTGGTTGATATTCCTGCAAACTGTCTTGGTATTTGATGTTTTCATTCAGCCTTTCAGTTTCTAAAAGTTCTGGGGCCTGGCTGGCTTCAGGACAGGGGAGCTGGACTCACGCAACTTTTGCTTGGAGGCTGCGGGTCTAATCCTGACCCAGCCGGGCAGCGCCTGCGAATGCCTGCTGCTCTCCGGCCCCCAACGAGCTGGGGAGGAACAGGCAGGACTCTCCGTCCAGGATCCAGCAGTCTCTAATTGGCACCTCCAGTAGGAGATTCAACAAAGCTAAGGACTTTCCCTTTCAATTATAAATGCCCATGTTTCTTTTATGTCTGCTTTCTTCAGCCGTCGAAGCAATTGGATTGCGAGGACAAATGTTTGCGGGAAACAAGTTTCAGAGTCAATGTGTGAAGAGTCCCAGAAAGCATCCTCTCTGTTGGAGCGGGCAGCAGGGCAGCCAGGGCATCCTTCCAACCGGGAGAGAGAGGTGTGCCCTGTGATGGTACAGCCGACCAACTGCAAATGAGCTCCAATTTCGAATATTCACGTTGGATCCGAAGACCTGCCATTGAGACAGCACAGGTGACAAAGAAGGAAATGGCTCAGCAGCTAGGGACATTCCTGAGCACAGAAAAAGAAGTGAAAACCAGCGAACAAGAGGTGATTACGCGTTATTCACCAACGTTTGCAGTTCAGAAACTTACAACACATACTATTAGGAACCAGAAGGTCCGTCCTCCCTGAGCCTAATGTCTTAAAGTTATGTGTACGTGATTCCTTTGTTCACTTTACTGATGCCTGAAAGCAAAAGGCTCACGGAAGACATCAGTCCTACAGAAGGATCTCAGTGAAGAGGCTCCATTTTTTGATGGCTAGGAGGGGTTCTAGGGAAGAAATCACCTCGTAAGCCCCATCAGATGTCACAGCACTGAGCAACTTTTAAGGGAAAGAGCAGACAGGGACCACCCAAAGGAAGAGCTGCCGTTAAAACACAAAACGTGGTGGTTTTGCTGTATAAAGTCAATGAGGGAGGGATGAGCAAACCCTCAGCTGGGTTGCTGGTAAGTAGTAGATGTCTGGTTGCTTGGTCTTCAAGGCATTGCTTCTTCTCTGAGATGGGGCAGCAGGTGAAGGTGATCCTCAAAAAAGGTGTTCATTTTTCATGTCAGTGAGATCCATCTAGGCAGTGAAACTCTGAATAAGGGCAGGAAGTGCTCTCAGGAATGGCTGAAGTGCCATGTTAAATGAAGACACAGATGGAGGAGAGCCAGCCGTGCCAGCCAGCATTTACCAGGAGCAGGGTGGGAGAGTGGATATCCTGGGTTTTGCCTGTTGGGAGGTGAACGGGGCACGTTCTCACCCCGCACAGAGTGTTTACAGAGAATAAAGGCTCAGTTGAAAACAGACCCAAGCCTGTTTTCCACCCCCAGCCAAAACGGGAGCTGTCTCAAAGCCGTCTCCCCCCATGACCAAGGCCTGCACCCTTTATTGTCACTGTCAGCTGGCTGAGGCAGCGCTCGACCTTGCAGGGATCTGCAGCTTAGGTGCAGGTTTCAGCCTGCTGTGTGCCAGCAACCATGTAATAGAGCTAGATATTTTACTGGCAGGTATTGTTACGGCCTCTCCATAGCCCATCTGGCACTCTCAAAATAACTTTTTTTCCCTCTAGCCCAAGGGAAAATGTATCTGTTGGGATAAGGCTGGCTGTGGTTTCCTCCCAGGCACTGTCCTTATCCAAACGGGATTTGGAAGGAAGCAGAGAAAGTTTCAGTCAGTCAATGACTTTGACGATCGTTGGATGATATGGGGCACCACTGACCCCAGCGAGACTACAGCAGTTGGGGTGAGTCCAAAAGGCAGGGCAGTCTTGTTCCTTGAAGCCAGTGCCTACCATCTTTGTGTCTGAAATACGTCAGGCAGCACTCTCTAAACGCCCAACTGTGCAGCAGACGGGCGATATCTGGGGCATGGATCAGTCCGTGCTGTGTGGTTACAGCAGCTCTGGGGATGGCTGACGAGGCACGGTCCATGAATGAGTCCATCACCAGGGAGCCGTACTCTTCCTCCCGGCTCCCTGAAAGGGAGCATTGCCCTCACTGTGCCTACAACTACGAGTCGTCTGGCAGAGGCGTTGCACTGAACACGAGACAGAAGATGCACAAATACAAATACAATCATTTACAAGAGCATTAGGAAAAAAAAATGCATTATGAAAGGGTCTCCCCAAGACCAGCAGCTGGTAGCGAGCCAGCATCTCTGGACTGGGGGACCACAACAGCACTACATGGGCTGAAATTGGCCTGTTATGGGTTTATGGGGCCTTCAGAAAAAGCACTGAGAAGCATCTCTAAAATCCTCGAGGTGGTATCTTTAATTTATCAACAGGTTGGCCAGGCCAGGTCCACAGTTTGCTCTTCCCAGGATCTTAAACATCGAAAGGAAATAAAGAAATAAGACTTCCAGTAAATCCAGGAATCACAGCACTGCTGATCAGAGCTGATTAAACTGACATCATTAAACTCAGAAAGTTTTGCGCTAGGAGTATAGGACTTTTTTTATCTGTACAAATGTCTCCCTTCAAATCTTACTGAATTCCTGGCCTCAGTGGCAGGCTGGCACTGAATAATTATCCATTTTTAAAGTGCCTTCTTTCCACCGATGTTCAGTACATTTGGGAATCCGTTTCCATTCTGATGCTTTGAGCGTTCACTTTCTGACACCTAAAGCTAGGTGACTATCCTCATGCTTAAACACTGAAATATGAAAATCACTGAATACCCTGAATATCACCGCTGCTCCTGATGAGGCTTGTGAGAACTGCGAGTCCCCGGTGCTCTGGGAAGAAGAAGAAGCCAGAATTTTTACCAAGAGGACTTTCCTCTGGGTTTTGGTCACAACCGTCCAACGTCCCAAGTTCCACCTCATGCTTTTCTACTGCTCCAGGTCCTGAGAGATACCGAGTGCTCGATGCTCCCGCTGATGGCTGTGGGGACTGAAGACACCCCAGTTTTCCAAGATCAGGTCCTCTGCGTGCAATAATCTCTCAGAAGCCTGATAGTTACTTTTGTTTTCTTCCACCGGCACTGTCCATTTTGCCTTTGGCAAGCATTGATTTTCCACAATTCCCCGAAGCCCTTATAAAGCAGCTGCCAACACGGCTCCCTCGTGGGCCACTTCTTTTATTTGTCGAACAAAAGAATCATCAACATTGTCTTCAGTGATGTTTGGCGAGTGGAGTCTGGGACTAGGATTCCGAGCTCCCTCTCCTGGCTGCCGGATCAAAAAGAATAGCTGAAAAGTCCCGCGCACTTGGCGAATCTGAATTGCCCGGCTCTGGCTGGAGAAGGAAGAGCCCTTCCAGCTCTTTTGCAGACTTTGACTTTTTTTTCCTCCCTGTGAAACGCGTTGGGAAAAAAGTTCAGGTGGAACATTTTGGAGAGAAGTATTAATTATCCGCGTGCTGAGCCTGCTCCCTCTTTTCTCTCGTCACTATTAGCGAACAGATCCCAAAGGGCAAATGGCACTGAGGGTCTCTGCAGAAAATCCACATCTGTCTCTTGCTGTCACTTATTGGCGAAATTTTACTCCATGGAGCGAGTGCGGAAAAGGACACCCACGTGTTGCCTGTCCAGGTTTGTCAGGGCAGAGAAAATCCCCACTTTTCTTTCAAAGAAAGAGAGGTAACTTTTCTCTCAGTTCCTGCCTGAAATCACGCCAGCTCTCGTGTGCACAATGGAGGGTGAGCAAGAGCGTAGATAGGGATGAAGGGCCTGGATCAGCCTGTCATGAGATGTGGCCAGTGAAAGTCAGGCCAATGTGGCCCCAATGGGTGCTGAAGGGCTTGTGGGTGGCTACACAGGAGAGACACTATCTGCAGGACCAGCAGGACCAGCACAACCAGATGGGAGGCAACCAGCAGCACTGGGGGCTCACAGCAGGAGAGGAGGGGGCTCAGCTGGCTCAAACACTCAAAATTTTCAAATCAATGTCACAGCACGGGTGGTAGACACAGCTTAATTCCACGGGACAAATAAATATCTCCAACTGGCCTTTGTTGTTTCCAAATCAGGACTATCTTCCTCTCTCTTTAGCAAGATGTAGTGGCCCAGCACATGCTGCAGACTCGGGAAGTCTGGTTTTAGTCTTGAGCTGGGATCCTATAGGAATTTGGACGGAAAAGCCCACAGCTTCGCATTTGCACTGAGGCATAAAAGCTCTGGTGGCTTTTGAAATACTTTGTGAGACTTGTGTGTGCACCCTGCTGCACCCTCTGTGAGCAAATGTGTTCTGCAAAACCAATTTTTAAAATTCCAGAAGCCCTGGAAAACTTTTAGTCTCCTGACAATGCAATGGCGTGACCCACCAGGTTGGTTCAGCTCTAGGGAGAATAACGGTACTTGCTGTCCTTAGAAATGGTGAAAGCCCCCTTTAGTGACACAGGTCTAGCAGCTCCCTGTGGGTTTGCCCAACCATCCTGGTCCCAGCAGTCCCCGTGAATTACGTTACAGCTGCCTCCCCTCTCCAGCCTCCACACCCAGGCAAAATCAAGGAGCAGTTAAGTTGCCACCGTGCTCCAAAAACAAGTGGTATCATCCTGGGAACTGTTTAGCAAAGGTTCAGGCCAGGACACTGACCAGATTGTCCATGGCACAAAAACGGACTACTCTCATCCACGAGCACAGGTGAGCCACTCCATCCACCTGTTCCAGACCATTTGTCATCACTGACCACGAGGCATCAACCCTGGCATAGCCAGGGGATGGGCCAGTGCTCTGCTCGTCACCTCACATCCATCAACATATGCATGAGTAGAGAACACCATGAAAGTCTACACCTTAGGTAGACCTGTGATCATCAGCTTGTTTGCCCAAATCTTTGATTTCTTTGAAGCAACTTCACTGTTTCAACCCCGTTCTCAGACAGGACCTAGAAGAATGAGGAGAGGTACAGAGAGAGGTAATAAAGATGGTCAGAGGTACACAACAGTCTCCTCTTTAGAGCAAATAAGCTGCCATCCTTCTTCCATTGGTCGGTAACCTTGTGGCATGTCCTGGCCACAAATCCTCCCACCCTTCTCCTGCGACTGTCCAATACCCTACACCCCTCAACCGTTCTCTTTCCACTGCAACAACTCACCCTTAGCCTTCTGCTCTGTCCTCTGTAGCCCACCTCAGGGGCTTTTGGGCAGAGAGGACCCAATGAGAAGTGTGTGGGCTGGAGGCAGAGGGGTGTTTGGGAGGATGAGCGTGCTGGTCCTGGAGCTGGGCTCAGGCACAGCAGACCATGGCTCACTTTCTCCATGTTCAAGAGAGATCCAGGGCAGGCAGACCAGGTGGTGGATGCTGATCACATGAGCTACAACACCCTCTGACCGGTGTCTTTCATGGCCAAATCCTGCTTGAGTGAGGCTTGTTCCGACAAGACAGGAAAACAAGCTTCACAGCACGGTGACGAGCAGCTCAAAGGAGGAAGAAGCTTCCTATGTAAAAGGGAAAGGAAAGCTCAGCAGCAAGGTCACCTCCACTGCCTCAGGCAATCTGAGGGATGACAAAAGTTGAGACATGTAGCACATCGGCAGAAGACAAAAGCCATCCCTGGAGGGCAGAAAGACAGGGGGAGTGCACGGCATACAAGAAATATAATATAGGGGAAGCCATAAGGATTGCTGCCATTTAAAGGACACGCTCCTGTGTGGATAAAGTAGCGTAGTGGTTCAGAGGAGCCTTGGCCAGGATTCTTCAGAGCCATTTATGCTCCTGGCACTGAACCCTTGTGACTACTGACGGTGGGCACATGGCCCAAGTGGCACCCAGGAACACAACTAATTGTGAGAATTTGGACCTTGTCTCCAGGTCTACAACTTCTTTCCTCTCTGCCCCACCATCCGAGTCCACTGGGGATGGGTGGGAATTTGCAGTGAACCAAAATGCAAGGCTCGATGAGTCTTTCCCAGCACCTGAGCTGCACCACGTACACAGGGAAATAGTTTCACGGAATCATGGAATTTTTTCAGAGTTGGAAAGGTCCTCTAGAGATCATCTAGTCCCACTCCCCTGCTAAAGCAGGATTGCCCAGAGCACATCACTCAGGACTGCATCCAGGTGGGTCTTGAAAGTCTCCAGAGAAGGGGACTCCACACCCTCCCTGGGCAGCCTGTTCCAGGGCTCTGTCACCCTCACCGTAAAGAAGTTTTTTCTCATATTTGATCGGAACTTCTTATGTTCCGGCTTGTGCCCGTTACCCCTCATCCTGTTTCTGGGAACCACTGAAAAGAGCCTGGCTCCATCCTCCTTCAACCCACCCTTTAGATACTTGTCAACATTCATAAGGTCTCCCCTCAGCCTTCTCTTCTCCAGGCTAAAGAGTCCCAGCTCTCTCAGCCTTTCCTCATAAGGGAGATGCTCCAATCCCTCAGTCATCTTTGTTGCCCTACGATGGAGTAGGCTTTGTCTAGGAATTCGATTATTTCTCCTTGCTGAGGACTTGTGATTGTCCCTTTCCACAGATCCAACAGCTTCTAAGACCTGAAGGGTGAGGGCAACTGCCGTCTTGTTTGGCCTAGGAGAAGAGCAAATGGCCTTAAAGCCAACAGCACGCGAGATGCAGATGGTTCTACGCGAGAGAACAGCTGGGATGTGCACAGGTTTTCCAGAGACACGGGGGAAAACCGAATGGAGGGTGTCGAGGTCCGTGCTGCAAGATTTAGCAGAGCAGAAAATTGGACGTTACTCAGTGCAAAGTGCTTGGCACAGATGGAGGAACTGGGAATACGTTTCAGGGTAGCGTTGCAGACTGCACCGAGATGGTGCATCTGGAGTCAGAGTCCGGGGAACGCAGGATGGCCCTCATCATTTTATTGCTGGGAGACAGACTCATCCGAGCTCTGCTCCGGAGCAGTGAAGAAAAGCGGTCTCGGGGGTGTTGATTCGGTGCTTCACAACCGTGAGTGCTCGGGGGGCAAAGGGGAGAGTGAGGAGAAACCACGGCTGAGCTCAGCCGGCTGCTAGGACACCCTGCACTGGGGGCTGGTGCCTTTTCCAGCCCCCGGGGCTCGGCTGGCTGCAGGCTCTCCCAGCGGCACTGAGTGAGCATCTTCTGCTCGTGCCTCGCGTGGGTGCAGTCTGTCAGCACAAGTGCGTCTGCAGAGAGCAGCAGCTTTGTGTTTCTGCTGGACGCTCCGGAGTGGAGGGCATCGCCTCGCAACCGCCCAGGGATAATGGGAAAGCAAGATTTGCGCAAGGGAGTTGGATTCTGAACAGCTGCGGCATTTCAGGGGAATTCATTCGGGCACCCGGACAACTCAGGAGAACTGAAATCCTCCCTTAGCACCCACATTATTTCGAAATCCCTCTCCTGGGTGCCTGATTCACTTGGGAACCTTGAAGATCCCACCACGGAACAAAGGTGTCTTCCAGCTCCAAATAAAAGAAGAGTTAAAGTGATGTGTGGGCAGCTTGGAAGCAGGTACCACAGCAATATCTTTCAGTGAGGCAGCTGTATTTCCCCTTTCTATCATATGCATTTAAAAGCTTTTAAGAGAACAATCCATTCCTTCTGCTGGCAAACCCAGTGCTGGGCTGTTCTTTGGGTTCTTAAATCATTTTAAAATACAGAGCAATATTGTTTTAAAAGCCTTTGCTCTCTCCCGGCTGCAGGAAACCTCAGCGCAGCTCAGCAAAGCTCCCTGCACTTGTGAGACACCAGCTCAGGGGCTTTCTGGGGATCCATTACAAGCCAGGAAAGGGCTGGGCGCCGCCTGACAATGACAATGCATTGGTACCAGCATGGATTTTCTCACTACGTCATTTCTAGACACTCCACAGGACTGCATATGGAGCCCAGACACCCCTATTTTTTGCCATTTAAAATATTAGATCTCTGTGCTCAAGGTAGGTTTTTATTTTATATTTGCCGAGCTGCTTAAGAGCGAGAATGGATGGCTCAGCTGCAAAGTTCACCTTCAGAGAGTGAACGTACCCAAATTCCTGGTGGTTCAGGCAGAGCTTTGGCTGCAATGTCCTTTATCGTGCTCTTCTCACGCAGGCTTTGATTTCAAGCCCAGGCAATTCAATTCTCCCACTTTATCCTTTGCGCAATCCGTTGCCATGTGCTCCCAGTTAGAGGCCCAGGGGACGTGAACTGGAGACACTGGGAAGACGCAGAGGGCAGTACCCCCTACCCAGGGATGGGAATGCAGCTGCTGTTTCATCTTTCCCTTGCCAACATCTGAAACTTTGAGCCATTTTCAGTCCCTGTGGCGGCCCCAAGGGCATCAGCTTGCGCAGCCAGGGCAGCGGTGCCTCCAGATGCCATCCCTTAGTGGTTGTCCTTGCAGGCCATCCAAGAGGTGTCATCCCCCTGACTTCTTGACTCCCTTCCCCTCTTTCTGCTACACAAGGTACACGGGAAGGGTGACGGGAGGCTGTCCCAGGTGCAACACAGACCTCCCGCGCTCGCCTGCCCAGCGCATCCCTTACAGGGGAGTCCAGTCCTTCGCCTACTCGCCACCCGGGCGAGGAGAAAAAATGCTTGCTGTGTTCCCACCAGCTAGCAACCAGCCCTGGAGTCAGCTCGACTTCCCTGTGCAGGTGTGAAACCGTAGCCTTTGATTTTCTTTTTTACTTTTTTTTTAATGTTTTGCTCTGTTCCCGGTGAGTTTATGTTCTGGGTCCCCAGGACAAGCCTGCATGGCTGCTGCCTCCCGGGGAGCCAGGATGCCTGCGCAGTGACCCCAAAAAGTGAC
Source organism: Rissa tridactyla (assembly GCF_028500815.1). Taxonomy (NCBI): domain Eukaryota; kingdom Metazoa; phylum Chordata; class Aves; order Charadriiformes; family Laridae; genus Rissa; species Rissa tridactyla. Next base: position 48,408,652 of record NC_071474.1, on the reverse strand, counting down.
CCCCCGAGCAGGACTAGGGAGGCAGAGGAGCCTCTGGTTCCATTTTGTTTCCCCACACCACAACCTCCTCGGCTCATGGAGGGCAAAGCTTTGTTGCTGTAGCAGCAGTTGGGCAAGAAAACCACCATGGTTATGGGGTACAGCGTGGAAACGGCCCGGCTCGGGCTGGAGAGGAGGCAGGAGGAGCCCCGGAGGTTTACAAGGCAGAGGAGCAAGAGGAGGTTTCTGCCGCGCGTGGTCAGAGCTGCACTCGCGAAGTCATCCCCCACCGGGAGCGGGGAACCTGCTGCCAACGAGGAAATGCAGCGGGCGCAGAGGGTCTCCCCTGCGCACCCCTGGGCTTTCCCGCACCCCGGGTTCTTTGCTGAGCGCGGCAAGGGCCCCCCTTTCCCTCCCACCCCCTCCAGAAGGGCTCCGAGCTGGTCTGTCTCTGCCTGAGCCCGTTTCCGAGTTGCCGAACTTTCTCTGGGCTGAGCCGCGCGGCTGCCAGGGATCCTCCCTCTCGTCGGCGCTCGCCGCTTCATTTATCTGCAGGATCAGTTGTAGCCGTATTGATTTTTCCTCTCTCCCTCTCCTCTCTGTGTTTGCTTTTTGAATTATGCAGCGGTGCAGTTTTTCCTCCTTGCGAGGAGCGAGTGAATTGCGGAGGATCAATTGAGCCCTGCCATAGTTTAGTCAGGAATCCCCAGTAGGGGCCAGAAGAGAGAAAGGAGAAGGGAAGATAATGAAGACAGGGTCGATCAATCCAATCGTGGTGCAAAAGAAAGAAAGGAAGAGAAGAGAGAAAGGGGTTTGAATAATCAGTCAGTTTTCCTCATGCAGTTCTCAGATCCCCCGGTCTCAATCAATAATCAACTTTGACACTCATTGCTTCAGAAACAAACACCAAAAAATCCCCCTAAACTCAAATAATGTTGTGCTTTATAGCATGAGAATAGCCAATGATGCCCTGGTAAAGATGAGGATAGGGATAAGATTTCTTCCCCTTCTTCCTCTTCCCTTTTAAAAGTACATATTATGAAGGCTGGCCAGATCTTGGCTGAGCCGAGATGAAAGGAGTGCAAACAGGGCTTTTAGTAGTTTTGTTGTTGCAATTATTTTGCCAATAGTAATGATTTTAAGACAGGACGGAGTACCTTTGATGCTGTGCTGGTGACGTGGAGGGGTGGACAGAGAGTAGCTGGGTTTATTCCAGCACTGCATGCAAATCTAGACAGAGACAAAACCTCGCGGATGTAACCAGACGTTGGCTTTGCTCAGCTTAGAGCCTGCAAATGAAGCACAAGAACGTGCCCGAAGGAGGCACAGGGACCGCGGTTACCACCTACACGTGGCGACAAATGTAGTGTAATGGACACAAACTTGACCACGGGAAGTTCCACCTAAACACGAGGAGGAACTTCTTTGCTGTGAGGGTGGCAGAGCCCTGGCGCAGGCTGCCCAGAGAGGTGGGGGAGTCTCCGTCTCTGGAGACATTCCAACCCCCCCTGGAATGTCTGATTCCTATGATGGACGCGTTCCTGTGCCACCTGCTCTGGGTGAGCCTGCTCTGGCAGGGGGTTGGACTAGATGATCTCCAGGGGTCCCTTCCAACCCTACAATTCTATGACAGCACATGGCAAGAGATATCCTGAACCACTTCCCTCGGTGCTGCGCCTGGAAAGCTTAACCGCACTCCCATGCCTATGGAGGGTTTCTGTGCGGAGTCTCCACAAGCAGGAAAAGGATTTCACAAGGTCTTTGGACATCTGGCTCCATCCGTGTCATCCCTTACTCCCAGAGCACTGTGAGCTGCCCGGCTCTGCCCGGCAGCCAGCCCCGGGGTCACGCTGTGCCCACCACACATCCGAGGGGCTTGGGGGAACAAACCTCTGAGTTCTCCATGCTTTGGAAATCGAACCTCCCCAAAGTCCTGCGAGGTGACCTGTGGGAGAGCTTACCTGTCTTGGGGCTGCCTTATTTCCAGAAAGATAGGCTGGTTCTGGCTTTTCACTTCAAACGGCACGGCTCGGGTCCAGTTCAGTTCCTAAAGAGTCACAGAATCAGAGAAAGGCCGGGGTGGGAAGGGACCTCTGGAGATCATCTCCTCCAGCCCCCTGCCAGAGCAGGGTCACCCAGAGCAGGTGGCACAGGAGCGTGTCCAGGCGGGTTTGGAATGTCTCCAGAGATGGAGACTCCCCCACTTCTCTGGGCAGCCTGTGCCAGGGCTCTGCCACCCACAAAGAGAGCGTTATTCACATCTGTAAACCCAAGACCTGAAGCTGCCAGTCTACCCACCGGTGGGAAAACTCTGGAGGAGCACCAAGGTGCAGCTGGTGGGACTGACACCTCTGCAGCTCCGCTCCCGCCTTTTCAGCCCCATTGAGAGCAGCGCTCCGGTTTGACTCCATGTGTGCGGGACGGAGCAGTCAACTGCAGCTCGCAGTGGCATGATAAAATCAGGTAAGCATGGCAGGCAGGGATGGAGACTCCGAGTTATTGACCGTGGATGCTTGGCCTCTCTATCAGAGACTCCTGTTAGAAGACAACTGAATTTCCTACACTCTGGTGCCTGAAATCAGGACAAGCCTTTCTTTCCCCAAAATAATTTTAGTAAAACAGAACCTCTTTTTTTTTGGTGACAAAAATGCTGGGAGAAGACCTTTTGCAATTTTTAGAAGAAACATTGATAGAGATAATTGTTTCTTCCCTTGTCACCCATACTGGACTTGAAAACCGTATTACCCGTCCCACTCAGCGTTTCCCACGATGCAGGAGCTAATTTAGCCCCTCGCTTCTATATTCACCTGTATTCTGTAGTAGCATTGTACGCCCTGAGACTCCTCACGCCAACAGCCTGGCTTCAGCCAACAGGTTCAGAAGCCGCTAATGAGAAAGGCAGAGCCCGGCAGACACAAGGTCAAAAGCTATTGATGGGAGGCCAGCATTGGAAAGAGAGCAGAGCTAGCAGAAAAAGAGTTCAAATTCAACAGCTTCCCTCATTAGACTCAGATTAATCTAAAAATTAAGTAATTTATAAGATTTGTGCTTCCGACACCATTTCCCCCACGATATTGCTGAAGGATCTGCACAAGGATCAATCAGCTGTAATAGATTAACCTTAATCGGAACGGAGGCGCAGCTCAACCCAGCAGGGATGGAGGTATGGCTCAACGCTCCCGGGCCCCATCCCGGCGCAGGGGAGGGCTGTGCCTGTCTGCAGCCCCTGCAGCCCCTCGCTGACCACGCAGATGGGACCACGAACCTCCATGGACCCCTTCCCACCACAGCATCCTGGACACCTCGACTCCGTGTCCCACAGCCCACGCACAGGGACTGCTCGCGCTGGGGTCTGTAAGGTCTCGACACACCGTACGGCTTCGCTGGTCCATCCCACCCTGCGTGTGAAGAGTCCCTGGCCGCAGCTGGTGGGATCGCACATAAAGAGGGGATGGAGACACTTTATGCTTTGTCCAAATGCAAATGAATAATGAAGGCGTTGAGAGAATCGCCAACAGTTTGCACACAAGTGGCTGCACGGGGGGGTCACACTCGTGAAATAATGTTTGATCTTTGCCAGTGCCTCCCACTGCACCCTCGGACAGACCTTGCTTTCCCGTGGGGCCAGAGCCACGGTGCAGACAGGGAATGCCGAACATTTCCCTTTCACCAGTTTAGGCACAGGGACTTTTCCTTGGACACCTTCTGTCACGTCTGGCTGGTGCTTTCCCTGCTGGTCGTGACCCCTGGCATTTAAGATGGTTCAGGCTGAATTGCTGCAGAGCTTCAGGAGGCTTTTCCAAGCCGACCTTCCCTCTTAGCTTATTGCCCAGTCCCTCCACCTCGGGAAGGTCACCTCCAACCCATCCTGGGAGCACCACGGATGCCTGAGGAAGGCAGGAGGCCAGCCTGGTCCTCCAGCAACGTGATGGAAGTAGCTCCTTCCTCGCCTCCTCCCAGAAGTTGTTCCACATTTTCTGCTAATAAGGGCACGGGGAGAGGGAGAGACAGAGAGAGAAGAGGAGAAAAACTGCTCTAAATTATTCATCGACAATATCATTATGTGTCATAACAGTGTGTCTGTGATGGGAAAGAGTGAGTGTGGCAGGGGCTGGGGTAGCACAGTCCAGGCTGCACAATAGCGAGATCTGATTAAATATTGATGTGCACTAATTGGCTACAGGGTTTCAGGACAGCTTGGGCTTTGTTGGGATCATTTGTATTCTTGCTTTGGAAATGGACCCCCCCACACACATAAACCCAACATTTTCGTGTGCAAGTCTTCTCCCTCCTCCTCCTCCTCCTTCTCCTCCTCCTCCTCTTTTCATCCACCCTCCCTCTCTCCCTCCCCTGCTTCCAGTCCTCCCGATCCCCCTGTGTGTGTACAAATTAACATGATCTTAACCTCTCCTGATTTTCTACAGCACTGACATGCTGCCAACACCTCTGTGCAATTAGGCTAAGCTTGCAGAACTGATTTTTGGTGCAGAAAACAGGCCTTGCCCTCGTGGACTGTCCTCTCTTTGCATCTGTGTCTGGCCTCTTCCCTTAGCCTTTTTCCTGCTTTTGCCCCCAAAGCAGGTGGAAAGTCCATCCCAGGCATTTTTTTCCTTCTGAAATGCTCCAGACCTTGACATGGAGCCTCCTATGGCTTGCACCATAGGTGTGAGTGCAAGCCTGGGAGATGTGAGCAGTGTGAGGGGTAGTAGTTTGGAGTTTATAGGCCAGGACCTTTCATGGCTTAACTTTTACTCTGAGGGTGGTGAGCCCCTGGCCCAGGTTGCCCAGAGAAGCTGTGGCTGCCCCATCCCTGGAGGGGTTCAAGGCCAGGTTGGACGGGGCTTGGAGCAACCTGGGCTGGTGGGAGGTGTCCCTGCCCAGGGCAGGGGGTGGGAATGAGATGATCTTTAAGATCCCTTCCCACCCAAACCATTCTGTGATTCTGCTGTGATTCTATGAACTTAAACATCACAAAGTGTCCAGTGCTTGGGCTGCTCTGCCCACAACTCCAGCTGTTCCCAGTGTCTCCAACAGGTCCATCAGCCGGTGGTACAACAGGAGCTCCCTCTGCCTCTCCCCTTGCATCTAACAAACATGTTGCCACAAGCTCACCCATGGGCTGTTCCAAGCCAAGAGCTCCCCCACAAACATCAGCTTTTCAGCCACAAGGACCCTCCCTTCAGGGTGCCCCGCTGAGTCTCGTGATCAGCCTGGGGTCCTCTCACCCTCTGATACCTCGACAAGAGACAGGCTGAGCTGCCTGGAGCCAGTAGCTGCTCCCAGCAGAACAGCCTCAGAGCAAGGGATGCTTCCTGCAATGCTTCATGCTCTGCTAAATACTTTTATCCAGGCTTTTGGCATTTTAACGATGCTGTTTGCAAAGAAGAACATCCAAGTGAACATCCCCAGTATCGGACCAGATGAGCTAGAGACCTTGCTGAGGAATTAACTGGAGCTGATGACTTTTTTTTTGGGTTCTCTAAGCTCCTGTTTTTTGATAGTTATGATTAAAATTTTAAAGAAAGAATGACACGCATGATCTACACTGTCTTTCAGCTGAATGGCTGAGAGGTATAGTTTGGGGAAAGGTATTTGCTAAAGATATTTCCCAAGCTGCTTTTAAATAAATCAGGTGGCTCAGAGTGAGGTGAGGCCTGGACGAAGCACCTTGTGTGCTTGGGTGGGTGCTTCGCCGACCGTGTCCGGTAACACCCTGTTGAGATTTTCCTCCAGTGGATGAAGGCAGGACTTCCCAGAGGGGGCTGCTTAATCCAGCCGGCACAGCAAGAACAAGACATATGTTAACAAGAGGATGGTATAGCAACATAAATCACTTTGTCGGACCAGATCTTGGAGTCCACGTTCGTTTTCACTGAGGGCTTGTTTCCACCCAGGTGAACGAGCTGGCTCACTTTGATAAGGCGCATCGAAACAGGACTCAGGAGCTGTGGGCTCAATTCTTAGCTTTGTCGCTGACTTGCTGGGTGACCTGGACATGTGCCTATATTCCTTGGTTTCCCTAGGATTTAGCTACCTTGCAGAATCTGGAATATCTACAGGCCAAAGCTATCCCGTACCCGATGGGTTGAGGGGTAATAGTCTGAATCAGCCAGACACATTAATCTGCTAGGGTGAATTTCCCTGCGCTTTATGTTATCATCCATTTCCCATGCTTCCCAAGCAAAATAACTCTATTGAAACGCCTTTATATCCAACAGAAACCTTCAAACAAAAATGATATTACTATTGACACCACTTACCTCCCGAACTGTGCAAATTCCTGTGCAGTAGATGTACTAAAAGCTGCAATGCACACCCTGAAACAGTCTGTTTCAGCCCCTGCCTGGCAAGCAACGGGCTGCAGTTTCGGATCCTCTTTGATGGAATATGCAGGAGACGCATACGTAGCCCAGAGAAGGAGCTGCTAATTCTTTAACGTCCCCTCAGTGTCTTGGCGACTGCCAGACATCAAATGAAGGACTTCCAGGTTGCCTGCAAATCTGAACGAGGACCCAGAAATTATCTCCTCTCCAGGAAGAGCTAATTAAGGATTCTCTGAGAGGTGTTTTGTTGCGCAGACAGTCTGAGATTATCCTGAGAAAATGAGTAGTGAGTACGTGGGTCTGAGAAACACCAGCTGTGCGCTGCAAACACCATCCTTTCTGTCAAAATCTCACATTGCTAACTTTAGGGCCACCCTCTGCAACGTGCTCGCCCTTTCCGAGGCCAGTGGGTGGTTCTGAAGGAGCGGGGAGCCGTTTCTCAGACCATCACAAAAGGAAATATTTTCTGAGTGGTATCTCTGGTAAATTTTTCCCCTCTGATTTTCCTATAGAAAACAGAAGATTTGAGAAAAGGAAAGTCTCATTGGAATAAAGAGAAAATACAAAAAGAAAGATCCAATACAATAAAAAAGAACACTAGTCTAATCTACTGTGACAAACAATGAAAAGTTTTGGATAATTTTACTGGGAATCTGGAGAAGAAGAATCCAGTCAAGTACTTGCATGGTAAGGTATTTTTTTTCCACTAGTTAAAGAAGAAAAGAGATAAACTGCTAAAAAGCCTGGCTGATTTTTTCAATCCTGATTCCCACAGCTGTGTCCTCACCCAGTACATCCAGTGAAAGGACACAAATTTAAACTGGTCTCTCTGGAAGGACATCGATCTCTTCCAGGGAGGTTAGTGCAAGCTGCACTGGTGGAGAAGTTAGTGTTTCCACCTACTTAGAAAGCCTTCTCCCCCTCCTTACCCACATACACAGCCCACCCGTAGGGTGTAAAAAGCCCTAGGCTTTTTGGTCAGAAATCATCTTTTATTCCGCCCTAACGGGTGAAGTCTGATTCGTTAAGAAGTGTCTTACCAGGAGATCATAGAATCATTTAGGTTGGAAAAGACCCTTGGGATCATCGAGTCCAACCATCAACTCCACTCTACAAAGTTCTCCCCTACACCATATCCCTTAACACCACATCTAAACGAGTCTTAAACACACTCAGGGATGGTGACTCCACCACGTCCCTGGACAGCCTATTCCAGTGTCTGGCCACTCTTCCTGGGAAGAATTTTTTCCTAATGTCCAGCCTAAACCTACCCTGCTGCAGATAAAGTCACTTACCACTCTCTTGAGTGTCTCGTCCATCCCAGGGACTCCAGCTCCAAAGTGACAAGTTTGAAAAGTATCTAAACAGGCGTGAGAAGTGGTAGATTCTCCATCTCACAAGGTCTTCAAATCTGCCATAGTGCTCTGCGGAAAGCTGTCAGAGCCCAGTCAGTGGTCAGGCCTTAAGGGGTAGCTCTTTTGGTCCGCTGGGTCCAGGACTGGATCCAGGGCCTGAGGAGTTACCAGGGGAAGCAGCCAGAGATACCTCCCCACGGCACTTTCCCTGTCTGCAGCCACATTTGGCTTGGGCGCCTTCTCGGGAGGAAGCGATAACTTCTTATTTAACTCTCCCTGGTGGATCTCTATCGCCTGATTTGGCTGATCACCTTCTGAACCCACGCAAACCTTTACCATGAGCGTTGCAGCTTCACCCTCCCGCAGGAATTACCACGTCCTTGTTCTTGTCTTGAACCTGCCACCTGCATGTGGAGGGCCCCAGACTTCTCTTAGGAGGGACGGTGAGCAGCCATTCCCACGTCCAGCCGACGACTGTGTTGGTTAACACGGAACAGGAGAAGTCGCGTGCTGTGTACGTGAGGGACCTGGCCGGCCACCGGCCGACCTGGGTGATGTCTGAAGCGCTTGTGCTCTCAGGATGAAGCTGGGCCTGTTTGTTCTCTTTGCTTTAACGATCCTTCCCCCTCTTCTTTGAAATCCTTTGCATTATTCCTTACAGGAATAAAACAAAAAGGAGTTTAGTTAGTTTGGTTTTTTATTTATTTAGGACTAACCCTTCCCTCCCCTCCCGCGTTGAGTAGCGCCCGCTTCAAAAGGGGCCACGCGCAAGAGTCTCTGGTGGATCCCACGATACGGGGGAGATGGAGAAAATGCCCGATTGATTATCAGAAAGGAGCTAAGTGAGATGAAAAATAGAGTGATGGGATTCATTTTAAAGGGGAACAAGCCTGTCTCAGAGACTAAAATGTCATCAATTTTTTATTAAACAGAATCTTTTCAATAGACAAAATGAGCTCTTCTGTCCTCACTCTTTCACTTGTGTTTTCTCTTTCTTCCCCCATTTCTGCTTGCCAGTGCTGCCTCCCGCACGGGGACGTTCTGCTTCTCCTCTTTCTTTCACGCTCCTGCGTTTGGTAAGAGGTGCGGGGTTAAATGGAGACCTGACTCCGGATGTCTGAACGTGTGTTTAAGGCTATTACGGGTCCACCAAGCACTGAAATGTGCCTAAAGCGACGGTGATGGCCTCTCATCAAAAGCCCCCTACTCTTTTCCTCTGGAAATGCTTTCCCCAGTCAACACAAAAAGCCGCCAGCAAGGATAGGGCTGGGGAAAGCAAGGTCTTCTCTCCACATCTTCTGAAGAGCTCCTGGGTGACCATTAGCCATTGGTTCCTGCTCCTGCTGGTGGTGAATGAGATTTTCTGTCTCTCGTCTCCTACGTTTCTTGCCTGCTAATTTCATTTAATGGGACCAAGGCGTCCTATGAGAAATTTGGGATTTAAAAAACATCGGAGATGTAATTTTTTTCTTCCTTTGTGTATCTTGCTACCTAGTACAGTAGAGCTCTGGGGCATCAAAGGCTCCTTTTTTATAAATATCTGAATGCGACCTTCTCCCCTCCCCTTGCTCTGGAGGAAGCTCATCCTCTGAAAGATGGAAAGAAGGATGCGCCGCACGATGCTGCACCTGAGAAGGTGGGGGATATGGGGTTGGCACTGGTACTGCTGTGGTTGGTAGGGGAGCGTAAGAGCAGCAGAAGCTGCTGCTGCGCCGGAAAGCACTCAAGAAAAGCCACAGGAATGATTAGAAAACATAAGGACTGGAGTCCCAGGGTTCAGGCTGGATCATCAAAGAGATATCGCAGAGATGAGCTGACCAGGTACAGCAAGTGCCCACAGCAGAAAAGAAATGCCGTGGCGGAGAGGTCTGAGTTATCGCTGTGGGGCGCGCGCAGGGAGGGAAGTGAAGGCTGATGCAGAGATTAGTCAAAATACCCTGTCACCAATGGGAGTGACAGCTGGTGTCCTAGAACTCACCACCAGGGTGTACCGTGTTGGCATAAAAGCCAGAGGAGTAAGAAAAAATGCAAAGTCCTGCCCCAGGAAGGAAGAAACCCCTGCAGCTGGGCAGCGCTGGGCTCTGCTGGGAATGTCCCGGGGTCCTGGTGGACGTCAAGCTGGACATGAGCCACCAGCGTGCCCAGGCTGTGTGAAAAGGCATGTGGCCAGCAGATCCGGGGAAGTGCTCACCCCTCGCTACGCAGCACTCATTAGACCCTGCAGGACAGGAGAGACATCCAACTGAGCCGAGCTCGGTGGAGGACCACCAAGATGGTTGGGAGCTGGAGCACCTGCTCTCTGAGGAGACGTTAAGGGGGCTGGTCTTGTTCCGCCTGGAGAAGAGACAGCTCCAGCCAGCTCAGCAGCATCCTGCGGATCACAGCTTTCTCGTACCTACAGGGGGGTCATCAAAAGATGGAGCCGAGCCCTTTGCAGTGCTGCGTGCTGGGGAACAAGAGACGGTGGGCATAAGATGAAACAAGAGAAGTTCAGACTGGATATCAGTTGAAAAAAAAAAAAAAAATCACCATTAAGGTTCCCCAGAGAAGCTGGGCCATCACTCAACAACTGACTGGATCAAGCCCTGAGGGCCATAGCTGACCCTAATTCAGCAGGAGTTTGGACTAGAGACCTCGCGAGGTTCCTTCCAGCCTGAATTATTCTGCGATCCTGTGAAGTAAAGCCATCGAGCCCCCGTGGCCACCAATGGCAGCGAGGTGGTGGCGTGGCTGCCGTACGGGCTGAGGTCGTGCTTCGCAAGGCCCGGTGTTGGTCAGCGTGGCGGTGATCGTAGCTTCTGGGGGGAGGGTTTGGTCTGAGGAAAAGGAGAGGAAGGAAGAGGCTGGTGTTTGGTCCGGGGTGCAGTTAGGGAGGGGAGAGCTGAGTTGTGGTGCTGGCATGGGAGGGGAAGGAGCTGTTGGGACCAGCTTTCCAGAGGGGAGAGGAGCAGGGAACGCTTCCTGGGATAAAGAATGATTTGGAGACTTGCTGCTAAACCTTGGCAAAGGCTTCCTTCTGCCTGGCAGCCCAGGAGCAGAGAGAGGAAACCCGGCCGCGGGGAGACAGCGCGCGTGGCGCCACGGTGTCGGAGGTGCCGAGGAGGAGCAGCAGCCAGGCACGAGATCCAGAGGGTCGGAGCAGCAGGAGAGACGACCCCGCAAAGCAAAGCAGAGGGCTGGAAGGAAAGAGGCGGCAAAGAGAGGCGGCAGAGGCACGGGAGGCAGAGAGAGGAGGGGATGGAGAAATCAAGGGGGGGCAGGCAGAGTAAACCAATTTCTTTCCAAACCACCCAAGATAAGACTGACTGAGATTGAGAGCAGCTCTGGGTTCAGCTGGCACCACAGCATCGCTGGAGATGCTTTAAAAGTCACTTTCCATGTACTATAAAATATACATATAGTGCAGCTCCCCCACCTTTCTTGGCACCACGCTACAACCTGTACAACAACTCCTGCCTCTCCTCCCAGGCTCTGCCTCGCTTCCCGGTGGGATTTCTTTATTTGCAGGTTTAGAAGCAGGTCCCATCACCTGGGCAGCCCAAGCGCCGCTTGACGCCCATGTTAAAAGGTTAGCAGCGTGGTGACAACCTCCAGCCCTGGTACAACTGGTACAGGCTAAGGGGGGGTGGTTATAAGTTCCCCCCCACCCCCACAGAGACATGTCAGAAGAGCTCAACACTTCTCCGTTCATCTGCAGAGGCAGCAGCCTGGCTGCGGCAGGCTGGCATCCCAATGGATGCTGGCATCCCAGTGGATGCCTGCATCCCGCCTGCTGTCCTGCAGGACGGGGGACAAGGCCCCATCCTCTCCGAAGCGGGTGGCCAGAAGACGACCGATTCGGTAAAAAGGCCCGTGTGGGTGACCACGATTTATTCCAACACACGCTGTAATTTATAAACCATCCCACTGGTTTTCTGATGTCCGTGCGTGACAAGGAGCCACCCAACCTCTGCGCCACATCTGCCGCTGCAGCCACCGGCGCGGCGCTTGCTGCAGGTCGCACGCGTTGACGCGGCACCTGGGTGCTTTGCTCACTACTAATTGCTACTTAGCAAGGAATTTAACGAGAGAGTGTCAGCCGCTTGTGTTAAAATCACCGGGGTGTGAGGAAAGCTGCCTAGCGGTCTCCGTGTGCGCACGTGGGGCTGGGGAGAGCCCCGGTGCGGGCATACGGGTGCGTGGTCGCAGAGTGGTCCTTTATCGCACCTTCATCCACCTGTGCTGGTGCATTGAGGGGGGGGTGTAGGGGTGGGTTTGTGTGCGTGCGGTTGCGTGCATGTGTCTGTGCCTTTGAGTGCGGCTTCCCAAGCCGCGGGGAGACGGGGACAGGACCCATTTTATCCATGCGCTGTACCTGCGCGTGTGTGTGCGGGTGCTGGGCTTCTGCCTCGGGGGACGTGCGCGCGTGTTGGGGGCGATTGTGCGCGTGCAAGAGATGCGCTGTACAAGGGTGCTGGTGTCTCTCACAGGGGCTGCCTCTCATTTGCTGTATTACAGCTTCATCCGCGAGCTCCCGGCGTGGAAACCTCGCTACGACTCCAGAATGTACCAGGGAGAAAAAAAAAAAAACAAAAACCAAAAAAAAAACCCAACCAAAAAACCACCACCAACAATGCGTGTTTAGGATCCATTTACCAGGGGGATTTTTTTTTCTCCCCCCTTCTCTTAATCCCTCTTGAGCTGAGCGAACGTGAGCGAAAGAATAAAAAAAACACACACACAAAAAAAGAAAGGACGAGAGTGGGGGAGAAAGAGGATTTCCTTCAAATCTGCTCTTTCTGCCCATGATGGAGTCTCATTCCCATAATCATTTTGACAGGTGTGCAATGGTTGAAAAGTTGGGGGGTACGAGGGCGAGGCGGGGGGGGAGAGCACCAGAAACCCGCTTTCTCGGCGCGGGCGGCGCGGCGCGGCCGGCGCGCTGATTAGAGATGACAAGCACACCTGCCGTCTCCGCGGCCCCGCAATTAAAGCCTCTTTGAGGTCCCAGGAAGTGACCGCATTCGAAAAGCCCCTCGCAGCCAGCTCCTTAGCATATTTCCAGTGTCATTAGCAAAGCGGCAAAGGCAAGGCACATCGGCGGAGGGCTCTGACATGACCCGTGCTCCCTTCCCGCTCGGGGAGGGGATGCAAAGTGACTTTTAAAGAGGATTCTCTTTTTTTTTTTTTTTCCCTCTTTTTTTTTTTTTTTCCCCCTCCCTTTAAATTTTATTTCCAAGCCCCTCTCGCCGCTCCCTCCCTCCTGCTCTTGGAAATGTTCCATCTTCTCCGGGGTCGGCAGGGGGAAGGGAGCCAGAATTCATTAAAGACAGAAAAGGACTTTGCTAAAACTGGGCGGCTTCTGGGAGGAAAAAACCGCACAATTCTGAATTCCAGGGTGTATTCTCGCTCTGCTCCCTGCTTTCCCTTCTTCCTCCTCTTTTCTGCATCCTCTTCCACTCCTCCATCGCCTCCCTATCCCTCGTTCCTCTCCCACATTCTGCTCTTGCCGTCCCCCCCCCGGGTGTCCCTCGTCTGGCTGGTTGTGGCCGCTGCGGGTGGTGGGACCAGATGGCGACTGCCTGGTGCACGGCATGGAGACCCTGCTGGGGACCAGCTCGCCCCCGCAGCCCCCTGCGAGGCCGGTGTCACGGGCACCCACACCAGGCCCCCGTCCGTCCACCCGCCCTCCAAGGGCAGCCCAGCCTGGCAGCTCCTCTCCAAGAAAGGAGAAGCCCCCAGGACTTCTCCTTCCCCTCTGCCGTGGCAGACGGGCAGGACTTTTCCTGAATGCCCCAGGGGTTCCCATGGCTGGACAGGTCTGAAGGAGGTTTGTGACCTTGTTGTGCACCCAAGCCCTGTTTCCACATGAGCTGGGAGGTCCCCAGAAGGATTTTGCCATCGGTCCTCAACGTTCATAAGACCTCTGGGGGCGGGAGGCTGCATTCCTTGAAATTCCTCAGTCTTCATCATGAGTGAAGTCCTAAACCCACCTCCACCCGTACTCCATTCGCCCTCTCTCCTTGCACCTCCCGAGGTTGCTCTAGAGACAGGAATTCCTCGCTGGCCTTCAGACACAGCGCTTTCTGCCATGCTGTGGAAGATGCTTCGGAGAAGGTGCTTTCCCTCCCCTCCGCAAGCCCTCCTCACCGCCCCCTTCAGCCCCTGGCCTCGCCGAGCTCTTGCCTTCACTTCCCTCCTGGAGCAGCGCTGACTGCAGCATCCCTCGCTCGTGTAGGCACCTGGACCTTCTCTTTGGCCAAGAAAGCCCCCGATCCACGATGACCTTGACACACTCGTGCTAACCTTCCACCACTGCAGGATGGGGCCGTGCATCAGCAGCACCGGCGCTGGGAAGGCACCGTATCACCCTGTGGCGCGCGGTGGGCAGGTGAGTGTGACTATTAAGTGTAGCAGTCCTGACAATAATAAATAATGCACACGGAGCTTTCCTGCGAAAGCATTCGGGGTTGTTAGACTCAGCTAAGAAGCCCAGACCCTGACAGCAGAACAAAAGGGTCCCTCAGGGACCATTGCCAATTCCTCCGTGAACAGCGGGAATTAGCAAAGGCATTTTGGCAAGGTACTGATAGGTCCTTCAGCTCCGGAGTACGGGAGCGCTGCGGAGACTTTAATGGATTCGCGCGCGCAACGCTGCGGAGGTGGGGTAGGGGCTGCCTCCCTGCTGCACGGCCAAAGAGGGGGCCGGCGGCAGATTAAATAACTTTAGGAGCAGAGCCCCGGGGCCGTGCCCTGGCGTGACTCGGGGCCGAAGCAGCAGGTGGTACCGCTCTACCCGAGGACACTTCTTCAGCGGGTGGCACTCACCGTGGAGCAGCATCCGAGCCAGCTCCACCTCGGCGGTCCCCAGCCCTCTGGTGGTTAACATCAACCCAGACGTGCCTCCTGGCGATCTTGGTGGCACCTGAGCAGCATGACAGGGCTCCACAGTGCTGTGGCACGTCCCCAGCCTGAACTAAGCACGAGGCTGTCTGGGGGGAATTATTTTGGTAAATGATGTGCCTGGCTCTGCCTAACATCCCCTTTGGGGCTCTGCTCTGCTTCCACATGACACCAGTTGTCCTTCTGGGACCTTCTCCCTCCCGGAGTGAAGGTAGGCTGGGGAGCAAACTGGTCCATTGGTGGGGTGGGAATGGGGGGTGAGGAAACTCCCTGGCCCTTGTCCGCTCTGGGGATCATAACAAGGAAAAAGAATCAGAAAAGTGTTATTTGTTGAAAAACTTCAAGTTCAAATAGCCTTCCCTATTTTTTTCTCAATTCCTTCCAAGTATCTTTGCAGAGATCTCAAAAATAAAACACTTCAAGCACCTCCCTTGAGGTTTTCCCTTTGTACCACCATGGCATCGAGGACAGCAAGCACTGGCTCCAAGCCTAACAGCCCCAAACTGTGCCGAGTGAAGGAAGGAGAGGAGGGAGAGCAATCATTGTGGAAAGAAACACGGCCATGAACCTAAAATGATGGCACCAGACGGCTGGTCTTCAGCAGTTTTGCCTGTCCCACAGTCCTGTAGGTCAAACCCTTTGTACCCACACTGGGTGCAAAGGTCTGGAGTACGTCCTTTACAATGCTCGTGACAACATCCATACTACGGCAACCCCACCAGCCAGCCAGGAAACCTCCTAATCCTCCATCCTTCGTGGCCTCTGACTTACAGGCTGCCTGGGGAAGGTTCCTAGGAAGGACACGGAGGGGTGTTTGACGGGGACAGGGACAGGAGAAGAGAGGAAGGTCCCCTTCAGAATAGATAACTCTGCAAACACCCAGTGTGATGATATTCGATTTCTGAGAGCTTCCCCAAACCCAACGTGTGTGGATTTCAGCCTTACAATGGTATCGGATTCCCAGTCCAGGCCCTGAGAGCAGACCAGTGCCCAGGTCCTCCAATGTCACCACCTGCAAGTGTGAGCAGAGGCCAGCACAGCAGGTCCCCCGAGGTGGCTTCAGCTTCTCTACCTCCAGTGGTTAACAGTGACGCTGGCTGGTTCCCTTCTTATCCAGGGAGACACAGCTCCAGGGACGTTCCTGGGGACCCCCCTGAGGATGCCCCTGCAGTGACTGCTCTCTCCTGACTTGGGGCAAAAAAAAAAAGCAGGTTCAGTTTCTCACACACCTTTGGAGGGAGGGAGGCGAATCCCACCCTCCCGGTCCACAGACACCCCTGGTGTATGGCCACCTCTTGCCACCACCACCGCGGTGTGCTGAAAGTAGAAGCTCCCTCGGGAGCACCCCTCATGGCTGTGCGGGAGGGGATGCGGGGATGCTCACCGAGCAGTGCCCGATGGGTGCAGCCCTGCACAAGGGGTGACGCCTGGAGCTGCTGCCGTCTCTGCAGAGCAGGCGGCCCGGGCAGAAGACGTGGCCGTCCTTCGCCTGCTGCTGAGTGCGGGTGGCAGAAGCGAAGGGGACAGAAAGCTGAATGGGAGCGGGAGGTGGAGCGTGAGATGAGCAGAGAGCATAGAAGAGGAAGAGGAAAGAAAGGTGAACGGAAAAAAAAGGAGGGGCGAATACTGCAGGAGGAGTGAAGCAGAGCCTGAGGACGAGCTCTGAGCCCGCTTCGTCACTCCAGGTCCCCCCAGGGGACAGGTATCCAGTCTGCGGAGCAGGCGAGTGCTGTTCCGAAGTAATGGTTAAATCAATGTGTTTACGGATGATGACACTAGAGTGACACACAGTGGAGAAGCCTCATGAAAAAATAAACAGGTAATAATCACACTGCGATGCGCACACTCCACTTCTCATTATTGCAGGGGGGAAACAAACAAAAAAAAAAAGCCCACCAGGGTTCAACGCTTCAGGAGATTAACCATTCCCTCCCTGGACGGGACCCTGCCCTGGGGGTGCTCGCTCTCGGGGGGCGCCTGCCTCCCCCATCACCGAGACAAGGGGTGCAGCAGTACTTACGGGCGGTGAGCCCTCCTTTAGCACAAGTTGAGGGATGTGATGTATGGGAAAGTGCGGGGAAGAGCCGCCGACAGCCTGGATAAGCAGGAGAAAGGCTCCAGCTCCGGGAAGGGAAGGCAGCTCCAGTAAGAGCCTGCTGGCCGCACGCAAGAGGGGCTTCCACTCCTATTTTGGCACAAACCAGCCGCTGCTGTGGGCATTGCTGACCTCCACATCTCCCCTGAAGACCGTTTCTGTACCCAGGGCTTCCCGTGCCAGGGCAGGCCCCGGAGACCTGCTCGCACAGAGCTCGGCGCAAGCACGGACCCTCTCAGCCACTTGTCTCCTCAGAGCCTCCCCGCTGCCTTCCTGCCCCAGCTGCCCCCACGGCCACAGAGGTCCTCTGGCCAAGTAAAACAGAAGGGTGTAAAACTTTTTAGGTGTGCTATTTAATGCACTCATTTGCAGACGGCTTGAGGACAAACATTTAATGAGCAAATGGTGATTAAACACCACTTGGCTGAGTGAGGAGGGGCAGCGATTCAGCTGTGAGACCCTGGCGGCAGCTGGGGAGAGCTGGTGGGTCACGCAGGGTTCTGTGAGACCTCCAACACCAGCGACAGGCACTCTCCACAAAGCCATGGTCAATCCAGACCACCTCCTCACCCAGACCTGCCAGACCACGGCCGTCTCTGTGGCAAGGGAGAGAAGCAGGAGTGTTGGCTTGAGGTTGTGAATCGCTCAGCCACAGAAAACACCTAGACCTGTTGGGCCTTTTGTTGGCAGTAACGGCGACCCAGAGCCTCTGGTGGCTTGCTGCTGGTTTGAAGCCTGGGTGGAAGGAGATGGTCCAGCCGCAGCCCTCACTGCTTCTGCCACAACCCCCATGGGGAAATTACAGAAACAAATGTGTCCTGTGCTCCTCTAAGATGGATTCACAGACAAACAGTTCCTGCCACTGCCCTGGGCTGCTCATTCATTCATACTTGGGTTGACATATAGAGAAAAGGTGGGACGGGGGTAGCTGTACCTCGTGTGCCTCGGTGCCCTTCACGTGCCCCTTCACTGGGGCATGATGGCGGGAGAAGAGGGTTGCTTTGATTCCCTCGCTATTTAAACCTCCTCCAAAAGACACAGGAAAGTTTCTACAAGCAGGAACTGAGTGTGTAACAAGTTCTGGGGAAGACTCTGCCTTTCCTAAAGCTGTTCTGAGAGCAGCCAAACTCTTCGTTGCCTTGTACTTTCATTGCTTACCCCTTCTGTGGTAAAGTGACTACCCGCGATATGCCCCCTGTATGGGAGTAGCTCCCATTAGCGTCAGTAGGAGATAGGTAAAGTTGCTCCAAGTAAATAAAAAGCCCTAGAGGGATCTATGAAGTGAATTTGATACTGGAAAAATATTCCTGAGCCGACTGAACTAATCTCTTCTCTCTCTTGCAACAGAAAAGATGGAAAGGAACCTCCCCTCCTTATAGGAGCGAGAGATCCCCTTCATCCCTCCCGGCTGCACATCTCCTAATCTATTAATTTTCACCTCCTCACCGCCACCCCCAGATATGTTTAGGAGTGGAAAAGTGCACAGAGATGATGGAAGCTGGTGTTGCATCCGTGGGCAGAACCAGCCCTAAGCGGAGCTGGAGGAGGAGGAGGAGGCGCCGTCCAGTGGCTGGGAGAGCGGTTTGCCGTGACTGTGCTCCACACCTGCCCACCACCACTCCCAGGTGAGGCCTGGACGCGGCTCACCGCCCTGCTGGGGTGGCAATCGCAGCCCAGAAGTTATCAGAGAGGAGGAGAGGACAGAATACGTGTCCACGTCACTGTGCGCGTCAAAGGGCTGGCTGCAGGTAGGGGGTTTATAAAACCATTGCTGGTGTAGCCAGAAGGAGCAGGAAATGGCCATCACCTACTTTACAGCACCCAAACAAGGGGCGCTCGATACAGCGATTATCAGGTAGTTTAAGAAAAAAACAGTTGTTTTCATACAAGAGTGGAACTCGCTGCTGCGGGATCCTGGGGAGGGTAGAAACAATTCAAAGCTGTGGCTGGTGTGTTGGAGGGACCTGGTACCACCAGGCAGAGTTTGTCCACCCGCTGCTCAGTCTTCCCGACTTTGTTTTTGAGTGCTCGCACCTGTGAGGATGCCGGCTATGGTGGGTTTGCACCGAGGGCTTACTCGGGGCTGCGGTTCACTGTTTGCACGCTGACAAAGCGGGGTGCGGACACAGGACCGGGAAGGGACCCCCAGCTCGGTTCAGCCGCAAGCGGTCGGTCCTGCAACCCTTGGAAAAGACCACAGAGCACATCTCCACACCCACAACTACGCCTGCCTATTTTGCAGGCTTCCCGACGCGGTCCTGCCCTCCAACAAGCTTAAAACTTGTATGAAATAGTCGAAGTGCCCAAATCCATGTGCTGCAGGAGAGCAAGGGAATCCGAGAGCTTCGCAGTTACCCTGGGGCGAGACAAAAGCTGATGTTTCTTACACTACCCCCCCCACCTCTCTGCCTGCTGTGATTTCAGGGTATGAGATCTGCACTGTGGCAGGGAACCTTTAGATCTTAAATGTTTAGAGGAAAACATGGAATAGCCACCAAGAAGCCAAGCTACATGGTGAGAAACAGAAAAATCCTTCCTGCCCGTAAAAAAGACCAACTGAAACACGGTGTTAATTCAGGATAAAGGGGATGTGATAGGGCAGTCTCCCCTTTGTTTCCCCATGGTGCTCTTACCTCCTCCGTTACCCGTTATTACAAGCTTTCCTGCAAGGGGCTGAGGTTTGGGCAGCAGGAGAGGGAGGTCCCATCCCTCCCTCCTCCATCTCCTGCCTTGGCAGGGCAGGGGCTCGGCGGGGTGGCTGGGGGAGAGGGGCACAGGGTGACAGCAGCAAGGTGACGGTGCAAGCAGGGGCAGGACTGAGAAGGGGAAGGGGATTTCTCCGGGGCACTTGTTCTGCCCAGACATTTGCACGTCAGCCTTTCGAGCAAGAGCAGTGAGGACTCCAAGGTGGTGGGTGCTGCCCCCCAAGTGCTGTCTCCAGGGGGCCTGCAAGCACCAAGTGTGTCCCCTGACCACACAGCAGCTTTTCAAACAGGCATGTTGAGCTAGGGGAGGGCACCACACCAGCCTCAGGAGAGCCTGTCTCCTGTACAACCCATAAGGAAGGTCTGAACCATGAGGACCACAAGGAAGGTCTGGACAGCATGGACAGGGCTAGCGAGCCATCACCTCCAGTGCCTGCACCCCTCCGTGCCTCCACCCAGAGAAAGCCCTGCCACGGACGTGAGCAAGGGCAGACATAGGCTCTGCAACTCACCCAAGCGTCCCCCAGTGACATCATCTCGGGGTGGCACTCGAGGCTGAAGGATGCCACCTCCTCCCCAGCCTGCAGCTGGGAAGCCGCGTGCCCGTCTCCTTCCACTGCTCTCATTTCTTGAATCTGTTGACTCTGGAACAGCTTCAAAGTGTCAGCGCTGGCCGTCTCCCAGGGAGAAGGAGCGTTTTGTAAAATGTTAGCCGTGTCCCTATTCATTATGACGCCGTGAAAGGCCCACAGCATAGAACAATCGCTCCGCTGCTGCCTGATGGGAACGGCTTCTCGGCTTGGGCGGCTGAGGCAGGGAGCAGCCCCTTCCCTCCAGCACGCACACCACCATGGGTGCTGATCCCCAGACCCAGGCCACCCGCAGGTGGCCCTCAACGTGGATGGATGGAGGGATGGATGGAGGCATGGAGGGATGGATGGATGGATGGACGGACAGACGGACGGATGCATGGATGGAGAAAGCAGCTGAGCCACCTCTCCTCCAGCCGGCAGCATGTGGGTGGTGAGGGAAGGGAGAGGGAGCAGAGGAGGAGGCTGAACTGCAGCTCCTCGTATTGCTCCAATATTGGTTTGCTGTGCAAACCAGCAGCCCCCACACCTACGATGAAGTTCAAATGTCATCGTGGTGTGCAAGGGCTTGGGCATCCCATGGCACCCATAGGGCTATGCACAGGCCACACTTAACCGTCCACTTACCGTCAAAAACGTATATGTAGGTGTGTGCCCTCTGCTCGCTTGGCTCTGAGCTCTGCTCACGTCCCCAGCAGCACACGAGCACGTTGGCTTCATGCAAATCCTCAAGACAGGCATGTTTTGCCCCAAATTGTTGATATTTTCCACTGAGAGGCAGCAGAGCTGGCTGTAGCTCTCGACCGCAACAGGAAAGCATTTTGCATGAGGAACTGGGATCTTGCCCTGAATCTACTTGGAAGAAGGCCCAGATCCAAGCACGGGGCCGCATTCCCGTATGGGTGCAGTCTGGACTGCGTGATGCCCTCGAGGATACAGACTATCGCCCGCTTCTCATCCCGCTGAAGGGATGGTCTCGCTCCCTCTGCTCACTGCGTGGGATCCTTTGAATCCAGCCCCACACTTAGACGTGGTGGGGGAGCCCAGAAGCCAGCAGAGGGTTCTATGAGCCACTGAAAAGCAGCTGGAATCCAACCACACCCTGCCCTGGAGCATCTCTGTAAGCTCCTTTTGGGAAGGATTTTGTTAATGCGGGGGGGATTACATCAACAGCTCTCTTCGCCGGCACTACTTTGTTTGGGATGTCGGACAAGCAAATCAATCAGCCTCAATCCAACCCTGAGGAGCGGATAAATGTTTCTCGCCATTATTGCGAAGACTGGGAAACTGAGGCACATGGGGATTTAAGTGACTTTAAAAGAAAGAAAGGGAAAAAAAAAAAAAAACAAAAAAAAGATAATCACAGAGCAAGTGAGCCCCAGAGAGAGGGATGGAATGCAAACCTCCCAGGTGCCGGGCATCAGCTTGAGTGACTTTCCTCTGCCAGAGGAGGGTCCTGGTTTCTGCCGTAACCGCAGAGCGCTGCTCGACCACGGGCTGAGCGCAGGGACCAGCCTCTGCATCTCCTGGCGAGACGGGCTGAGTGATGGGCAGGCGAGCGGAGGGCTCCTGCACGAGGACACACGGACGGGCAAGACAGACAGAGGGGAGGGCTGAACTCCATCTCCACCCGGACGGGAAGGGGAAGGGGGGAGGAAGAAGACAAGGGTTTGTTAAGACAGCGGCTGGACCCTCAGGACTGAGTGCTCATCCATATTTCAAATACCAGTTAGACAAACAAAACAAGAACCAGAGAGGCAAGCAAGGAGCCCGTTTGTCATATCAAAAGGGGTTTCAGTGGTACCTTCCTTGCCCTCCTGTCCCCTTGAAGTTTGTAGCTGGGGGGGAGAAGGGACAGCTGCCTCTCCAGCCGGATGGCTCCCTGCCACAGCTGGAGACGGCCTGTGTGTAATTAACCTCCAAGCCAATCCCCCAGTGGTGGCTGCCAGGCAGATCAAAGAACTCACACATCTTTGTCTGCAACCGGCAGCCAAGGGGAGCTGGGAGGAAAGCAGAGCAGGGGTGGGAGCGCGAGCGAGAGCGCGCGCGTGTGTGCTCCTAATTGATAAAAAGGGAAGAGCGTCTTCCTCCGAGAGATCTCAAGCCCCATCAAAATGCAGGAGAAGGAGAAGAAGAAGGGGAAAGAAAAAAGATTTCCTTTCCCTTGCAGGAGCCTGCCAAAACCCAGCTGCTTTCAACAGAAGAGGTGGTCAGTGCTAGGGGGGCCGTGTCGGCCCCCAGCCAGGGCTGGAAGGAGAGGGCATCCTTGGTTGTGGTATCGCCACATTGCGGGCTGCCGGCTTCCAGCTTTGCCCGCGTGGGGAGGCTGGAGGGGCTGTTCATGGTTTGTGGTGGGGATCCTTTGCAAGGCGCGGATCTGCAGGAGCACTCAAAAGGCTGAGGCCAGCCACCTGCCTCATCTTCTCTTGCAGCACCCGTAAGAACAAAGGTGAAAACCAGCACGGTCTACACCTAACCTTGCGTGTTCCGGCATGGGGCTTGGTCAATTTGTTTATCACCTAACTGCGTTTTTTGGAGAGTGGCCCAGGCAAATGGCTGGGCCACTGATGAGGCTCCTGGCTGGAGCTCAAACTTCTGGTCTTGACAGAAGGAATCCGCAGATGTGACAGATGCCAGTGTCAGGAGATGACATTGTGAGGGACAGCTGGATTTTACAGGTGGTTAAAGGGGATTGACGTGCGAAATGGTTGAACTTCACAGATAACTGGAGGGAAGTATTGGGGGACCTTCTGGGTCTGACTTAAGACAATAACCCAAACCTCTTATTCTGACCACGGCACGGGTCTCTAGGCTGCTTCTGCAGTCAGGATGACCAGGAGGGAGCAGGTCGCCTCCTCCTGCTGCCAGAACACCTGATGGGACAGACGGAGCACCCTGGTGCCACCAGGCATCTTCCCAATCCATTATAACAGTGAGACTGCAGGCCAGAGGTCTTTCCTAGAGCCTCACAGGCAAAATACACCTCGTACAGCTTCATCCATCCAAAAATGAGGCATCTGAGTCTAAGCATCCCTTTGCAAGTGGTGGAGAGGGACGGCAGTGCTGCCCAGAGCTGATTCAGTCCCCCTGAATTTGAAGTGCGAGACCGGTGGAAAAAAACACCTGCCAAAGGGACTGACCTTTTTCCATCAATTGCAAGAGAAACCTGGACTTCCCAGGAACTGGAAGGTACATCAGTCTTTTCTGCACCATAGACCATGGGGTTTCATCACGTTGCTCCTGAACAGAGTCCGATGGTTTGTGTTTGGCTGAAGCACAATTTTAGTAAATAGTACATTCCTTAATCCGCAGGATTCAGTGAGGCTGGTCTTTTCTTGACAAAATGCCGAAGATTTGCTACGTCCACACCAGTGTGCAGAGATGGAGAGGTGAAAATGCAGAAATCTCCATGTGGCAGCTCCTCAAGGGCAGGGCGGTTCTGTAGCCCTGGGCATCCTTGGCTGGTGCATGTATTTACCCCAATAACTACTCACATTGTTATTTACACTTTGTTATTTTGCTGCACGCAGAGTCTCCCTTGAGAGACTCCCTAGAGCAACCTGATTTAGTTAATTTTTAAGTCGTGTTTTTAAAAATGCACTAAATAAAAGGGTTGAAGGAAAAATTTCAATTATTTACCATACTGCAAATCGGGGTGAGCACCAGCCCAGCATCATCCCACTTCAGGCACGTGCAAGTCAGTTCATGAAGAAGGAGAGGCCAGATTTATCTTTTCGGTTGGCTGCGGTTTCCAGGGCAGGGGTCTCATTGCGGAAGCCTCTCCTTTTGCTTTGTTTTGCTTTTAATTCAAGAAGACACAAGTCAAAAGAGAAACTTGCTGGCGATCAGACGATGTAGTATTTGGATTGTCAACATGGGCGTAAGTGAGTGAGAAGGGAGGAAGGGGGAGTTGTTTGTAGATATTGTGCTCTGGAAATATGCAAAGAACGTTCAAAGGGACTGCGCGACCTGATAAAAGAGCATATTAAAACCAGGCAACATGTCAGGTTACGTGCACAATGTGTTAATCAGAAGCCTTCCACTCCAGGACTGTCGCAGCCAATACCGAAGAAGGGGACGCCAACACACTTGAAAACAAAAGCAGCGGTCTGAAGATTGTGCAGCCTTTACCACTTGAATCTGAAGAGAAATAGAGCCTGAAACCAAAAGATGTTGCTTAGAGAAACACACAAACGAGTCCCCAGCATGTCCCGGTGCACGCACAGGGTTACGGGACAGTGCCCCTCCCTCCAGCGCTTGGCTTTTCGGCTGGAGAAGCCCACGGGTCCATCCTGTGTCTTGTGGAAAGCAAAGAAGCCATCGATGAGACCCCAACACGCATGGCAGATATGTGGTTTGGTGGCATCCAGGAGCACACTTCAGCTTGTCAGTATTTGACACGGTCTAAACTCCCGACTTGATCTAACAGCAAAGGTGTTCCCCAGCTCGATGTTCTCGGGAGCGTGGCAGCTGGGCTTGGGCGCAGCTCCCCGGTGTGAGAGCCCTGTCCCAGCCTAGAGAAAAGCAGGAAACTGCATCCATTTCTTGGTAAAGAAAGAAGAGTTTTATTGCCCATAATTTCAGGACAGAAATAACTGGAGTAATCAAAGCAAAAAAGAGGTGGGTTGGGATTTTTAATTATTCCCCAGCCATCGTAGGGGTTCCTAACAGGGGCTGGTTCAGTACAGGAATAGCCAGATTACAAGGAGTAGAAGACAGACCAATTGGGTATTTCAAATTCCTTTCAAAACTTGAAGACCCAGGAAGGCCATTCGATTTTAGCAGATCAAGTCCTGAGGTCTCAAAAAAATGACATCTCTGTCCAGGAGCGTAGCGACTCCCCAAACCCGCCGTGTCTCAGGTGGAAAGCTGAGACGAAACCCACGGGTGGGATGAGGCATTCGGGGCCCAACGCCCCGTGGGAACGGCGTGGTCAGCCACACTTCCAGCATCTGCAGGATCCACCAAGGGAAATGAGATGGTGACAGACACAATCAGTGGCAACTCTTTTCAGCCATAAGATTTCTACAGACTGTGCTTTTGCCTTCAAAAAAATCTTCTTTGACTTGCTCGGGTCTGGGTTAAGCTAATGCTCTTGTTCCTTCCAGCCCAGAGCAGCTCAGGAGGCTGTTCTGCAGCTTTTTTTTCCTCCTGTGCTCATCCTGCTGGTATCTCAGCCCCTATTCGGTTACATTGCAATAATATATACTGTAATATACACTTCCCTAACCCTGAGATTCCCGCAGGCAGATTTTGTAGAGTATCCCCTCAAAACGATATTAATGAAACAACTTTTACTTAAATAAAGCCAATTATTGACCAACCCACGTGCTCAGCAATGCTCACTCGCTGACCGGTGTTAGAGGATTTGATTTCCTGTCTTACCACCTGACTCCGAGGAAGAGCTGCAGACGTTCGCCGGCTTCCTGGAAACCAGCGTGCTCTTAGATGGTGAGCGGCCAGGCTTGTGGTGAGCCAGTCGCTCGTGGCTGTTTGGGTGAGTTTTTACCGGGCACTTCGATGGAGGTGCTGGTGTCCAGTAAGGGCAGGTTTTTGCAAATCCGAGAATTTAGGGCTGCAGTTTTTCTACTTCGTGGTAAATTTGCAGTGACTTCATTATGAAGCTTCTTAATGAACTTCGATAGAGACGATTTTTGGTCTGAAGACATGTCCGTGGAGGACAAGACGACCAGGTGGCAAGCAGTCTGCAGGTTCTTGTAGCAGGTAAGAGATTGGGATTTGGGTGGGATTTTTTTGTTTGTTTCTTTGTATTTTCCAGAAATAATTGTTACGCCCCAAACTAGAAAATTCCAGGGGTTCCTTTCCATTCGCACCATGGAGTTATTCTGGCTATTCATTCAATCTCATTTCTTGCCATGAACAAGACTTGTACTGCCCAAACGTCTCATTTCAGCATCTCTGTGAAAAAAGGTTTGTATTTCTCGGGCTAGATTCAAGAGACGTCCCTTCCCGACCAGCCGGAGCGTCTCCTCCCTTGCCTTGCCTGCGGGCTCAGCACCCAGCCACGCAGCCGTGTCTCAGCCCTCGTCCCTGCCGCCTTCCAGCGGGGCTGTCGGGTAAAAGAGGACCCTTGCTCCCACCATTTTGTAGCAGCACCCTAAATCCTGTCATGAATCCAGCCCTTTGTTGCCGTAGCTCGCGCCCGCGAAGAGATGAAAGGTGCTCCAAGAAAACAAGTTACCCGGCAAGCAGAGGAACTAATGAAGCCCAATTCCCCACAGGTTTCCCTCTTGTAGTTGGATTCTCTGATGTCTGGAGCGGTGTGAACTCAGACTAGAAGATACCCCACACCCAAGGCTTTCCAAGCGGCTTTCTTCTCCCAAGTGGATTCTCCAGTGTCTCATTAAGGTTGAACACGTGCTGCAGGCTTGCCCTCTCTCGGGCTTTTAGTAGGGTTTTGGTGTTACATCCGATTGCTTTACTTCATCATATCTTTTTAGACTGCATTCATCAACCACAGCTAAATGTGGTTAAAGCTGGCCAAGGAGTTCAAGTGTCGCTGGGTGGAAAGGCAGGTGGTAGAAGCACACGTAAAACTGTGTGACTGCAATCATTTTTTTTTCTCTGGAAAGCAGATTAAAAGTAAATGTTCTATTTATAGGTGTCATAAACTTGCAAACGATTCCTGTTTCAGGCTGGACACAAATGGACACAACTTTTCAGCTCAGTCCATGAAGATACGACTTCCTTACCATGAACTAGCTCAGAGCCTGCTCCTCTCCCTCCCTCCAACCCCACCAAGGGTTGCAGCTCATGCAGGACATGAAGGTAACCGAACGCAGAGCCCCAAGGCAGCACCAGCATCTGCTGTCACGTGTGGTGAGACACAAACATGGGCTCAGGAGAGCAGAGCAGATGGAGACAGCGAAGCAAAGGCGTGTATGCGTGAGGCCGTTTGCACAAACCAGGGTGCGTGCGCATGGTAGATCAAAGCTGATGTTCCTCCATACCCCTTCTGCTGTGGATACTGCAAAGTCAGCGTGGGTCTAGCCAGGTGCACGGTGCTCGGAGATGTTCCTTGTTGCAGTCTCGTGAGAAACCAATGCTGAATTGCAAAGCTGATTGAATCTTCTGGTGGGAAGATAAAAGTGCACGCGGATTTCGGCTGCAGCCGCAGTTGTGCTGGAGGGCAGGAGTAACGTGGTTGATGTGTATGGTGTGCGCTCACTGTCACAGGCAGCGGTGGTGGGGTGTAGTCCTTCCACGGGGGAGGAAGGAATCAGTAGCAAAATCAATAGCTCTTCTTCTCAGGGAGGAGAATTATCTAAGCAGGGAGAAGTGGTTCCCTTGCAGCTGGTTGATTTTGGTAATCCATTATTAATGCTTGAGTTACAGGCCTGGCACTCTCAAAGGTCACGTTGGTGTAAGAGCACATCAATTGTGTCCAAACGTTTCACCCTGCAGCACCTTTGCCATGGCAGTTAATACGGCAATTCTGGTTAGCCTTTGCCTGTGGTTTCTCTCTACCAAGGTCTCCAAGAAGCCTTCTTCAATGTGCCATGATAAAATCTTGATACAAGAGCAAACAACAAGACACACCCCACCCCTTTGGGGCTGTATTTCATCCATGTCCGAGAGGAGAACCTGCTGAGCAGAATTTTGTCTTCCTTGCTGAACTCAAAGGGCATCAAGGGCATTACAGGCAGGAAACCTGAATGAAAAACCTAAGGATGCAATCAAAAGGAAGGATGCTGAATTTGGATGAGGTCATGGTGTAGTTTAGGAGTTGTGATACTCTTTAGATCCAGACTCAGCAGTTGACATCTATACTCATGTGGCTTTGAAGCAGGTGAGTGAAGCTCTTACATCATTTACTCCCATAAGACTTCAACGACTTTAAATGTGTATCTCCAAAGAACATCTCAGATTTTCTGAAAAGAGCTGTATCACAGCGTTGGAATAGCTCTGAACCAGAATCCTAAATCCAGATCCAACTTCAAACATGAGCCTGCAGCTCCAGCCTATTTGTACTCTCGGCCAGGCCCAAAGAGAGACTGAGCTCTAAGAAAGGTTATCTGAAATTTAGTTGAGAAAGAGATGATAGGACCTCAAAGAAGCTCTTGACTAATAAATAAATAAATGAAATCAGTCAATAGTCTAAGGAACCCTTTAGAGTCAAGCCTGAAGCCACAATGGGATACTAGAGAAGTTCCTGCACTATGTTTTTTAGTAGTAAAAATTTGCCCTAAGCAGTAAGACAGGATAGGACAGCAAACATTTCCTTTTGTACCACCATCACACCAAAACATTCTTCTCCAGTCAGGCTCTTTCTCCTTGGTGGGCACAAGGCACGGCTCGCTTCAGTAGTCCAGCTACAAGTGCTTCCCCCCGGAAGGACACTAAAGAGAAGGTGATAACGCCTTCAAAGTGACAGGCGGTCCTCTGAGCCACCAGGTAGATGAAGACTGCTCTCCAGTGGATTTGCATTGTGTGACTGGAGTCTCTAACACCTAATTAAGCAGAAGGAAGGTATTTGGGGTATTCAGAGCCTCTGCTGCGTGGATTTGCAGGTGTCTCGAGGGCTAGGCTCAGGCTGCAGTCCCTTCCTCAGTGAGTGAGCACGCTTCCCGCAGGGATGTTTGCAAAGATAAAAATTACTCCAAAGCACGCTTACAAAGTACAGAGCTCTGTGCCTAGCCTTCAGCTCAGTCAGGGCGCGTGCACGTTCCTCTGGCAGAGGGACCTTCTTCAGGGCATGGGGTTGGGCCCCTCACCCTGTTCCAGCTGAAACAGGCAACGTGAAGGTCGTGTCCTGCTGGAGAATTCATCTCAGACAAAGTGAGGTTCAGCCAATTTATTTCAAAAGGTCACAGGCTGGCACCTGAGGCCCCACTTGCACACCCTTGAAGATGCTGAACAGTGGAGTTGCAATAAGGACTGGCACCACTACGGAGCTCCCAGGACTTACTCTGGCTGTAGGGAAGCCTGAAACTCTCTTGGCTTAAACTGCCTCTCCTCCACAAATGTTTCCACTATGCTAGATGCCATCTCAGTCCCTCCTTAGCCAAGGAAGGCAAAGTCTGTGCAGTGCAGCATCTCGTGTTGGTATCATCAAGCTGGACATCGAGTAAAGGGCAAATCAGTCAGCACTGAACTAAACTGGGCACAGACGGTGGGCAAGGACACCTGTAGGAGATGCTGAAGGACAGGCAAGGCAGATTTTAAGCTGGATATAGTTTAGGCTTGATCCAGATTCACAATAAAGGGCAAACTTTCTGAAGCCTCCAACCAGCATCATTTGCCAGAATTTTATTGAGTTACTAAGTTCTCCCTCTCCTAAAGCTGTGGACAAATTCCGTCTCCATCAGCATTTATGTGGAACCCCTTTCCTTGTCAAAAGCATTTGCTCCGGGAAGTGATGAGCGGGCTCTGCCTATGGAATCCACGTGGGATGGGGAGACAACCTCAAGAGAGACACCAACAAAGCCTCCTTTTTCCATGGAGCAACAGAGAACACAGATAAGAGTAAATCCCAGCAAACTATACGAGCAAGGGGGCCCATCTCCATTTTACCAGAGGAGCTGGTCACCTTACCAATAGCTATGCTCAGAAATATACTTTCATCAATAGCTGAATATACTCAAGCCAGCATTTAAATGACGCACAGTGGTGTCTCTATTGCCCCTGTACCATGTCATGAGGTCACCTATTGCACATGTTAATGACCCCTAGGGTGAGAGAGTGGTTTCTGGTGTCTAGCCCACACTCCTCTTTATTCAGTCCCTGTGCATGCCCTGGGTTTTCGCCCTTGTCACTTATTTTATTCTGAATCCAAACACTGCCACACAATGCACTTGACCTTTGCCCTGGAGGGAACACACTTGGGATGAAGGAAGAATTCACTCTTTATTCCTTTCTAATTCTAGTTGTTACTATACCATCATGGACAAATCCCCACTTACACAATAGAAATCAAGTCGTCTGTTCTTGCTAGTTCTGGGACTTTCGACAGGGGTTCCTCCTCCTGCCACAGACCGTCCAGCTTTTGCCCATGTCCAGTTTTCACGTTCTACATCTGTCCCAATTAACCCTTGTCACGACACGGCAGCAGCTGCAGACGGGAGGAGCGGGATGGGTTTTCTGCCCCTGCCACCCTGGTTGTATGCAACAGGAGTCCGGCAGAGGCCGGTACCTGACCTGCACTGCACGCGTGGCACATTTCACAGCCCAGCACAGGATTCCCTGCTTTTTGGTGAGTTTCCTGGGACTGTTCACCTCCCATGGATGGGTGGCCGGTGTAGGACGAGCTCTGGGCTGCAAATGTGGCATGAGGGACATCCAGCTTTCCAAACAGGCACCCATCTGCGCAAGGCACCCGTCTAGCCAAACTGTGCGGAGACCTGAGGAGGAATGGCAGGTCTAGACTCTGCCAGCAAATGGCCATCGCATCCTACTTCATCAACAATCCTCACTCCTCCTGCTTTAAGTTAAGTGTGTAACTGAGGAGACACGTTACCTGAGGTTTCTTTTCCGCTTGGAAGTTGATTCTGTCCCTCTAAGATACGAACTACCCTTGGAAGGTGTTTCCATTTTTCATAGTCTCTAGCAGAATCTCCAGGGCATCCTCCGTGCTCTTCTTTGGGTCACTCGCTGAGATGCAGGATGGAAAAAGCCACTCATTTCACTGAAGCCAGCAGAGCTCCTCCAGGATGGTGCTGCTCTGAGAGAATGAAGGCAATGAGCTAGACACTGCTGATTAATTAATTGGTTTAAGCACCTGAAGACTGGCCCGGGGACTGAAGCCAAGCAGAATGTTTCAAGCTGGTTTTTCAATGGAGATGAGTTCCCAACATTTCCTAGAACCACAGAATACCAGGTTGGAAGGGACCTCAAGGATCATCTGGTCCAGCCTTTCTTGGCAAAAGCATGGTCTGGACAAAATGGCCCAGCACCCTGCCCAGCTGAATCTTAAAAGTGTCCAATGTTGGGGAATCCACCGCTTCCCTGGGGAGATTATTCCAGTGGCTGATTGTTCTCACTGTGAAAAGTTTTCTTCTGGGTTCAATTGGAATCTCCCCTGGAGTGACTTGTACCCATCACCCCTCACCTTTTCCATGTGACTCCTTGTAAAAAGGAGTTTTTGAAATATAGAGGGAGATGTGGGGGGAAAGAAAAGAGATTTTCCTCACACCCTCATTTAATTTTCATCAGCTTTTAAAAGTGCACCAAAACCTTCTGTTTTCCTTAATAGTGGGACTCCCCTTCCCTGTTTTCATGGACAGAGCTGGATTAGACCAGCTTTCCCACAACACACCTTGCTCTCAAATTAGTAGTAATTTGTATGGAGACCACACACTGATCCCATGATAGACTCGTATCTACTGGCTGCGTGCATCTCTGAAACCCGTGTGGTTGGGACACAGACCCACTCAGAAACCTCAGCTGTACGTATGCAGAAGGCTGAGGTCAGGCTTGGCTCACCTTTCCAAGTCCCCAGCGTACCTTCAGACATTCGTCTGCTCTGGGTCATTTTGTATTAGTGATTCCAATGGGTAACTGGACTTCACATCTTCTTGCTATCTATTTGTGTTGATTTACCACCTTGAAGTTGCATAAATGGGCTAAAACCTCTCTGTACCAAGACCATTGCAAATCGTGAGTGCAGAGGTGGCTCTTAGATCAAAGATCATCTACCTAAATGCATAACAAAAGGCAGAAGATGGAAGAAAACTGATCTGAAATAAGCTGAACCCATGGAGACCATAGTCAACTTGATGAGCATAGTAAGAGCACAACCACTGTGGCAGCGCCTGAGGAGGTATCCAAGCAAAGGAGAGTTTGGGGAGGGTTTGGAAGAGGACACGGAGGGAGCTACTATGGGGATGTTGCTAGGGAGCTCCTCCAGTCTGCTGGGACTCACCCGTCTCCACACCAGATGGAGGGGTGGGTGGGAACATCCCAGGTACCGGCCCACACCTTGGGGCATTCCACCTGCACCAAACCAGCTGATAAAGAGCCTCGTGCACTCCCTGGCTTCTTAACTGTCCATCATCTACGTGGGACACCCCAAGGGAGACTCAGCTGGAGCCAAAACACTTAACCCCCTGAAAGACCAGCCTCTACTTTCCCAGAGAATCAGAGAACAGCCTTCTTCGGCTACAAGCGTTTATTCATCCTTTCTTTTTCTTTTTTTTTCTTCCTGTTGTGTTAACAGAGCATCTAATGTGACTAAATAGGACAACCTGCTCTCCCATCCCCATGAAAAATAAATGATGTGCTTTCTCTCAACCACCTTCCCCCGCCCCCCCCTCCTGGCTCTTTTCCCACCAGGCAACTCTTGGACCTGTCCTCCCTTGGGCAGACCTCATGGGGGGGCCCAGGAGCCTCCCCCAACCACAGCACCCTGGTGGGAGCCATTGGCTTGAGCCAGCGAAGTGCAGTGGAGGCAGGAGTTTGGGGGAGCCGGAGGAGGGCGGGAAGAAGGACGAAGGGGGTGTGTGTGTATGTGGGGGTGGAATCTCTGTGCAGAAAGCAGCCAAGTGGCAGCTTACCCTGTTAAATATTAATCATCTCTGCTTCTGCAATTTCGGCAATGCGTCTAGGCCCACCACTGCTGAATATTTCATTAACACCACTCACTTCCAACTGCACTTCTCCCACTTTTCTTTCTCCCATAGACCCCTCTCCCATCCCTGCCCCCCAAACTCCTTCCCCTGCCGTTGCCCGTGCCAGCCATGGCCATGATGTCCATCCTCTAGCCCCACATCCTTAACCCGGTGAGCACCAGCCCAGCCCCGCTCCATCCCCAGCCCACGGATCGTGGTACCCATGTGGGGAGAGAGCAGCGGGGCTGTTCAGGGGAAAGAAGATCATCAACTCCACTGGGAGAAAAATATAAGTGCGCATCAACAAGTCCCGCGCTAAATAATACATGAGGCAGGTAAGGGCAGAAATGCTGACTCTGGGCTCGGAGCTTTTTAAACCACGCAGTCTATGTTTCTTCATCACTGGCTTGCTCTGTGTGAGTACTTTGGGAGTGCAATCAAACGTGCTAGGGTGAGCTTTGTTGGGCCTGAGCAATTTTCACCTCGAGCTCCTAATTGCAGCTGCCCCCTGCCTCCTTCCAGAGGCTGATGGAGAAGAGCCCACGCAGCACGTTGGGCGGCCGCAACCAGCCAGGGCGGTGGCAGGAGATACGAGGGTCTGCCAAGCAAACCAAAGCAAGGCAATGTGCTCATGCTCTTACCCAGACTTGATGGCTCAGTGTGCAAATTTACCCCTCTGTTCTCCCCATATTTTGGTGCCTCTTATTAACACCAGTTGCCTTATTAACACCAGCTGCAAATCTCTGCCTCTCCCTGCTCCAAGCCCTTCTTTTCCATCCATTCTTTCCCTCTGTTCCACTCTCTCTTTTCTCCATTCCCAAGCCTTACTCTTTTCCTGGCCTATCATTACGTTACTTTCAAAACTTAAACCAAATCAGCGATTAGAAAGTTCAGGTTGACCTGTGAACATTGCACTTTAGAACAATTTCAGGTTTAAATTCAGGTTTAAACGTTCATATGATCCCAATGTGATACGAGGAAGTGGAGGAAACAGGTTAATCTGGGTTCAGACTATGTCTCCCCATGGCGCACGCCAGCACCTAACTTGCTGGTGGAGATTTCTTATGCCGATAGGGAGATCTGCAAGGGGTGTGGACTCACAGCCTCTTGCTCCAAGGGCAGATGGACATGGTGGAATAGAATCATAGAACAGTTTGGGTTGGAGGGGACCTTTAAAGGCCATCTAGTCCAACCCCCCTGCAACGAGCAGGGACATCTTCAGCTAGACCAGGTTGCTCAGAGCCCCATCCAACCAAGATACCTCTGACCTCACAGAAGCCCCTGGATGCAAACCATTTAAGTCTGAGCTGGTCCCCTCTCCTTCCCTGTCACCCTTTATAACGAGTGGAGGGAAAAAAATGACTTGCAGTGTGTGACCTGTGCCAGTCAAAAGCTTGGCATCTAAGGCAGGTTATGTGAGCCCCATTGCTCTCTGCTGGCCTGGGATGTCTAGGTCGGACTTGGACATCTAACTTTCAGATATCTCATGAGAGGTGAGCTAAACCACCCCAAGATCATCAGCCCAGGTGAAAATAGGCAAAAAGGAGGAGACGATCATTATATCTGAGGTAAGTGAAAGGCTCTCTGCCTGCCGTTGCTGCTGTGTGGGCTAGGAGCAGCTGGAAACAAAGCGAAGGTAGCCCCCGTGCCGCGTGTGTTGACGTCACCGCTGATGCTGTACGACAGAGTTTACTCACTTGGAGAAAGACGCTCAGGCATCGGCTGGCGTTAGTTGTTCCTCTTCCAGCTGCGGGGAGGACAAATCCCAGGCAGGTTTTAATGTTGTTATCTGTCAAGAGCAAAAACGTAAGATTTTGATCAATAGCTGAGGGAACGCCTCGAGCCAATGGTACGTTTGTTGCGAGAAAGGGCTTTCTATGCAAATCTCATTGGGGGATCAAGATATTCCTTTTGTGTAATATATTGAATAAAATGTGCACTGGAGAAGCCACTTGAAAATATTGAATGAGATAACTTCATCTGATTAACGTAGCGTGCTTTCTTTCCCCCTTTTTATTAAAAATTCACAAGGCTTCCCATCCCTTATCTCAATTAAGCAACTTGTTTGTCAGGATTATTTGTTACGCATTTTCATAAACATTTGATGAATTATATGCAAACATCTCACTAATGTATTAACAAGACTGAGGTTTTAATTACACAACACTCAAGGAAAGCGGGCTTAAGGCTCCTCCAGTGAAGTTAATTGTGCTTTCTTGTGTGTCTGTGCATTGCAACGGGAATTTTCCTCCGGGGACAACAACGTCACGGTCTGCAGCGGCACCGCACCCGCCCAGGCTCCCCGCGAGCACCAGCTGGCCGAGCGTCACTGAATCCAGCCACTTCATGGGCCCCACTCGCCTTTGCTGAAAGGCTGCAACTTCAGCTCAAACTTTGGTCGCAAGGAGCCAGGAGTCGGTACAATCAGTTTCACATCAGTTCTTATTCATTCTTTGTCACACAGAGGTGACATCTTTAAGGGACTTGCAACACAACAGGAGATGGGTCGTGCTTGGTCCACCCCTTTGAACTTTTCAGTTTATGAGGACATGGAAACTTTCAGACCATTGGCTGTCCTGATCTGCTACATAGTCAGTGTAGGGATTCAGGCACAACACCAAAGGTCAGAACCTTCTGCAGATCATAGAATCATGGAATGGTTTGGGTGGGAAGGGACCTTAAAGGCCACCCAGTGGCACCCCCCGCCCTGGGCAGGGACACCTCCCACCAGCCCAGGTTGCTCCAAGCCCCATCCAACCTGGCCTTGAACCCCTCCAGGGATGGGGCAGCCACAGCTTCTCTGGGCAACCTGGGCCAGGGGCTCACCACCCTCACAGCAAAGAATTTCTTCCTCAGATCTCATCTCAATCTCCCCTCTTCCAGTTTGAAGCCATCACCCCTCATCCTATTACTACATGCCCTTGTAAAAGGTCCCTCTCCAGCTTTCTGTAGGCCTCCTTTAGGTACTGGAAGGGGTTTCCTCTGTCCTACATCTGCTGCCACCAGAATTAGGTGAATCTGTGGTTCCTGAGATGGGTCCAAGAGCTGTTCCTACCCACTGAGATCGTGGAAGGTTAGAGGCATGACAACTCCAACCTCTCCTTGTTACCACCGCCGCTTCATCCATCCACGGCCTTTCACAGTGTAGGTCAGGGCTTGCACCATTGCTTGCAAACAGCTGGATTTTCTCATGATCTTTCTGCTGTGGCAGGATTTGTCCCCCTCCCTTCCTCCTGACATACACAAGCAAAGTATAGGGACATCTGCATGGAGGACCTATGCTGCTGTACACCCACGGAGTCCCAGATCCCCCTACACCCCTCACTCCTTGGTGTTGTTGAAAGCATGGCGGAGCTTTACGGAGCAATATCTCACCAGTTTTCAGGTCACAGCTCTGCAGCATGGGCAAAGAGCCTTTGGTTCAAGCCAGAGGGCTGTCAGAGGTTAAGGAACCCCCAGCTATTGCTCCAACCTTTGATCACTTTGGGATAGAGTACAGAGCCAAGCTCTTGCTCATAGGTAGTGTTTGGCAGGTTTAACTGACCATGTCACCTGCTATAATGGACAGCAAGCCCTGACTTTACATTTTCCCTTATAGATGGCAACTTGAGCAAGGAGGGAGAAGGGGAAGGAGGATGCTTGGAAGGAAGGGAAGCCATGGAGCAACACCGGTCTGAGCGATGACTGGAGGGCTGCCTGACACATGTTCAGAAGAGAGGATTCCCCCTTGAGCTCCCATCTGGGTCAAACTCTTCTTGCCTTAGCCCAGCCCTAAGAGAAACTCCTGCACAAACCTTTCCTTGCTTTGTGTCATCTCCTTTCTGGGGTTGGATGGCACTTGTTGCTTCGATGGATGTCTCCAAATAGCTCATCGCTGTCTACACTGCAGCTATTCATTAAAGATTTCAATATCTGTTCAGCTCTCTGCTGGGATCTGAGCTCCTAGGAAACCTCGGCACTGCGGTTTTCCTTCTAAAAAAAAAAAAATAAAAAGCAAGTCAAAACTGAAATATTTTTGCAAAATCATTTGATTTTGATTTTCACTGGGTTTAGAATAATTCTCTTCCAAAAATTAATTCAGAAATCCCTAAAAGTCCACTTGGAAATTAAATATTAACTCTGGTCTATTACTTGTGACAGTGTTATTTGTTTAATATCATTTCTTTATGTTTCTGTTGGAGGGGCACATACCTCATTACCTGTTAGTACTAATGACATCTCATGACATATTATGATATGGTAGGATGGCCAACTATATTATTTCTTCTATTTTTAACTTCCGATTTTTTATTTTCCGTTCTTTTCATTTTGCAAATTGGAACATTTGCAATGTTTGATATCCTTATTTTAGCCAGGCAATAATTTCGGAGGTTTTTTTTCTAAAATCAGCTGCTACTCTAATTAGTGCTGAGCCCTTATCTCTCTCTCTCTCTTTCAGAAGTATTAAAACATCAAACTGTTTCATTAGGCCAGTGAATGTTACTGCCTTTGATTAATAAAATAACGTGAGCATGTAATGCTAATTAGAGTATTAGCCATTCATTATTGTGGCGTTTATTTTGTGACACATAAGCAATAACGGGGTCTTACAGGACTTGTTCTCGGCATCGCTCATTCCTCCCGCAGATTTGTCACGACAGCACGCGCATTCGATCCAATTACCACATTAAACCCAAGGAGCAAAATTCTAGTGGCGCTTTCGACAAAATTAAAAAGAAATAAATTGTTTCAAGACTCGTACTCCCTGGACAAGTAATTCCCCTTTCCGAGCGCAGCAAAACCAAGTTGCGAAATGCCTGAATTCCCCTGCAAAAGGATATTGAGTTTTAACCGCGCCGGTGGCGACGCCACTGGTTTTGCCATCATAAAGACGCCTTCAAAAACCCCCATCCCTCCGACGGCTGGGATCGCGAGAGGGAGAGGGGCAAAATCGGTCGCTCCATCCCCCGGCACCGGGGCTCCTCGCTCCCGACCGAGGGCAACAGCTTCCCTCCAGGCACGAGCCGCAGTCCTCTTTCCCACTCCCAAAGTATATCCGTGGTAGCCCGTGAATACAAATCAAGGCGGTAGCGTTAAAATTCTCATTACATTTAAATCTAATGGGCTTTTTTAATATTCAGAATCAAAGGCACTTCACCACCAGTAGATTTTTTATACTTTTTTTTTTTTAAAAAAAAAAAGGAGCCCTGCATCTCATTCCACTCTGCCTCCTCTCTATTTTTTTTTTTTAATTTAATTTTTTTGGGTTGTGTTTTTTTTGGTTTTTTGGTTTTTTGTTTTTTTTTTATTTTAAGCCAGGCTAAACCACCAGGGAAGGGCCGT
Organism: Rissa tridactyla; assembly: GCF_028500815.1. Classification (NCBI taxonomy): domain Eukaryota; kingdom Metazoa; phylum Chordata; class Aves; order Charadriiformes; family Laridae; genus Rissa; species Rissa tridactyla. The sequence goes on along the minus strand of NC_071474.1, from coordinate 48,370,835 downwards.
GCCTATAAACAGATGCCACTCACAGAGGGTCTGGGAGGCCTTCACATCATTAGATGATGGTGAACTTTGAACTTGTGATGGGGAGGCCGCGTTTGCGGGAGCGGCGGCAGGGATGAGGCCGGGGTGGAGGGTGGGGGGAGCTTGACGGGGCCTCTCTGGTGAATTGCTGGCCTACCCGGCACAGGAACGCTCAGGACTTCAAATCGGCTCCAGTCACTTTGAAGCTCCTCTCTCTTAATCTCTCCCTCTCTCTCTCTTTCTCTCCCTCTCTCTCTCCGTCTTTTTCCCCCCTTGCATCTATGAATCATTCATGTCTTTTTTTTTTTTTTCTCCCCTCAGAGGTTCCTTTAGAAAAAAAAAAAAAAGAAAAAGAAAAAGAAGGAAAAAAAGGGAGGGAAAAAAAAAAATACACACACGCTCACACAAAGCCCTGCCTGTGTTTATGTTCTTATTGCTCTGTGTAGCTTATTATCACCAATGTTGAACAAATTACTTACATGATGTTTGCAATGTGCTGCCGTCCCTCGGAGCGATGCTCGTGATGGGGCTGACTATTTTGTTTTAAATGTTAATGTACAGCGGGGCACCACGTTCAATGTAAATACGCGGTGAACGGTATTTGCAGGGCGCATGGGAAGGAGCCCGGCCCCAGCGCTGGAGCTGCCAAATGCAGAGAGGAATTTGCCCACGCGTCTGCCAAAGCCGAGGAGCCAGAGGCTGGCGCGTTCACAGCCACCACGGTTGGGTGGGAGAAGTGCTTTTTGCCTTACGGAGGTACATCCGTACCTGCCGGGAGGGTCTGACAGCCTTCGGGAAAGGACACGAGCTTCAGTGCTCAAGCGATGCGATACCTCATCCTGAAAATTAGGAACTTTGACCTTCAGAACATGCCTGTGCTCCCAAACAAACCCAGGAAGGGGTTGGTCCCGTGTTTGTGGCTGCACCCACGTTCACTCTTGGTCTTTGCTGAAGGGAATGGTTGAACCTGCCCTGCCCGTGGGAGCAGTCCCTGGCCTGGGCCACCCCAGATGCTGCTTGGACCTTGCCTTGGAGAACACCAGAGCGCACGTGGCCAAAGCAGGCTAGTGAGTGTGCTAACACGTGTGCAGCCTGACTTTGGGTACAAACTGGAACAAGTGAGAATCCATGTATTCACCAGGACAAGGGTCCACAAGCCCATCCTATGGGGATTGCTTCCCTCTGATAGCCAAGAGGAGCCCAGTGGCTCCTGCACTGACGCTGGGGTCAAGCAGAAAGGGAAATGAGAAACAGCAAAGGACACTTGCAGAGGGACATTCAGCAGGGGAGATGGAGACTCCATGGTTCCCTTAGGAGGAAAAGGGGTCAGTAGATGGGATTGGAGGGACCCACCATCTCTGAGTAGGTGAGAGTGGTGTTACTGTAGCAGTGGGGGAGCTTTAATGGACCAGCATCAGTTTTCATAGAATCACAAAATGGTTTGGGCTGGAAGGGACCTTAAAGATGACCCAGTGGCACCCCCTGCCCTGGACAGGGACACCTCCCACCAGCCCAGGTTGCTCCAAGCCCCGTCCAACCTGGCCTTGAACCCCTCCAGGGATGGGGCAGCCACAGCTTCTCTGGGCAACCTGGGCCAGGGGCTCACCACCCTCACAGTGAAAAATCTCTTCCTGGGACCTCATCTAAATCTCACCTCTTTTTGGAAGGATGCCTTGGGTCATGGCCACTCCAGCATCTGTGGATTTCATTTGCCACCTCCTGTGCTCATAACCAACCTGTTTGCAGCGAATGTCACTAACTGCCCCACCGCAGCAAGCCTGAGCTTGGGAGCTCACAGAGCTGCAGCAGAGGCAGACCTGAAGAATACGAACATATCAGAGCTACTGGAAACAGCTTGCTTTTACCCCACCTGCCTGGATGAAGTCATCAGACTGACTGCAACTGCTCACCGTCACCCTACAAGACTTTTTCAAACCCCATATCTCACACACTCCCCTTCTCTGCTCTCTTGCAAGTCTAATCCTGGACACCTCAAGTCCTCAAAGCAAAAGGACGCTGCAGGGAGACTACCTCTCACCTGGAAACAGGGGAAACCTTCAGTTTCCCCTCATCCTCATGAAGGTTCCTTCATCCAACTCGAAGGTTGCTCAACACCATCCAGCTGGCTAGTGGGGATGGGAAGAGAGTCAGCTCTGGAGCCTGGTGGTGTACTTCATACTGCTGTGAGGTTAGGAACTGGGGCTTCGCTGCATTTGGAAGGAAATTCAGTGGGGATACCCAGTTTTTCTTAGCTCCTGGAAGGCCTAAGTAGATTGATGTGGGGTTAATGCCATTGGATGGGGATTTTAAAATGCAGGGGGCTTTGTACAACACTTGTTTCCCCCCGACAGCTGGACTTGGCAGCAATTAGGTCCTGATGCACTTAAGCATCCAGCTAACTTCAAGATTTCAGCCCCTGAAGCTCAGGAAGCTTTGTAGATATTTGCTTAATGATGTCTCTGAAGGGGGAAAAGAGCATTTGCTGTCACCATGCGCCTCCCAGTCACTTCTAGGACCCCCGAGGGCTGGTTGGTGTAATCCCATTTCTAGACTGGAGCCCAGTCTGGGTTAAGTGGTTTATCCATCTTGACACAGGGAATCCCTGGATGGGCTGAGAGCTGAACGCGCATCCCCTGCTCTGAGCACACCTCTTGGTCGTATTTCCAGACCACGTCCTGGGAGATGCCAGAAGAGGCCACGCGGTTATAGGTGAGGGACACTCCCCCAGCACTCCTGCACATCTCACCCAGGACTATAACGTTTGAGCAACGCGGTTTGCCCAGCCCAGGCAGGGACTCCTGCGTTTCCACTCTCCACTCAGACCTCAAAAGGAAAATCTTTCTCCAGCTCAGCAGAGCCAGCACCAGACGCAGAGGTTTTATTAGATGAGCTATATGACCTATTTAATATGTAAAAAATAAACAGCTTTGATATTAATAATAAATATTTAGGGCTCATTCCAGCTGTTCTTGGGTAGCTCTGCAATATACTGTTTACCATTGATTTTGTTTCCCAGGAAAATATTTCGACGGATGCGATGCTTTGTGCATCCCCTATTCTGTCTTTATTATATTCTCTTTTATATATATAACCTAATAAATTTTCTAAGAAGTTTAGGGCAATAAGTGTTAACGGGAAAAATGTGGGAACTATCCACCCCACCTCCCAGGCGTGGGCACGTAGTTTGCCTCCCTCCCTCTGCCTGATTTAAACCCTGAATCCCCAGTAGAAGGTCCAGGCTCACCAGCCAACACAGCCCCGAGAAGCCGATCCGGGGGATGGAAGGGGGTGATTCGTCTGGCAGCAGATTTAATTAAACAAAAGCCATGCTCCCCCCCACCACAAGCACGCCGGCTGGGGAGCTCTGTCACGGGATGTGAAGAAGTCCCGGGCAGAGGGAGGACATGCATGTTTGGGGCAGAGACCTGTGATGTGCCAAGCAAACCTGCTGGTGCGGGACACCCTGAACTCTCTGTCACTGGAAGCTAGAAAAACGTCAGGAGGAGGATTGCCTCCAAATACAGGCTTTTCTTTCACTCTTCTCTACACAGCCGTGAGCCGTGGCAGGCACGCGGAGACACACACGGGGACGCACGCACCGGGGACACCGCAGGAAAGGGGACAGGCAAGGAGAGCGTAGAAGAGCAGACAATGGTCGGCCTGTGCTTCTGGACCAGGGAATGGCTCCTGTCCTGCGCAGGTGAGGCTTTGAGAAGAGCCAAGGAGGCTCCTGGAGACACGAGATAGAGCCATTTTAAGCAGACTCTGAGGCTGCACTAGCTATGGGCATGTCCCCAGTCTCCTCAGTGCTGTCACCGGCAACCTGCCTGCTGTCTGCAGCCCGTAATGCAGCATCCAGAGCTTTCCTCTGATGCTTCTTCTCTTCTCCAGCACCTTCTCGGGGCAGCTGCAGGGCTACCGATGGTCAGCCTTGGGCTGTAAGACCCCTCACACTGCCGCAGCAGAGCCTGGGGCCAGGAACCCATCTCCCACCTCTCTCCAAAGCAGAGGTACCACCTCCCAACCCGCTGGTCCGCAGGAGAGGGCTTGAGCATCCCATACAAACACCCAGGAACCCATCTCCCACCTCTCTCCAAAGCAGAGGTGCCACCTCCCAACCCACTGGTCTGCAGGAGAGGGCTCGAGCATCCCATACAAACACCCAGGAACCCATCTCCCACCTCTCTCCAAAGCAGAGGTACCACCTCCCAACCTGCTGGTCCGCAGGAGAGGGCTTGAGCATCCCATACAAACACCCAGGAACCCATCTCCCACCTCTCTCCAAAGCAGTGGTACCACCTCCCAACCTGCTGGTCCGCAGGAGAGGGCTCGAGCATCCCATACAAACACCCAGGAACCCATCTCCCACCTCTCTCCAAAGCAGAGGTACCACCTCCCAACCTGCTGGTCCGCAGGAGAGGGCTTGAGCATCCCATACAAACACCCAGGAACCCATCTCCCACCTCTCTCCAAAGCAGTGGTACCACCTCCCAACCTGCTGGTCCGCAGGAGAGGGCTCGAGCATCCCATACAAACACCCAGGAACCCATCTCCCACCTCTCTCCAAAGCAGAGGTACCACCTCCCAACCCGCTGGTCCGCAGGAGAGGGCTTGAGCATCCCATACAAACACCCAGGAACCCATCTCCCACCTCTCTCCAAAGCAGTGGTACCACCTCCCAACCTGCTGGTCCGCAGGAGAGGGCTCAAGCATCCCATACAAACACCCAGGAACCCATCTCCCACCTCTCTCCAAAGCAGAGGTACCACCTCCCAGACTGCCAGTCCTCGGGAGAGGGCTCAAGCATCCCATACCAATGCCCAGGGTGCCATCCTAGCTGGGAGCCCCACGGTAGAAGATGCTACGCCTACATCTCACCATATAATTGCCCAAGGGAGCTCGACAGATCGCTGGGAGCAGCAGCCCTCCCGCCGACCATCGCTCGAGTGCTTTTAATCACGGCTCCCGAAGAGAAAGCCCTGCTCTTCCCATGCTGGCAGGGGTGGGCAGCTACCCCCAGCCCCAGCCATCTGCTCCGGCTGCTGGGCACGGCCATGAAGGGAGGGACGGAGGGAGGGAGGGAGGGATGGCCGTCCGGCACGGCTCTGGGCAGGGCCGGCTGCGAGCCCCGGCAGAGCAGAGGGCACCAGCTGCAGAGCCGGCTCCAGACACGCTTTAGAGCAGAGTGGGGGTAGGGAGAACAACAGTGCTGCTTGTCCTCGCCCCCCAAAAAATCAATAGAAAAGGGCTTTCCTCAAGAGCCTTGAAGGAAAGGTATTCGGGTGCTGGGCCTGAATACCTTCAACATCAGGGAGTTATTACCTTCCCCAGCCCTTTGACCTCTATTTTAACATAAAAGCAAATTTTGGGAAACGGGAGCTTGGCTCCTCTCTGAGCTGGCACGAGATTAAGAAAAACTAATTTTCTTAGGCTTACCTATTTACATGAGAGCCGGGCACGTACCTCCCCAGCGCGCCTTTTGGGGAGAGCATGCGATGCTCTGGGAGGATGCTCGCTGCACGCGTGGCACCCGCGCCTTGGCAGAGAAAACACCCGGGTTAAACACCAGACTTTGGGAGAGGCTCCTAAAACTTCCCCGCTCTCTGCACGGAGCCAGTAAATACCTGAACCTGCACGGAGTCTGCAAATACAGGAATGGCACGTGGAAAACCATCAGATCTTCCCAGGCTATTGATTTTTGACTTTCATTCCCCTGGCCGTCGCCCGACTCGTCAGCTTGGGATCAGGCAGCCTAATCTGACCTGATTCTTAGATCTTAGGCTGACCGGTCTGAATAAAAGTGGCCTCCCCAGCCCTAATGTGCTGCCTAATGGGCCATCTGCACCCCTCCGGGGAGCGGAGCATGGCTGGGAGCTCATTAGGCCGCTGGGAAGGATATATTGGTATCTGAGGGTTTGCCGGGCCGGGGAACAGGTTCCCCCCAAGCGTTTGCAGCACAGCACGAGTTTGGGTCAAGGTTAAAAGCAGGCTTTGGAAATGAAGCTCCAAGTTCAAGTGCAGAGGGGGCTCCGTGCGCAAACGCTGGTCGCCAGAAGCCAGAGGCTGGTGCCGAACCCTCCCGACCCCCAGCATCGCTGGGGGACTGGGGTCTGGCACCCGGATAGAAAAAGAGGAGCACGAGCAACGGGCAGGAGGCTTGGCTCCTGCAACACATCTGCAGTGTTCGGTTGCACTTATTTTTAGGCAGAACCAGACGAGACTGGTAGATATTTTTTTGGTAATTTGATCAAACAAAAAGAGAAGGAAACAGGCTGAAAGGAGCTTTGGTGCAGCTCCTTTCGGAAGCGGAACAGCATTGGTTTAGACCAAGCCTAAGCTCTGCATCCCAGTTTGCTGAACTTTCGGGCAAGTAACATTCAGAGCCACCTGCCCTTTTTCCAGACAACCCATTTCTACCCTTCGTGCCTCAGTTTCCCCACCCACCAAACAGGGATTGCCCCCGTGGGGTCTCCTTTTGCTTTGAGAACTTGAGAAACATTCTTTGAGGCCCTTACCGCAAATTTTCATCAGGCAGCCACGCTCTTCATGTGGCTCTGGGGCCACCAAGTCTGTGCTGCCCGGGCTCAGGGACAGCACCGCAGTCTCCAGCTCCGCTCGCCCCTTTGCCTTGTCGATGGCTGCTGTGGGGAGTTTACCAGCCACACGGTGCTGCCAGCAAGATTTCCCAATAATCCGCTGGAAAATTGGTTGGATTGCTTAAAGCGTGGCAGCAGCAGAGAGCTGGGGGAGGCAGCAAGAGGGAAAGGCAGAGAAGGGAGGAAAGGGGAGTCTGGCGCGGCCAAGGCGATCACGTCCCACCAAGACACTAGGGCCAGAGGGCAGAGAATCCCCTGTCCCACCCGGGCCAGACCTTTTGCCCTCGTTCCTTCACCATGCTGAGCATCAGCCGTCCCCGGAGAAGCCTCTTGGCGTGTCCAGCCCAGCCCAGCCCCGGGGCAGGCTCTGATCCCCCACGGGCACAAGGAAGATTTTCCCCGAGTCTTTAAGTCTGTGTCTGTGCAACCGATGCAGGTGAGCCCAAATGCTTCGGGTTCACGAGAAACTCTTGTCCTCTCCCTCTATCCAGGGCTCTTTCCTTCCCTTCCCCACCAGCTTTCAATTATTTAATTTGCCCTCCCCCCCGCCCAGCATCTGAAAGCCAAGCGTCTTAAATACAAATCACCTCCAAATCATTACGTGCAGGACCTTTCGGCCCTCTTCAGAGCAATGGGCCGTGAGTAATGAGCTCTGCTGAGAGTTTGCTGGATTTCACATACAACAGATGTAAAAGATGGGGCTGGAGAAGGGGGAGGGAAGGAAGACGGATCCAGATGGGGAGACGAAAAATTTGCCACTCACCTTTTCCTTCATCTGCAGCAGGCAGGGGAGGTTCAGGTCCTCCTGCACTTCTGCGGTCTGGGTCCTGAGCTGGGACAAACAGCTTCAAATTTAAACCCTGAGCCCTCCAGGTGCTCCAGCACCCCCAAGGCATGGGGGTCCTGCACTGGACCTGGCCCCCAGCAGACCACAAGCAGGTCCTCGTCTTCCAGGGGCTGTCCTCCTTGTCCTGCTGCTGCAGCAGGAGATGCTGAGGACACACAGGACATGGGGTCATCCAAGATGCCAGGATCTGGGCTTGGGTCCAGCTCCTCTTGCTTTCTCCAGGTGATGCCTAGGGTGGCAGAGTCCACAGAAACCTCACTGTGGAGACACCGTGGGACAGGGAGGAGAAATGGCCACAGGCCAGGCTGGCTGCAGGCAAAACTGAATGCCGAGATGGACAATCCCTGAACTCACCCAAATCGCTCTACTCCATCCCTCGAAGGGACTGTCATGGACACCCCTGATGTGCATCTCACTTATCTCCATCCCCACTTCCTTTGGTGCAGAGCCAGCTACTTTGGGTGAAAAAAACCCGGTGGAAGAGACTCCCAACACACCATCCTGCCCTCCCAGGCTGCGCCTGCGCCTCCCTGGCCATGCACTTTGCAGGCGGGCGTTACTCCATGCAGCATGCACGCTTCCACCCATAGCACCCCACAAGCCCAGGGGGACAGGACTCCATGTGCCTCGGCGTCCCCAAGGCCAAAAGAGGCTTTGCACCCAGATCTAGGACGCTACAGGCTCAGGTCCTGAAGATGCCAAATGATGCATGGGGTGGTTTGCCCTCCGTGCACCAGCCTCCAGCTGCCAGGAGAGCACAGCGTACAGGACAGCCAGCATGGACCTCCCTGCCATGAAAGCAAGCTGCCTCTGCACCATGGCTTTCAGCTCCTGGGGGCTCTCGGACACCAGCAGCACCAAGCAGGGACCTGCTGTCCCCATGGAGGAGGAGCGGTGCAGCTCTGCTGCCGTCCCAGCCCCTTTTCTTCTCAGCATCCACACCCAGAGCACACGGTTTGCTCCCACCAAGGGCTCTCCTGGTCCCTGCCACCAGCAACCACGGTTTTCCTCCCGCTCCAGCAGCACCGAACACCAGCAGGCTCCCACACACAGAGCAAACCACCCTCCACCACCTCAAGCAAAACCCTGGCGCTGGGAGAACCAGACCCGGCCGGGGCTCACCCTCCCCTTCCTGCCCCGGGAAAGGTGGGGATGGAGCCGGGGAGGAGAAAACGAGAGCAAACCCTTTCGCCGCAGACTTCAAAGTCATCGTCAGCAGGAGCCTTCGGAACAGTTTAAGTACAAAATGAATTGTTTTAATATTTAATCAGTCTATAATAGGCCCGGGGATCCCAGTGGAGACAGTTTGCAGTTGAAAGGATGTCCAAACTGAGTATCCCCCCTCCAGAAGGGACAACGGTCCTGTAGGAACCCCCGCCCCCAAGACACATGTAGGGACAACCTCCTCTCTACCAGCTCCCCTTGACACAGCACAGCACCTGGGACCGGCTCCCACCCACTCACCTGACGCGTGCTGTGAGCTTTGCGAGCCATAACCATAAATCCTCATCCTGGAGGATAATGATTTAATTCTCTGATGAGCTCAGAATAAATTCCAGCCCGCTCCCTCCCACCCCGTAACACCCTTCCAGAAGAGCCAGACCCCCTTAGCCGCTTCCCTGCTGGTTCGGGGGTGCACCCAGACACCCGAAGGGCAGAATGCCAAACGCTGGCGTTACGCAGGCTGGGAAGAAGCCCTTCGCCCTTCCGTGAACGGGGGTTCTGGGATGTGCAGGGGATATAAACCAGATTCGGCTCAGCTCTGCCTTTCGCCTCCAGGGCTGGCACTGCAGCACGTCCAGGTCACACGAGGGGGGCTGAGCTCTGGTCCTGCTGCCTGACCCCCAGCAGCCTCGCAGGAAAGGAGGGATGCCAACGTTCAGGCGACGCTGGAAAGGTCCTTTCACTGCCAGTATGAGCACCCAGACTGGGAACTGGTCCCCCTCTCCCTTGCTGGAGTTAGAGCAACACCTTCTGGCCCCAGAGATCAGGGCTCGTGGCACACGGGACTGCCTCATCCCACCCAGGCCTTTGGGGTGGTCCGGGAACAGAGCATCGCTGCTTGGCAGGTTGGGAGATGGAGGCACGGAGCCCCAGAGCAACCTCTCCAAGGCCCCCAGGCAGCTCTGAGCCCCAGTCCCATCACACCTCAGAGGTGTCGCAGGAGTCCCCAGGGCGGGAGGGACACAGGGCGCTTCTGCCCCGGCAGCTGCCTCCTTTTCCCCCGGGGAAAGGGAAAAGCTCGGGTACCCGCCAGGAGGCAGGAGTAATTTGCTCAGTGCCAAGTCCCTGATCCACCATCGCACCCGCAGGTAGAGGCTCCTTCGCTCCTGGTTAGCACTTGAGTGTGAGCCAAAAGCAGCTTCCTCCCCATAGCGGGGTTCGGCCCCACGCTCCAGCAAACTGAAAGCCTCACTCCTAACTTTCTGGAAATCTCTCATTTAAATTATCCCAGCTCGGAAGCCTGGAATAACAGACCCAGCGTAGAAATCGTCTCCTGCGCAGCAGCTCTCAGCACGCAGCTCCAGACGCAGCAAGCTCTGCTTTTGACAGGGGCCGCTAGATGGTCGCGTGAACACCAGCGGGCTGAGGATGCGATAGAGCAACACGGTACCCGGAGTCAAGCAGAGCTCTGCGCACTGCTACAGATACAGCTGTTGGGACCTTGCAAGGACTTTGACGGCGAGAAACCTGTCCCATCTACAGCCCTTAAGGGCTGCGCGGTGGTGTCTGGTATGGGAGTGCAGGGAAGGGTGTTGCTTTTGTCGCAAGCAGCTTTCAGGAGCGCATCGCCAAATGTCGGCAGTGTCGTAGGCTCAGCGTCTGCTGCCCCGTTGTTCAGGGCTGTAGGGGGCTGCCACCACCTCTGGCTCCCAGCAAGCCCACACGGGCGCACAGACGGAAGGAGGAAAGGAGCCTGCACTGCTGGTGAGCAGCATCTCTGGAGGGACCCAGCTCACCGAATCCTGCTCTGGAGCCCTCAGCATGAGGACACGGAGCTGTTGGAGCGGGGCCGGAGGAGGCCCTGGAGCTGCTGGGAGGGCTGGAGCCCCTCTGCTGTGGGGACGGGCTGAGAGAGCTGGGGGGGTTCAGCCTGGAGAAGAGAAGGCTCCGCGGAGACCTTCCAGCCCCTGCCAGTCCCTAAAGGGGCTCCAGGAAAGCTGGGGAGGGACTTTTTACAAGGGCATGTAGCGATAGGATGGGGGGTTATGGCTTCAGACTGAAAGAGGGGAGATTTAGGTGAGATCTGAGGAAAAAACTCTTTGCTGTGAGGGGGGTGAGCCCCTGGCCCAGGTTGCCCAGAGAAGCTGTGGCTGCCCCATCCCTGGAGGGGTTCAAGGCCAGGTTGGACGGGGCTTGGAGCAACCTGGGCTGGTGGGAGGTGTCCCTGCCCAGGGCAGGGGGTGCCACTGGGTGGGCTTTAAGGTCCCTTCCCACCCAAACCGTGCTGTGACTCTGTGACCAGAGATGCCAGCGTGCCCCCAGAGCCTGCTGCAGAGGTGATTTGCCCCCAGAAGGCCAGCGCAGCACAGGCATGCCCAAAGCTGCAGCAGAAGGAAACAAATGCCTGCGTTTTCACAGCCTTTGCAAAAGGGACATCTCCACCCTGAAAGAGACCTTCCCCAGGATGAGGTGCCCCCCCACCTTTTGCCAATTTGGGGGGGGAATCCCCAGAGTTACCCCGCTATGGGGCAGCCTGGCCTGGCCCAGCCATTCAGGAGGATGTTATGAGAAGGATCCTGGGGAAAAATAAATAAGCCTAAAACCATTATCAATCAGGGTTATGCTTCCATTAGTCGCCCAGAGAATCCTCTGCCCAGAAGCAGCCTTCGCCTCACAGGTTTCGAGTTACTGCAGTTTAGCTCTCAGTAACCTGCTGGATGTAATAAATAACTCTGTGGGCCCTGCATGGTAGATCTGGGACCATTAAACATGCTGAGTTATTTTTACTGTGTTTCTTATAGGAAGGAGCAGGGGGGGAAATAATAATAAATATCTAAACTCTCCTCTACAGGCAGAAGCGGAGCGGAGCGAGGTCTTTAATCACTTTCCTACCAGCACCATCTTCTGGCCAACACCAGCCCCTTGCCCTGAGGCTGGAGAGCAGGCAGCAGCCCCGGGCCATGGCCAACACAGGCAGCTGAAGGCTCAGGCTGGAGGAGTCCTGTTGGCTCCCGGTGCTTCGGTAGCACGCGGGATCACGGATCTCCTCCCTCTGGGCTGGGGACCCGGGGCAGGGTCCCAGCAATCAGCACTGGAGCAAAGCAGGGCTTCCCACCATAGTTACTCCACGCTGCAGTTTGGGTTTGCGGCTCTGGGGTCCGGTCGCTCCACCCTGGCGATGCCAAGGGAGCCCTGGTGAAGTCAGCCAGGGAGATGCTCAGCTGTGCTCACCTCCACTTGCTTGGCCAAGGAAGGTTTCCTCACCAGCAGGAACTGGACACCAGAGCTGGGGGCAGCCTGTGGGGAGAGCTTTGCCATCCCATGGGGACCTGCAGTGGTCACCAGCAAGTGAGACTGCGCTCCTGCTGCCTCGATGCCTCCTGGGGCAAGGACACCACCTCTCCACCTCCTCCTGCCCATGCTCCTGGTCACCACTGCCCCTGGGAAAAGCCAAGAAGCACTCAGCAATCTTTCTGGGGGCTCAGGAACACAAAGTCAAGTTTCCTTTCCCTCCTACATCATTTTTGCCTTCAGGAAGTCAATTCCTAGCAAGACCAAAAATAACTACCTGAGCGAGGTGATGACCAAAGCAGTCAAGTCAGGGCCAAAACAAGCAGCATTTGTCTCAAAATAGCTCCAGCAGCATCCCACTTCCTGAGGGGGAGGGAAGGGCTCCTCTGTCAATCCCGTTCCCACTACAGCAATCGAAGAGCAGCTTTTCCAGCTTCATGGGAACAGGAGTGGAGGACTCTTCCCACATGCTCCACTTTGGCTTGGCACTCCTGGCACAGCAGCTGGTTCCTCAGGGACCTCATCAGCCACTACACACCCTCCAGACCTGTTCTTCAGCTTGAGACTGGGTCTAGAAGGCACCATCTTCAGGCCTACGTCCTGCCCTCACCGTCCTGCCGAGGACAAAGGTACAAGGGGTCTCTGCCAGCTCCTTGGTGGCCCCTCAGCAGAGGTGCCCAAGGTGGTGCAGCTGCCCAGATGACACCAGGCAACAGCAGCAGCCAGTCTCAGCTTCTCACCGTGCCCACACAGGGGACACCATGCCTGAACCAAGCAGCTCTGTCCCTTTGGAGCAGCAGCCACTGGCAGGTGTAGGAGACTCCAGAGTGCCTTACCCACAGAGAAGGCCTAAAGATGCCCTCATTCCTAGTCCCGGATTCCACAAGTGCTAGCAAGGTTTATAGATACATACACCAACAGGCTGGTGCCAGGGACTTTTTCCCCAGCCCTGAGAAGTGGCATGGACTGATCGATAGAGCTAGACCATCTCCACAGCAAGGTCCGTACCTAAGCTGCATATTGAGACCCTCCTGGACCCCCATCAGCTCACAAAGCCCACCTGGCAATTATTTGGATACTGCAACTTGGCCCAGGCTGAAACCAGGCCAAGGACCATTTGTGGTCCCTCATCAATGCGACAGGCCAAACAGTTGCCTCCAAGCACCTGGAAATATTCATTAGCACCATGGTTTGGGAGTATAGACTCAGCCAAAGTCTGCAGTTCTGGAGCATAGAAAAGACCATGGATTCATCCCAGCATCTGGAGCATCTCTAACTTTTGAGAGGTCCAATAGCGAAGGGAGTTTGCACTCAAAAGTTTCAGTTTAGCTTTATTTTGCCCAGGGACACAAATGCTGCAGTCCATGAGCTTGTTTGTGGCAGGGGACAGGACTGGGACTGGCTCCTCTCTTTGGAGACCCTGGCCGGCACCTGCTCTGGTTTTGGTACAAAACCTGCAACATTTCTTTCACCATAACCCTCTTTGGTCATGCCTGGTCCTGGTTTGGAATCTGAGGAGCTCCCTCTGCACTCCAACATACATGAACGAAGGGATGTGATTCGTCTCACCCGAAGCAGACTCCAGGGCGCGGGGAACAAACTGCAGTCAGGACTTCGACGGCTCCTCTTGACGAGAGTACAAGAAAAATTCACACTGCCTAATAGAACAGAAAAAACGGGTACAAGTTGCACACAGAACCCCGTGGATGTGCGACTGCTCAGCGTGTTTGGGACGGACCCTACACACACCTCCCTGAAGGACAAAGCCAGATGGCTGTTAGAAACTCCTGCAGCCTCCTGGCTTGGCTAACACACACTGTGCTTTCACAGCACAGACAAGCAGCTTTTGAGTCTGATAGGCTGGGGTTAGCCTTTGCAGAACCACAGCCAGAGGATTTCAGCCCAGCATGGTGTCCACCAATAATGCCTTACCAGCATCCTCTAACCATCAGGTGGACATGGTCCTCCATCCCCTCAAAGGCAGTCGTGGTAGGCAGCCCTCCAGTGAACCGTCAGTTGCAGAGCTGAGGACAGATGGACTCCACCATTTCCAGAGGACGTCCAGGCGAAAAGGGCCACACTGAGAGCAGAGCAGTTTCTTACACCGCAGCAGGGCTGTCCCACCCCGTCACGGCATTGCACCTGACACAGACCTGCACTCCCAGGGTAGCACCTCCTGTTGCCGCGGTATCACATCCATGAGTTAGAGAGACACAAGCATGAGGGGAAAGGCCAAGCACTCATAGCTGACTGGACATGAGAGGTAGCTAACCTGTGTCAGGACACCAAAAAAGCATCACCAGAAACCGTGCTGTCCTGCGTCCTCCTGCTAGTGTCCCCTCCTGCCACCAGAGTACACGGGAAGGAAGCAGGGGGTATGTGGGGCTGGGACCCCACTAGCTCATGTTCAGTGCAGCATGCCAGGACCCCTTTAGTTTGTTGCCATTGCCACCACCCCTCAACCCCAAGCAGTTGGCCCTGGAGTCATTTTCTCATTGTTCATTAGCAACAACCTTGATAGTTTCCAGGAAGGGAGAGAGAAGAAAGGCACAAGGAGTTGTTGCACCACCCTTCTCACGCACCCTGTGTGCGGGCTCCATCCCAGTACAACAAACACACACACGGACATACCATACAGACACTGGGACTGACAGCAGGCCGGGTCAGCCAGTGCCAATGACCCCATATCTCTCCATACGGACAGGCAGGATATGAGCAAACTGGTGGCTTGGAAAAAAAGTTAAACTCTGGGCAAATGTTCTGGAGAATGAATTCCAAAGACTCCTTTCTTCCCTGCAGTTCATTGACACATCAAAAGGAGAGACTCATGTACTGCCAATAAAGCTGAGATAAGCCTTGCAGACCATTGCACTTTCAAGGAGGGTTTGGGGTGACATTATCTCACTTGAGTTTGGGCTTCTGCATTTCTCTTCCATCATGTGGCTGTGGCCCACTGAGATGCTCCTGCCCACCCTCTCTCCACTGCCCATATTGTGCCCCAAAGTTTCCGTGGTTGCCCAGCTGCTCCTAGAAGGAGCACTAATGTGAAGCACGGTGTTCAACAGTCCTGCTGGAGACTACGTATGGTCAGCGTCATACGCTCTCTGTCCATACTCAGGACTCAGTGACTTGTCCCAGGCCGGGATACCAAGAAAAAAACCCAGCGATTCCTTTTACAAAAGGCAAAAGGACACTGTCTGGTCTCATGTTTGGCGGCTCAGCTTTGCACAGGTGACATAACCTTCACCCCTCCGAGGCAGGGCCAAACGCCACCAAGCAATGGCAGGTCCCAACAGCTCTGTTGGAAGCGGGGATCTCTGTGCCTTGCCCACGCTTTGCAGTGCCCGTGCAGTCTGTGCTTGGCTGTCGTCACCTTGACTGTCACAGGAAAAGAGATCCCACAGACCTTTCTGACTGCAGCGTGACTCCCATGGAAATGACCCTGTGGAAGGACCACCTCACGCTGAAGCTGGATCTCCTCCCCGGCCCCACACAGCGGGAGCAGCAGGAGCTTGTGCTGATGCCCCATGAATTTCTGATCACAGTTTGGATGCTATTTTGGGTACAGCAAATACCGTGCTAGCGCCTGAAGAATTGACTGACAGTGATTCATGCAATTTAGCTTCCTTTTACCCAAAGCAATTGTGGCTGTAGTTTTGATCCCCAAAGGCGTGAGCTGGATGATAACTTGACAGACCAACACCTGCAAACCCAGTGCCCGGCAGCAAGCATCAAGGAGGTGAAATCGAGGAGGCAGTCCTTGATTTCACCTGGAAGCAACATTTGAGGTAAGAAGGGACACAAAAGCTGATCCAGCAAAAGCACTGGGCAACATTTTTTGCTCCGTTAACCAAGCTGGAGTGATAGCTGCTACCGCTGCCGGCAGAGAGGGCCACTGCCAGGAAGAGCAGACCCTGCCTCCGCTCCTTCCCCCCATGACCGCGGGTGGAGGGGGGCAGCTCTCCAGGTTTCTGCCCTCCCGACCCCACCTCTCCAACCCTCACCCCTGCCACGAGCACCCTCACCATGACGAATTGCAGTTTTGCCCGTTCCCGTGGCAGCCTGGTGCCAGCTCTCTCCCTAGGAGCCGCACTGCTCCCATCTCAGCATGGGGGGTGACGGGCACACAGATTGCCCATAGCCAACACGGCTAGCTGCCACGAAGCCATCCCGATACAGAAAGACACCAACCACTGCCCTTCTTCTCTGTTTAATGGGAATAATTTGGAAGGCACGCAGGGATTTGCGCCTGGTGATGCCGGAGATGTCTCCTTTAACCCTGGGGGCTGCTGGCAGAAGGGGTTCCTGGGCAGGGAGGTTCTTTTTTAGACTCTCTGAGTTTCAGGGCAGAAGGTTAATTAGGTAGCAGGGTAATGACGAGTCATTAAATCTGCCTGCACCGTGCTGTTAGCATAACAAGGGCCGACCAAGAAGGTTAAAGCTGGGATTCTTGTTTTCCATTGCCTTCAATTAACCTTTCCATGTTTTTGCAACACTCTGGGCCCCAGAGATGGGTTCTGGGTGCCTCTCAGAGGCTGTTAATTAGCAGAACACAGAAACAAACTTTTCTTTTAAGTAACTAGCATGATCATTTTTGCTTTCAGCTTAAAATAAACAGGCAGGACCCAGCTCACCCTCTGAGCAATGGCACTGTCCCATCCAAGTTTAGGAGGGTGAATTAGGTCCCTGGGGTTTATTGCAAACTGTTATTCTACTTCTGCTTTCACCTCCTCAGGGGGGAAGTGCTGGGGGCTCATCTCAGCCCTCCACCAGCGAGATGCCTTCACTCCACATCCTGCAGCGCTGCACAGGCCAGCATCCCTTGGAACTGGAGGGGAGGTGGGCTGTTGGGATGAAGGTGTTCCCACCACCTGATTCTACACACCTGAAACTGTTGGTCAATCAGCCTTCAAGAATCTGGAGTGTCAGCAGGGCAATTCGGTGCCAGTAGATTCCGAGCCCCCACTAATTAGCAAGCAGCACTAGGATCTTAACTTAGTTACCTAAAAATAGGTGCTGTCAACGGCAAATAGATCTGTGGGATATACATGAATAGCAGGCACATCCCAGGGAGTCACGGTGTGAAAGCTCTGACACATCCACCACCCACGGCAACTACTCAGTCAGTGTTGACACCACCTCCACGACTGGGATGACACCCTAAGTGGACCAAACCACACAGGATGGGGAACAAGCACCTGGCTGCAGGATTCAGTTCCTCTAAAGTTGACTTTTGCCTAATCTTATGTAGAGAGTGTCTCTACACCTTTGAGGACTACATCCTGCCTCCATTGACTGGAGGCAGGCTCTTACTCTGGGGAAAATTGCTCCAGGACAGATAAACTACTTGCCCAAGTCTGGCAGGCTGCACCCTGCCATCAGAAAAACTTCAAATGAAAAGGCTCCTGAAGCATTTGGATGCACCTCCTGGATGCCAGGACATCTTCAGCCCAGTGGGTTGTAAGAACAAGGTGGACAACCGCCTACCGGTGGGTTAGGTAGAGCTGATGGTGGGTGGAGGCAAGGTGATGGACTAGATGCTTTCTGGGATTCCCTGTTGCGCAAGATTTCTTACCTGCGAGGAAGAGCAGGTGAGGAAGATCAGAGAAGACTGGCGGAGATTTACAGTGAAGGAGACAGAAGAGAGTCTGGAAAGGTCCAGGTACTTTTCTTACTGTGACAAAGTTCCTGACTCAGTGTAGGAAGTGTTTTCTCCTATTGCTTTTTGCCATAGCACCATGACATCTTTCTTCCACTTGGCTTTCATTTCATCTGCTGTTGACGCTCTTTGCTTCACCTGTCTTTGATCTACTTACAGGTGGGTGGTGAGACTCCCATGGCATCCCAGCTCTCTGGACCAGGTCCTTCCGTCCAGAGGCTGTTGGCAGAGCACACAGGGTTGTCTCACCTGCTCCAGAGTGAGTATTTTCAGGGCATGGTGCATGCATTGGCAGAGAGACAGCGTAAAGGAGCCTCCCATCATATGTTTAGCAGCTAAACAGAGGGCATCAACTACTGCTTTCCTATCTTAAATCCCAAAGGAGATCTGCAAGCGACAAGTGAGAAGGGTCTACAAGAAAAGCCTTCTCTTCATTGGTCCACAGCAGCAAGAACCACGTCGCACAGCTCCTGCGCGCAGGAGCCCACAGAGCTCCCCAGAAAATCGCATTTTCAAAGCCCAAGATGGGATGTTGGGAGCATTTTTAACATAACACCATGAAAAAAAATAATAATATTCCTTTCCTTCTCTAACTCTTCTCATTGTGGGAGCAGGGAGAAGCTTCCTGAGACAGGATGTCCCTACACACAGTCCTTAACTCCACCATAAGATGGATTAGCCATAGTGGGGCCCCGCCTTGGGGTAACGGTCTCCAGTCACATGTGCTGCTTGTGACCCAGCAGCTCTGCTGGGACGTGCAGCCCTCCACAGTGGGCCAGTGTCTCCTGCACACAGAGATGCTATTGAGAAGCCTCACATGAAACCAGTCAGTCCTAACACGCGTGACTGGATTTTGTCTCCAGGCCATCCCTGATTTACAAGGCAACTCCTTTTTTTTTTTTGTGTAATTTTTTTTTTCCTTCCCCCATTAGTATTATTCCAGCTCCACTCCAGCAGGATGAAACCCTTCTCCGAGCCCCTCCATACGCTCATGTCACTTGACTCACCCTGGACTCTGGGGGCGAGTTTCACGTTGCCTCGCTCAGCGCATCCCCTCCAGCATGGACGAGTTGACCACTCTGGTCGGAATAGTCACTCGTAAACACAAGGAGGGGACATCTGGGATAGCTTCCAGGGTTACCAAAGGGACTTGGGGATTAGTGGTGTTGAGTTCAGGAATGGAACTGAGGACTGCTGTCTGCTGTTGGCATGAAGACGACCTTTGGGCATTTAAGTGGGATGTTTACTTCTGTGGATGAACGGAATTTTAACTGACAGTTAATTTGTAAAGCCAACTTTGTGCACTAAATGCTTTTTCCGCCTCTTCTTTCAGGATCACCTTGCGGCAGCGAGGTAATTACTACAGGGGATGAGAAGCTTCATGCCAACTCTCTTCTTTCTCAAACTGCTCTGGGGACACTAATTCCGAGCAGCCCTTGCCTGACCCAGAGAAGGCTGTCACACGCTGTGGTGTGGGGCTGCCTACCTTCAAGGCTCTCACCGTCAGCCAGTGACATCCTGGTGGCATCATTCAGCCAGTGGCATGATCCCCTCGCAAGGCTCCTAATGCATTTTCCATCCCTGCTCTAATCGCCGCTCTGGGGTGGCTCTGGAAGTGGCAGAGCAATAAAACTCAGCTGGCATTATACAGAGCCTCCTCCATATCACTGCCAGAGGTGCCGTACGCTGCAGATCCCTTAATAAAAGGGTCAGCTCCTCTTTTGGCATTGGGGACTTCCAGGGGCAGAGATTTCCCAATTTTCTTCAATGACACTCGTGAACCTGCTTTTCTTCTAGCAGGGCCCGGTGGTAAGTTGGCCACCACCTACGTGAAATTCTGGTTATTCATGGCTCATCCCTGAGCTGGCTGCCAAGATGTTGAAAGTTATCAGTTACCAACAAACCCCAAGGTGAAGGAGGCCTCGAATTCCTCGCTGTATCCTTGGCTTTTACTCACTTTCCCCAGGTGTAACCAAAGTTCAGACTCTAGGAAGGAAGCATCCTCTGTCAGATGTTAGGGGAGGTGATACACACTTGTGTTTTCCTCTGCCTTCTCTTACTACCAATACATTTTTCCAGGGGCTATGAGGCATTTTGCACTTTACCCTTCCTGACTTTATTGCTGGTAAGCAGCCAAGTAACACTGTCTGTCTGCAAACAGCAGCGAGGGGGGTGACGGGGGTGAACGTGGGGAATCACATCAGTCTGGCTCTCCCCATAATTTTAAAGTGTCTAAATTACATATTGTTTACCCAATCCCTCTCCCACTGTGTTTCCTCATTCCCGTTTCCTGGAAAGGTCAACAGTACTTGAAGATCAAGCCTGCATCGGTGGCTCTTCAAGAAGCAGCTGTTAATCTTCATATAATTATCTGCAATTATTTCAGGAGCAATAACCCATTTGTCCAAACTTTTCTCAGAAGCTTGTTAAGCAGATTGAGGCAATGGAAGGCAGGAGAGACTGGGAAAGAGTTACCACTGAGCCAGTCCCCAGCTCCCATGCTGGCAAGATCACAGGAGGACCTGGTGATCTTCTCAGATTCTTTGTGGTAGAGCTTCACCAGGAGGACCCAAAATGCTCATTTCCAGCCACCTACGGCCACTTTTTTTTTAAAAAAAAAAAAACAAACCCTTGGTAAAATGTGCTATGTCATTGGGCAGGGTATTTCACTGCTCTCTTTAGGTCTACTCACCCCAAAGTCGAACCCAACAGGCGAGTAAACTTCTGGGGGGACCCAGAGAAGATGCTGCCATGGGCTTCTTTCTGAATACACTAAGACAGACCAGCCAGTTTTATCCTGAAACAATCACACCCCAAATGAGCTGGAAGTTTCCCTCCACTTTCCCAGGGAGGAAAAGAAAGACCAAAATACCCCTGCTATTTACTTTTATTGATAGGATATAACTATCATCATTATAATTAGGGTTTTTTAATGTCTTGTGCCTTTGCTTGGTTGGCTGCCATCCATCACCCAGCCAAGCCTGACGTGGACCAAAGCTGATTTAGAGAACAGATTTGCACAGGAGCCTCCGTTCACTTCCAGGGCTCCACTATCAGGGCAAGCCTTGACAAGACCCAAGGATTTCTTGTGTTGGGATGCCAGGGGATGTTTTCTCCAAAACTGTGAATTTTGTCTGCTTCCCACAGACTTTTCTGAACTAAACGCCTCTTCCCTGTCCCCCTGCACTGGGCTCAGCCAGCCATTTTAATTTCATAAGAACATCAAAACCCCAATGACAAGTCACTCAGCTGAAGAGGAAGCATCCTGAGCCCTGCTTGTTCACTGCCCACTACGCACACCGGGCAAAGAAGCCGCTTCCCTGAGTCAGACCAAAGATCTGGACCTCAGTCCCCCAGCTCTGGGGGCGTCTGACCTCCAGGCTGTTTCAAATAGGCCTTTCTCGTCCTCTTACAAGCACATCTCCTCTTCCTATAACCAAACACTAAGTTGAGCGGAGAGCCAGGCTCACTGCGAGGAGACGCCAGTTCAAACCCCTGGACCAAGTTTGGCAGAGGACTTGGATGCTCTGCCTTCCAGAGGAGTGCTGCACACACAAGGCCACTGGATTTGCTCTCGCTGCAGACCACAAATCCTAACGGGGACAAGGGGAGCATTGTCACCACGGAATCATGGAATTTTCAGAGTTGGAAGGGACCTCTAGAGATCATCTAGTCCCACTCCCCCACTAAAGCAGGATTGCCCAGAGCACATCACTCAGGACTGCATCCAGGTGGGTCTTGAAAGTCTCCAGAGAAGGGGACTCCACACCCTCCCTGGGCAGCCTGTTCCAGGGCTCTGTCACCCTCACCGTAAAGAAGTTTTTTCTCATATTTGATCGGAACTTCCTATGTTCTGGCTTGTGCCCGTTACCCCTCATCCTGTCACTGGGAACCACTGAAAAGAGTCTGGCTCCATCCTCCTTCAACCCACCCTTTAGATACTTGTCAACATTCATAAGGTCTCCCCTCGGCCTTCTCTTCTCCAGGCTAAAGAGTCCCAGCTCTCTCAGCCTTTCCTCATAAGAGAGATGCTCCAACCCCTCCATCATCTTTGTTTCCCTACGCTGGACTCTGTCCAGTAGTTCCCTGTCCCTCTTGAACTGGGGAGCCCAGAGCTGGACACAGTGTTCCAGTTGTGGCCTCACCAGTGCAGAGCAGAGGGGGAGAATGACCTCCTTCGACCTACTGGCCACACTCTTCCCTATGCCTGCAGAGCTGTGAGGCAACGCTGAAGGCTGGATACTTCTCAGCCCTTGGCATCTCACTGACAACATCAAGTTGGCTTGAACACCAGTCTAATGCCTGGTAGATGCTTCCCTTCTGTCTCTGGGGGATTCTTAGGATTTGTAGGTGTCCTGGTTTCAGCTGAGATAGACTTAGTTTTCCTTCTAGTGGTTGCTGCGTGGCCCTAGTTTCTGGCTGGGGTTAAGACACAACAGTGGGGTTTCTAGAGAAAGAAGTCCTCTTTCCATCAAGGTCAGGATCAACACCCTCCCATCACACCAGTTTCAGCAACACCTTTGGAGTACAGATATGTCCACAGTTTCTGGGACTTCCTTAACGGCTCCCTCCACCCCCGAGGAGTACATTTACCCTGAACTCCGGTGGATTGCCATCAGGGCTGCCTTCTAAGGCATCTGAAGATGACAAGAGGCTTCTGCTCGTTGCAAGCCCCAATTTATCAAATGTCAAGCAGGAAGTCACATACACACACATACTCTCAGACTTGACACTAGGACATAATGGACAACCTTCAAAGAGGAGACGCTGGCAAGCATCCCTTTCCACTTGTGACTACTGTCGTGAAACTCCCCATGCCTCAGAAGTCAGAGCTGCAAGCGCCCTGTCATCCCCAGCCAGCTTGACTTTGGTTGGCCCCAGCTGATAAGAAAGTTATGAGCAAAAAAATAAGAAAACATCGAGCGCAGGGTCAGCGTGGGCTCGTGGGAACAGCAGTGATCTGGCTTTGCAGTGCCGAGATGCTTTCTGAGACATCCCCTCCTCCAACAGGAGGCAAGAGTCCCGGCGCATGTTTTAAACCAGCCTATTCCTCCTTCCACCCATCCCAACCAGCAGTAAGGCTGCAAATGAACGCCTACACGCAGGCAGACACAAGTGCTCAAACAATTACTATTTTCCAGCCCTTCGCCAAAGAGCATATTGGCGGAATTTGGTGGGATCCAGCCTGGAATTGCTGGAGGTTTTCTATTGTGGGGTCCACACAAGATTACTTGTAGTTCCTCTTGGGCTGGTACAGGTCAGGGGTGGGGACTGTTGACAACAGTATGGGGAAGTGGGGCTTTCACCCCACTGCTTCCCTGCTTTCCCAAGCCAATGGAGCATCTCTTCAGATTACCCATAAGAAAGGGAATGAGTAGAGGACAGGAGAGGTGTTGGCACCATCATTTGCTCTTTCTACTGTCCATTGCTACACTGGCAGCACCAGGGGTTAAAACTGGGGGACATCAGCCTGGAGAGGGTAAAGGATATGAGGAAGTTCAGCACTAGAGAGCTCGACAAGAATGAAAACATTTGCTGCAGAAAAGCACCCCTGGAAAGATGCCAGAGCTGTGCTCCAGGACTCCAGCAAAAGAGGCAGGGCAAAGGGTAAAGGGAAGCTGGCAGCAAGATCTAAGCAGTACAGCGAGAAATGCAGGCACGACTGGGTGGGTTTTTTTTTTTCCCCTCTTCTAAATAATGCTAGTGAAGAGGTCAGTTTAGGAGCCAGTGTCTGAGCTCTTGACATCAGCATTCCTGGACATGTTCCTGCGCAACCTGCTCTAGGTGGACCCTGCTTTGGCAGGGGGGTTGGACTAGATGATCTCCAAAGGTCCCTTCCAACTCCTGTCATTCTGTGATTCTCCCTGTAGAAACAGTTTCCCTGTCCCCCGCCTACTCAGCCACAAAGTCCTCCTCCCCAGCCCTGCTCCTAGAGGTGCACCCCTACCACAGGGCACCACACAGACCAGCGGCTCCCTCAGGGACGGGCAGCCAAGGGGATACCCCAGCCAGCAGGGCAGCACCTGTCCCACCGTACCTGGGCAAGGCGAGTAGAGCAGCGCTGGAGGAGGCAGCCTGGTTCAACCAAGAGTTGAAATCATTGAGTAAGCTCATGGTGACAAGGCACACTTTGAGATAAAGCCAGCCCCTAGGTCCAGGTAGGGCTCGACAGAGGCATGGCTGGGGCGGAGAGGAAGATGAGGGCTCCTGTAGCTGAACTGAAATAGGGCTCCGGGGCCATGGGTGGGGGTGGAGATCTCAGGTGAGGCTGCTCGGGGCCATTAAAACCAATTAGTTCCCTACAGGTCCTGACAGCCACCTCCAGCCCAGGCCTGAATGCATTTCAGGGTGAAGAGCTGCATTCACTTTGCAGGAGGGTGAATGAGTGTGTAAGTGTCCACAGGTTATGGAGATGTAAGATGAACCTCTTACATGTTCTTCCAGTTATTTCCCTGCTGTATGACCATACCTGCATGATCTGATTCCTCTCATATGATCACACACAAAAAAACAGGGCACAACTGACTCTTTGTGGGGCAGTCCCAAACTTACTTATCTGCAGGTTAAATCCAGTGATTCAGGCTCGAAGCAGAAGCGATTATTTTTGTTTATCCATGCTTTAAGGACTGCCATTCCAGAGGCTTTGACTAGAAAGCCCATTGACATGTTCCCACAGTTGGCAAAGCTGTGAGGGATGGATGCCCTACTCTGTGCCTCTCTCCAGACCACAAAGATAACGCTGATCACACCAGTGAGCTGATTTCTTGCTGTGACACAATATCATGGGACTTGGCTCTACTTTGGTGTTGCAGCTTTAAACAGTTAAAAGTTTGCTCCCAGGCAAAGCCATGCACTGGGATGACTTACTCCAAGATGAGCAGGAGGGCTGCAGATCAAAGGCCAGCAACAAGCTCCACTTTAGCTCACAGCTCTGGAGAACTCCTTCCTATGAGTGTCTCAAACTGGGAGTGCTGGACCTAAAGTCACTGGTTAAAGACAGCCCCAGAGTGCACAAACAGCCCAAAACTTGGTTTGGCAGGGGGCTCATCTTGGGCTGACCTCCTCCATCATAGCAGCACTCTGTTGGTGACACTCCTTCACGAGATCTTAGCTACGATCTAAGAAATTCCTGCTGCCTAGGTTTTACCTATTGGCCCTTTCTCTTGTGATATTTGAGTATCGGGTGGACAGGAATAGGTCAGGGAGGAACAGGAAAGAGCAGAAGGCTGCTGGGGTAGATGGCCACTGCCTGATCCAAAGCCCATGCTAACAGGAACAAAGGGACGTAAGAGGATGAGCCTTGGACAAATCAGAGATGAATCGGGTACTCGAGACAGCTACATTCAGAGCAAAAATATGATTTTTCCGCACCTTAGCTTCTTGCATAGAAAATCAATTGCGGAAGCCATTAAAGCTTAGCTGCAGAAGTAAGTTTTCAGAGCGCACCCTTCCAGCAGCTCACTAAGTTAAAAGCAACAGCTTTGTGCTCCTTCTTGCGCTTTGACAAGGCTGCGGCATTTCATTTCAACACAGATCTGTCTTTCGTCTGAACAAACGTGATGGAAGCACTAGCAGAAGACACTGACAGGTGGGTGATGGTCTTTAGCAGGATCTCCTCCAGATGCTCTCTCAAGGACTTGAGACTGTGCCTGATTTCCAAATGAAGTCTTGGCTCCAGGCTGCAGGTCAATCGACCAGGCTTACAGGTAGCGTGAAGACACAGTGTCAGTCTCCTCCTCATCTGATACATCGATGAGGAGTCGGTGTTTGCCTGAGCTACGGCTGCTCTGGGCTTGCCATGCACAGGACCAGCCACTACAGCCAAGCCACCTCCTGTGCTGCTGGCATGGGAATCGGTTAAGCACAAGTGGCAGCAGAAAGCCACATTAACTGCACTTGTCGTGTCACCTTTAAAATGGAAGGGCAGTCTGCGCACTACGGATCCCACGAAGCTGCCGCTTGCCTGCGCGGTGCTGCATTGCTGGTTGCTGCCGGATTGTACCGTGGCTTAATTGAGGAGTTTCTTCATTCTGGTAAATTAAGTGACCCTTAAGATCAGCCTTGAAACTGAATTGTGTTTCAAGGACAGAAGTTGACTGTACCAGAAGATTGCTGTTTTCCTGGGGGTCTCTGAAGGGGGCTGGAGCCATCCTTTGTCTCCAGCAGAACAGAAAGGCCCATTCATCCCTCTGTCACATGCAGAAACATGACTGTCCCAGAATAGGACTGCAGGGTACCTCCCCAGTGGGGCTGGGGGGAGAGGTGCCGCGCGTGTGCCCTGGGAGGAGAGCCAAGGACAAGCTGCAGCCCCCCAAAGAGGCCAAAGGGCTACAGGAGGCACCGACTGATACGCCATGGCTTCTGCCCTAGGCGGAGACGAGCTATTTGAGGTGCATGTTTCCTGACCCGTCTGGGGAGGGTGAGCGTGCAGAGGGGCAGAATCACTTAGGGGACGGGGGGAGGTCGCCTCCTGATGCCATTCAAAGACGCCAGCCGGTAATGAACTTCTTCGCTCCCACCCTGGTCTGACCAAAGCCTCAACCTCAGTGTCACAGGCATCCCCCAAGGCATAGAAATGCTTCACTGAGGTCCACAGTTGGCTTTGGGACACATTCTTGAAAGCTGGAGACACTTATGAGCGTTATTGATCAAAACAGGGGGTACCAGCTGTCTGCCCCTGAAGCAAGGCCAGAGGTGGGCTGTACCCATCCAGCCCAGACCACCAGCTTGGCTTTACCCTACGTTTCCACCCTTTGAGGCTCATGTGTTCTGCCCCACACTAAGACGAGATGCGCAAGGAAGACCGAAGTTGGAGAGAAGAAAGCAAAATGGCCAAGTCTAATCACCACATGGCAATGTCAGCAAAGAAAGTGAGAAACAGGATCCTCAAGCAGATTCCATAAGCAGCCTTCTTCCCACCCCCCCAAAAAAAAGCATAAAGTGGCAGTTACAAATAAAACATTCAACTTAAAAATAAAAACAAAACAAGAAAACCAAATCCTTCAACACCTGCCCATCACCTGTGTTGCTCCTGGCACCTGCGCTGGTTTCACCAAAGTGCTGCTGGGGACATGTCTGTCCATGTGCTACCACACCTCTGTCTGCAGAGCAGGCACGTGCCAAGACCTGAGAAGCCACGGAGAGATGGGAGGGTGAGAGGTCCCTAAGATGGACTCTCCAATTTGGGATGCTTAATAGGATGAAGAGAGAAGAGTCTGAATGGAGGTTTTGTTCTCCACTCTTCTGAGAGCGATTCGTCCCCGATAAACAAGGGTACACAGTAAATAAAGACATAACTTTTCCGTGGATTATCTACAGTTCTTACTCATCAAATCTTCAAGGAATCATGGAAATGATTCAGTGGAGAAACACAGATAATTTGTTTTCACACAAAGACGGAAGAATGTTCCCAAACAACCAATATAGGTTCTCTCTACCCTATTTACAAATCTTCACCACTGAGAAAAGCCAGGCTGGCCAAATTCTCCTTGGCATCTTTGGCCAAATCTCAAGATGAGAGTGAGTTTAATCCATTCTCATGTCTGGATCTATTCAGAAAAAAAGGCTGTAATGGTATACATCCAACAATGCTTCAGTGTGAACTTCTGCAGTTCTCCTGTAAGTAGCAGAGATCCTGCACAAATTCACTCGTGATGCCCATTAAAAAGGGCTGGAAATGGATAGCCACAAATCTGAACGTGTTGGAGTCAGTTCTCAACCAAGGCAAACGTAGGATCTCTTCTATCACCCTGCCTGCCAAATGCCAACAATAATGCTAGAAAGCTTTCCCTGCTGAGAGTCGTCTCAATTGTCACGGTCTGATCTTCGTTAGCTCTTGAAATTAGTAGTCCTTTATTAATTTCAAGATCTGTTCCTCATTGATTTAGTTCTACTTATGCTCCAGCACTAAGTAATTTTGTTCTTTTCTCGGTTCCTAAAGGAGACTTGATCAATCTCTTCTCACCGTACCTGGTTTAAAGACTAAGATCCATACCAAGACCGGGACAAAGTTTCTCAGAGTCACAGAAGAGATTTACTTGCGCATTCCACATTTGGTCTGTGCCTCCAAGGGGTAATGGCAGTCATTCGTTTGCCTCTGAGTTTTGGTGAATCGAAATAATTTGTCAGGTTTGTATTTGTTGTTGTCACGTTGCACAAGCTGATGCGGTCTGGACTTGGTCAGACCAAATGAGCACGTAGCACAAAAGTCTGTCTCCAGAAGTGGATTGCAGCGGATTTGCTGCAAAAATCCCTCTACAGGATAATCAAGGACAGAGGGGTACCTTTGCGTGACTTTGTTGAGTTTTGGACTTACTAGGTTATTAAAAAAAAATGTTTTTTTTTAATAGCTTACTGCATATGCTCCAAAGTTTAAAACTTTCAATCAAGGGCTGAGAAAAAAAGAAGAACAGAGTAGAAAGGGACAAAGATTTTATCTGAATTTCCAATGCCAGGCATGCTTAATTGGGAATTAAGTTTTGAAGATTGGTAATCAAAAGCATAGTAAGAAAAGAGATTAGACAAGACCATAGCCTGAAGATAAAACAATATATAAATAACGTGATACAACTGAGAGAAGTTCAGAGACGGACAACAGGGCTGTGAGATGATTTCCCACAAGAGATCTACGTTATTCCTCCCTGGGGGCAAGACTTGGCACTTCCCTCTGTTGAACTTCGAGAGGTTCCTCTCAGCCCATTTCTCCAGCCTGTTGAGGTCCCTCTGGATGGCAGCACGACCCTCGAGTGTATCAGAGAAGCATGGTCTCATTCCACTTGAGATGCCTTCAATTCGGGAAGGAGTCTGAACCTATTCTTTCCGTCCTTGTTTGGGGGCTAAAAGGGCAAAGGGATTCCTGCATCAAAGTGATGTTGCCTTGACTTAGTACAGCTGCACCATGTCAACCTGTTTCTGAATCATCAAGGACCCCAGAGCAAGGTGATTCGGCGTTGTTTGAAGTAAACAGCCTGCCACATACCAAGTAAATCTCCCATTCCTGAGAACAGCAAAGTTCACAGCAAGGTGAGGAAAGAAACTTTCCTCTCCAAGCAGATGAGCCGTGGAGGCTGGGAGAGGCTTTGTCCACGGGCTGTGCAGCGGCACAAATTGTCTAGAGGTTCTTGCGGTTTGGTGAAGGCCAGGAGGAGTCTCATGAAAGCACAGCTCGTGATCTTCTGTTCAAAGGCAGGTGGAGAGCAGAGGGAAGTCTTTGAGCCAGGACCGTGTCCAGAGACCTGGCTGGACGCGTGGCTAATGGGGGAGGCTGGTGGGACCCTACGGCAGCACCAACTGCTCAGCCAGGAGGTCTTCTGCCCTGCAGCTTGAGCAGTCGGACGCTAATCTTCACCAAAATGAAAAAAAAAAAAAAAAAAGGGCCTCAAGTTGTGCCAGGGCAGGGTTAGATCAGATATTAGGGAAGTGGAGTGGTGGAGTCACCAACCCTGGAGGTATTTAAAAGACGGGTAAACGTAGTGCTTAGCAACATGGGTTGGTGGGGGGTTTTGTCAGTGTTGGGTTGATGGTTGGACTCGATGAGGTGAACGGTCCCTTCCACCCTGGGCAATTCTATGATTCTAAAATGAAAACCCGTGAAAAAGCACCAGTGCAAATTCTTGTAGATGGGAGCATGGTCTGGAACCTGTTCCCAGCCTGTTTCACCTGGACCAGGGCTCGGGGAGACCACGTTAGAGGGAAAAGCGAGGTTTGTCCTTCTCCAGCACCTTGGTAAGGACTTCTCACACTCTGTCCTCTCTTCTCGAAGGGAAAGGGCAGGTCCCCTCTGCCTTCCTTCCAGTACTCATCTTGCTCCGGACCATCTCCCCAAAAGCTCCGGGTGGAGCAGCTGGCTTTGCACAGCCTGGGCAGAGGAGCCTTTGATGTCTCTTTTCCCCGGAGGTGGCCGGGGCTGCAGCTTCCTTCACCCAAGCGCAGCCATGGGGCTCCCCCGAGCCCGTCACAACAACGTGCCGAGCAGGCAGGCTGCTCCGTGGTCCTGCCCCCAGCTCCCTCCCTCCCTCCCCTCTCCTCCCGCTTTATTTGTTTATTATTTTCATCTCCTTCGCCCGAGCTGTCCCGCGTTCCTCCTGCTTCGCCCTCCTCCTCCATCCCCGTCCCGCGTGTCACCGATTGGTCGCGGGGGCTGCGCTCGGGGGGAGCCCTGCGATTTTCTATATAACCCCCCGCTCGGTGCAGAGAGACCTCGGCAAGTCACGAGCGGGGAGAAACATTCCCCCGAGCACGAGCCCACACACAAAAGCAAACTCCGGGATCTACAAGGCTGCGATTCCGCCAGGGCCCGCGGGACATGCCCGGCTGCCCCTGCGGGGGGAAGGAGCCCTGAGAGGGGGAGAAGCCGATCCCAGGAGCACCCGAAGTTCGTGGGCACGACGAAGGTAACTTAACTCCAATGAAAAGCTTTGCTGTTCCGTGCACTAATGTGCAAACAAAAATGATTTTGTGCTTCAGGGCGAGTTTTTGCACGTTTTTCAGATGCTGTGCGAGGTTTTTTTGCAGGTTTTTCAGATCCTCCTCCTCAGGGGGAGGCGTTGAAGGGACCAGGGTGCCTGAGGAAGGTCCAAGAGGTGGGCAGGGAGAAGGTGCACGAGAAGAATCCAGCACACCTCTGTGGGGAAGGTCTCTCTGCTTGCGGGCCAGGTCAGGGAAGCAGCTGGGGATGTGGTGTTACCGTCTGCCCTTCTCCCTCCTGTCCCCCACCCATGGCATCTTTGCTGCCAGAGATGTTTATCCCAGAGAAGGTCTGGTTTGGGTTTGGTGGGCTCGGTGTGGCAGGGGAGCGCCAGTGGAGCTGCAATGGAGGCAGCCTGCCCTGCTGCGGGCAGGAGAGCAGGCAACACGCTGTGGTGGGAGAGGCTGGCCTGAGATGAGGACGCTGCCTGGGATGTGCTGGGCTCTCCTGGGCTCCCAGGCAAGGGGAGCCACAAGCCCCCCAGCCCACGCATGGCACCTTTCCGACAGGAGCGGGCTGCGCGGGGTTACAGCAATGGTTTCCAGTTCGTCTCCTCCCTGGGAATCATTCTCTGATGGCCACGTCGTGACTCCAGTGGTCTCAGCTGCCATTTGGACTCAGCACAGCGTAAAGGGCATTTCCACTTTCATGCGCCTAAGCTGTTTGCCAACAGGAGAGCCCCGGCCAGGCAGGTGGGATGGGGACGGCCCCTCCGGGCACCAAGTCCCTTCCCCAGATGGTCAGCAACACGAGCAAAGCTCAGAGGATTTTTGGGTCAAGTGATGCTGGCTTTGGCTTCACACCTGCTGGGCTTCTTGATTCTCCTGTGCCTCAGTTTCCCCCACAACCGAGAAAGGGTTATGCTTTCGAGCACTCTATGTGAGAGGCAGCACGGAGGGCGAGAAGTAAATGGGCTGTTGAACAGGAGAAAACAATGCTTCTCTTTTACTAAACCGCTGGACTTTAAGGCAAGACAGGGGAGAAGGGCTTTTTCCTTCAGCGGGGCCGGGCCGTGGGCCATGTCCTGTGATCCTCGCTCACATGAGCTCTTCTGCCAAACCCCCGGGGGCTGAAGGGCCACAGCAGGCTCTGCACTCCTGCTGCGGGGAGAGCTGCTGTGGAGGGCACAGGACACCTCCCAGGGATGCTCTGGTGCCCCTCCGTCAGCTGCTGCCTCGAGCAGCCACCACGTTCCTCCGCGTCCCCAGGCAGCCCTGAGTGGCAGACGCTTGTCTGTGCCATCCAGAGCTGCTCCCTGAGAGCTGCCCGGACCCTCAAAGATCCCAGGCAGGAATTCCGAGCTGCAATCCTGTGGGCATAGTGTGGAGGAGAGGAGGGCATCGATCAGGGCACCTGCCCACAAGATAACCACCCCTGGTGTAGCCTGGGGCAGGACAGAGAGCTGAGGACCTTAGCAAGGGCGCAGCCAAAGTCCCTGCAGGGAGCCAGAGCGGGGGTTTGTGCCCAGGTCTCCAACGACTCAGGTTTGTGCTCCTCCGGGTGATTTATCCACTCTCTGCCCTCCGCCCCTTCCCAACACAGCTGGGCGCCCAGCACCTGGGCAGGAGTCGCAGCTGAGAGTAACATCAAGACAGGTGAGAGCGAAGCCCACCCTGGTCAGCTGGCTCCAGGACAGCAGCTGGAGGGGACGCCCAGGTAAATATCAGGAAGATGGTGGGGCCGGAGAAGTTTCTCTGCTCACCAGGTCCCAGATATGGGGTGTGCTGAAGGTACCAGGACTTCCGTAGCCACCAAGGACAAAGATTGTTCCAACAAGCTGGTGGGAGCATCGCTCTGCATGCGCTGAGTGGTGACAACTTTGTGAGCCCTCAGCTTTGACCAGTGCAGCTTTGACGAGGCTCCTCCTTGTCTGGGCTCCTTAATACCCGGGTATTCCGGCGCATAACTTAGTCCCTTCCCGTAGTATTTTGTACTGGTTATCCGAGGTGACAAGCCGGCCACCCCACCGCCCCCTCCTTGGGAAATGAGCTCTACCCGCGCGGGAGGGACAGCACGGGCTGAGGGCTTCCCCGGTCTTCAGGTCAGAGATATCCCTCAGTGACGGGATACCTGGTGCCTCTGAGTGCAGGGAGCTTACAGGCCAGATACGGGATGTTCCCCAACCGTCACACGGAGACTCCTCTCTAAATGCTCTCTGTGCCATTGAAAACTGCTCTTTTTTTTTTCCGCCAGAGGCAGGCAGATGACTTGGCCGTGCCTGTTCTGGCTCACACCGATGCGGCTCATCTGCAAGATAAGTTTGCAAAGCTGTTCGAGCCTGCACAGATAAAAGGCACAGAGAACGCGCAAGATTGCTAAGCACCAGGCATGAATATTTTAGCAGACAGAAGCATGCCTCTGGTGAGCTGAAAAGAAAACTGATGGGATCTTTAACT
This sequence comes from Rissa tridactyla, assembly GCF_028500815.1. Taxonomy (NCBI): domain Eukaryota; kingdom Metazoa; phylum Chordata; class Aves; order Charadriiformes; family Laridae; genus Rissa; species Rissa tridactyla. The sequence goes on along the minus strand of NC_071474.1, from coordinate 48,338,398 downwards.
TTCCTGCGGTGAAACCCTGTAGGCTGCTGTCACAAGGATTCAAACTAGTGAAGAAACATCTTTAAAACATGGTTGTTTTAACAGAACTGAAAACTTAACTCTCTAGTTCATGAGGTCTAAGCTGTGACTGAAGGGGTTTGGTTGTTTTATTGCCTATATTTGGCACACAAGGGAGAATGAATTTTAGGCTTCCTCCTGACACTGCTTGTTCACAGTTTGAAGTACCAAGGGCCGGCTCGGAGGACATAAGAGGGTCAGGAAGGACCAAGCCTGATATAGACTTTCTGGCAAGAGCAGTAGGGTGGAACTGAGAAAAGGGAAGGTCTGGTTAGGCTGGTTTGTTGGGAAAGAGTCCAACTTCATGCCCGTTCTGCTTGGAGCCTTCCAAACAAGCAGAAAGGCCCGGGCATTTCTACAAAGCCTGGCCTGAGCCCGTGGCACACGAGGAATGCACAGCAGCATCTCGAGAAGCTGTGGTGGTACCTGGCGGGACTCGTGGTTGGCTTGGCCATGCCTTCCCAGCGTGGGCACAGCATGTTCTCACCACACACGCGCCGCTGGTCCTGGGGTCCCCCCCGGTCCTGGGCAGCGGGAACCCTGCTGCAACCCCGGTGTGCCGCGGCTGGATGGTCCCGGGGAGCAGATCCCCCGGCTACGGCTGGTTTGGGCTCAGGTCCCAACTCCACCTGGTGGAGATGGAGACTGAAGTCCCATCTCTAATCCCAGGCGGGAACCCCCATCCCTGCCCAACGGGCTCCGCTGGAGCAGAGCCCATGCCGGGGGAGCCTGAAAAGGCTCCTGTTTCTAGTCTCGGCACCGCAGTTTTCCCTCCCTTCAAAGCTGTAAAGTTTCATAGTTTGAAAAACACGTTCTTCACCCACTGTGACGGGGACAGCCGAGGTCTGTCCCTGTCTGGGGCACAGACTGGCAGGGTGCTGACATCTTCCACTCCCTCTCTGGGCTCACCTCCCACTGGTGGCCATACCTGGGCCATCCAGAAGCCCCTTCCACAATTTCACATCGCGCCAGGACAGTGCCGCGGCCATCCTCAGCTTTCCCGCGTGGCTGCGGAGCAGCAGCTTGGCTGGTCCTGCCTGAAAGCATCGGCTGAGATTTGCAAAGCAGAACCCCCTCCGGTGATATTTATCAGCAGTGCTCCAGCCTTGGTGAGCTGGAGAGACCTTTTGCTGTGCTCAGCAGTCAAAACTGCGAACAGCACGGGCAGATTTATATCCCTGAGTATTGAGCTGAATGGGCACGGTGGATTTGGAAAGGAAGTGGTTCAATTAGCGACAATAAGGATGGGGAAGGAGGGGCTGTACTGCTCGCACATAAATTGGAGGAAGATGCCAGGTATCAATACAGCGTTTCTGGAAAAACCCTTGCAGTATTTTCCCATCACGGTTCCCAGCAGGGGACTTTTCACTGTGCGCTGAAAGTTGGCACATGGCAGCCCGTGGGATCTAGGTGGAACCAGGGGATCTTTCAGGTCGCTTCCAACCTAAACCGTTCCCTGATTCTCCGATCTGCTGAAGAGTGGGATGTTAGCGCGGCTCCAGCTTTCCCCTTGGCACGAACTGGAAGAAAAGGCCTGCTGGTTCTGTGCACCCCAAGATGGGCTTGGCAGAACCGCCCAGGCGATGAGAAGCGTCCCCAGGGCAGGTGCCCCAAAAGTGCTGCTTCGAACCGTCAGGAACTAAATGAGAAGCGTGGGGCGGGCGTAAGGGAAAAGTCAGGTTTGCCACGTGAGCAGCAAAAGGAAGGTGCAACAGCTGATTCAAGCCACCTGTTTGAGAAAAGGCAGTTTGCCCTCATTTGCTGAAATGCTGCGTAAGAGGCACAAGAGACTGTTTGGTTTCCTTTTAGTTTGTTTTACCGATCAGGCATGTTTAATTGTCGCAGCAAAGACTCCCACCCACAGAAGTCGGCTGCTTTGACCAGATGGGATCTAATCTGGCATTATTTCTGATCACTGTGATGACAGACTTTCTCCAGCAATTCCTTTCGTAGACTCATAGCATTTTCTGGTAAGATCATCGAGTCCAACCATTGACCCAACACTGCCAAGTCCCCCACTACCCCATGTCCCTCAGCACCACGTCTGCCCGGCTTTTTAACACCTCCAGGGATGGCGACTCCACCACTGCCCTGGGCAGCCTCTTCTGATGCTTGACAACCCTTTTAATAAAGAATTGCTCCTAATGTCCATCCTAAACCTCCCCTGGCGCAACTTGAGGCCGTTTCCTCTTGTCCCGTGGCCTGTTCCCTGGGAGAAGAGCCCGACCCCCCCTGGCCACCCCCTCCTTTCAGGGAGCTGTAGAGAGTGAGAAGGTCTCCCCTCAGCCTCCTCTTCTCCAGGCTGAACACCCCCAGCTCCCTCAGCTGCTCCTCACCAGACTTGTGCTCCAGACCCCTCACCAGCTCCGCTGCCCTTCTCTGGACACGCTCCAGCCCCTCAATGGCTTTTTTGTGGTGAGGGGCCCAAAACTGGACACAGTATTTGAGGTTCCTCCTTCCTCTGCTAACCAAATTCTTTCCCTTGTCCCTTTCTCCATCTGTAGATCCAACTAAGACCCAAGCAAGGACGTCCCACGAGCACTGCAAGGACTTTGGCAACCAGCTTTGCTGTTCCGTCCTCAATGGCGAGAATCCCAGCTCCCACCACTCTAGCCATTTTCCTGACTTGCCTCTTCTCCGGGGCACACAGCCAGACCCCAAGGGCTTTCCAGGAGAGCACCATCCCCTTTGAGACACTTGGCCAGGAGCAGGCTTACAGTCTGGTCCAGCCAAGCCTGTTCCAGGATGCCAGGCTGTCAAACCACTCGGAGAGCCTCCCCAGGAGCACCAGCTCTGAGCCGCCCCTGCTGCCCGTGTGCGTGAAGCCTGCGGATATCAGACACATCTTCAAGTACATCAACACCATCGTGTCCTGCACCATCTTCATAGTGGGGATCATCGGGAACTCCACGCTCCTGAGGATCATTTACAAGAACAAGTGCATGAGGAACGGGCCAAATGTCCTCATTGCCAGCTTGGCACTCGGAGACCTTCTCTACATCCTCATCGCTCTGCCCATCAATGTATATAAGGTAGGCTCCACGCGGCACGTGAGCTGCGCCAGCCAGGCCATTGCTGGGCTGGTGTCTGCTCTCACCTGCCTCGGTGCCCCGGGGAATATCCGTCCTCTGCTCTTTATTGCAGGCCCCATTTTTGCAAGGGCGAGGGAGAGGGTGTTTCTGCTCTCCAAAGGATGAGAAAAACATAAACACAAAAAGCTCGGAGTATGTTCCTGGGAAAGCAGAGGTGTTCTCAGCTACAGCTGTGTTATGCACACACACACGCACACACACGAGCACACAACCTTCCTCATCTTTTAAATCTCATCTAAAAATCACAAGAAAAGAATCACTCAGCGTCTCCTGACATTACAACCCCATGTTGATTTCAGCTGAGCAAAAATTATTGTTCTCGTGCACGGGGACACTTCTCCCGGCACAGGCCGGTTAACCAGCCTCAAGCAAAGAGCTTTTTTATTCTAGCTAAACGTGAAGGCTCACCCAAGAGCAAGGAAGAGGGCTGTATTGTAAAGGGGCTTCTTTCACAGACACTGCCCTCCAAACGAGCGAGAAGAGGCACAACAAATAATCAGGAATAATCAGGATTTCCCTAGGCCACCTGAGCAACCCCTCTCCCTTCCGCCCCTCTCGCTTCCAGCTGTCTGTTGTTGCTTGTTTGAGAAGCCCAAGCTGACTGAGAGCAACCTGGTCCTCAGAGCAGCCCCGTTCCTTCCTGGTGTGTCTCCCTTGCGACACAGTGACAGATGAGATGGGCGCAACACCCAGGTTTGCGGACCAAAGGAGAGGGCAGGACTGGTGGGTTGCCTTCACCTGGGGCCCTGATGCCCAGGGGAGCTTCTGGATCGATTTGTTTTGCTGCCAAACTAAGGAGCTTGCGCTGGGGGGTGGTTCTGAGCAGGGGTAACCGTAGACTGGGGTCCAGGTGTCATGGGGGTACGAGGGTTGCGAACCCAGGCTCGCTCTCATCCTCATGAGTTGCGTAGCCTGGATTTCTCCTGCCTTTAGGGCATCTTGTCCCCACCGACACCCTCTGCTTACCCCAGCTGAGCCTGGGGCCACGGTGCGCGTGTTTTATAAGGAATCTAAGTGTGGCAGATGGTCAGAGTGTGGTAAGGGCTTAAGACCAGGTGGCTTTGAAAGCCACCTGAAAGAAGCTGTCCTTGCTGGGTTTTGGCTGTTTCAGAGAATGACACCCATTTTCCCTGTGAAAGCAACCCGAAGCCCATTGTGGCGTTTAGGATTCAGATCCATCCAAAACCACCCAGGGTATGGATTCAGAACCTGGTTTCTGGACCATCCGCTCACCTATGTGACAACCCATCTCACAACCAGCCCTCGGGGAAACGAACGGTTCCCAGTACAAACACAAAATACCGGAGAGCGCACACCGCGTAACCCCGGCGGAGGTAACCTCAGAGTGCTTTCAGCTGCTCTTTGTGGGCTCCTCGCACCTTGCGGGTAACCACCTGCTGTTACGGGAAGCCGGACACGCTTCCCCGAAGCAGCCTGTTAACCCTGCGGTTCTTCCCCAGCTCTTGGCAAAGGACTGGCCCTTTGGCGTGCAGGTGTGCAAGCTGGTCCCCTTCATCCAGAAGGCCTCAGTGGGCATCACGGTCCTCAGCCTTTGTGCTCTCAGCATCGACAGGTAAGAAATGACTTCTACAGCTGCACTGCCCAGCCTGACCCATATTTAACCACAGCATGTCCCTTTGTGACCTGAAATAAAAGCCCTCAAAACCAAAAGTAGAGAGGAGATATTGCTTTACTCGACATCGGGTGCTAGGGGGAAAACCCACAAATGTAGCACCCCTTACCGGGGATATTCACCCATTATTTATACACACAATACTCTCATAATTCCTCCTACCGAATCCATAACTCCACCCAGGCTCTATTCATTAGGATGACCCAATAGTCTTTTTGCACACGCGTACCAAATTTTGCTGCATCGGCAAAACACTTCTGCGCAAGCGTGAGTGTCTCGGTGGCCGTCTGGGTGAGGAGACCCTTCCTCACGTTATCTTTTTAAGGTATCGAATCATCTCAGGACAGTAAAAGTTTGCTGTAAGTTTGCCAACTTCTTGAAGATAATAAGGGTGTTCTTTGAAGCAGCCGTAACTCTGTCCTAATTGGTACACGCGTACGTACTTGACGTATAGAAGAACCTTGAGGTGATTAACTACTTCTTGTTGTCCCATCCTTGGTGATGAGCTACTTCTGGCTGTCTCCTCATTATTGCTATCTGTACCATCAGCTCAGTGACTAACTATTTTTTTACACAGTAAGAAGGTCAGTAATTAGCTATTTTCTCACACAGTAAGAAGGTTAGCAAGAAACAATCATTTTAGAAACAAAGCAGAGGCCTGTCTTTGGTAACACCTTCATTGTGACCACAAGGCGGGCAGCTTGGTCCCAGGCCAAATTCAGAGATGGGGACAGGATCCTCTCAGGTAGGGTTGAAATCCATTGGGAACTGACTCTGGTGACAGAGTTCAAATCCTGCTGCAAAAGGCTGGGGTGAGGAACATGATGTGCTGGAACAGCTGCTGGGGTGGTGGGGAAGGGAAGCACGTCCCCAGTGGCAGGTAGACATTGGCCAAGGGTAGCTACCATCACATTCAGCCGTTGAGCCTCCGTTTCTGATCTTTCCCGTTCCACGGAAGGGGAAGGTTCAGGGGTGGAGGAGGAAGGCAGAAGAGAGAGAGCCTTTGGGGACAACTCTAATCTGCACCTTCTCAGCCCCTTCCTGACAGTTGCTTTTCTCACTCCCATCTGCTCCTGATGCATTCCCACACGTTGGGCAGGTACCGAGCGGTGGCGTCCTGGAGTCGGATCCAGGGGATAGGAATCCCCATGTGGAAGGCAGTGGAGGTGATGCTGATCTGGGCAGTGGCCATTGTGCTTGCAGTCCCCGAAGCCATAGCCTTTGACATGGTGGAGCTCAGCTACTGGGAACAGCACCTGTGGGTGTGCATGCTTGCCTCCGAACAGAAATCCGGCTTCATGATGGTACGTACGCCGCCCCAGCCCAGCTGCAGCGCGAGGGAGAGGGAGACACAGGCAAGCAGGGCACCCTCCCTCCTTGATTAGGGGATCGCTTGCCGCCGTAGATGGCTTCTTATAATCATAGAATTGTTTAGGTTGGAAAAGACCTTTAAGATCATCAAGTCCAGCCACCAACCCGACACTGCCAAGTCCACCACTGAACCGTGTCCCTCAGTGCCACGTCCACACGTCCTTTAAATCCCTCCAGGGATGGCAACTCAACCACTTCCCTGGGCAGCCTGATCCAGAGCTTGACAACCCCTTTGGTGAAGAAATTTTTCCTAATATCCAACCTGAACCTCCCCAGTGCAACTTGAGGCCGTTTTCTCTTCTAGCCCTCGGGGCGAAGACAGGGAGCGCGGTATCAGACAAAGCACAGAGGACCCAGCGTTGTGGTGCCGTGGGGCAGACCTGCCTTGAATGTGGGGTCAGAACACGGTCAGCGGGTCCTTAAGCTGTGTTGTGTCTGCACCCTCCACATCGGGAAGCTTCAGAAGCTGCTGCGCTGCCCCAGCAGGGCAAAGAGCGCCTCCGCAACCGGTCTGCCTGGGTCACCTTTGTCACGGGGGCAGCTGAGGGGGAGCGAGGGAGTTAAGACCTTCACAAGGCATCAGAACTTATCCCACCGTGTCTACAAAATAAGCTCCTCGCGTTACTTGCACGGGAGCGCTGGGGTGGGCTGGCAGCCAAAGGTAAACCAGCCTTCGCCTCTCTAGGTTAAACCCGCGCAGCAGCCCCGGGGGGGGATAATCCCGCGTGCACTTAGCGCAGGAGCCGTTTCACTTTCACACATCCCAAGCGCCTGGTAGAGGCCAGCGTTGGTGTCAGGGACTGGGTCAGTTCATGTCCCAGTTACACTCCCCTGCCACACACACTTTCCCCGGTTTCCAGTTGCTCTTTCTTTTGCATGCAGTTCTACCGGGACGTGAAGGACTGGTGGCTTTTCGGCTTCTATTTCTGCCTCCCCTTGGTGTGCACTGGCGTCTTCTACACCCTCATGTCATGCGAGATGTTGAGCAAGAGAAATGGCATGAGGATTGCGCTGAACGACCACATGAAGCGGGTAAGAAAAGCAGGAGGGCAGAGACTCTGATACTTCTCAAAACAGGAGGGAGGGAGGAAGGAGCACTGCCCCAGGGGGGGACACGCGCCTGCCCCGTAAAGCCACGTATGAGCCGACACAGCCGCACAGCGGCCAACAGATGTTGGCACGTGGATGCAGATGCACAGGTTAAACCGGGGAGATGGGCTTTCAGCTCTACAACCTCCCGTCTGAGGGACAACCCAAACCACTAGCCTGGTGGCCGTGGACCAGCTTGATTTTCAATTTCTTATGGTCATTTATCTCTGGCCGCGCTGTGCCAGCCCAGATCATGCCAAACAGGACCCAATGCTGCATGTGCCATATGACAGACAAGGGGTGCAGGGACAATGGTTGACTGTCCCCTCCCACGCTTTGCAGAATGATCCCTCGAGGGGGACCAGCTGCAGTGTGAAGGGTGGATGGATGAGGCCCCCACGTCCCAGGGAGTATCACCCCAGGAAAGTCACCAGGAGCAATGGTGGGAAGGGGTGGGAAGGAATCTGGTCCATATCGTGCTGCTGGTACCCTGCCCCTTCCCACTGCCTGCATCCCAGGGCCCTGCTCATGGCGGGGGAGTTGGGACCTGCAGGTTGTGCTTTGGAGTCAAAAGGGGTGCCCAGCCCTCGTCAGAAATTGCTTGACGGGCCCTTGCTCAGTGTGGGGAGACGGTGCTTTGCTCCACCCGCTCTCCGACGCTCAGCCAGACCATCGCCTCTCCCCTGCCCACCTTCTCTTTGCAGCGCCGGGAGGTGGCCAAGACCGTGTTCTGCCTCGTGGTGATCTTCGCGCTCTGCTGGCTGCCGCTCCACCTCAGCCGCATCCTCAAGAAGACCATCTATGACCAGACGGACCCCAACAGATGTGAACTGCTCAGGTAGGGCCACCAGCAGGAGGGCATGGTGCAGGAGCCCCTGTGGGCACCGGCAGAGGCTCTGCTGGGCTGCAGGCTGGCGGAGTTGCCTCCCAAACACCTTGTTTCAATAGCTCCTTTTCTGTCAGGCTCTCCTGACGGGCACAGAGAAGGGGTGTGGGGGACCATAAGAAGAGAATAAATTAAGTTTTGAAATGTCTCTATAAAGCGCCGGGTTAAAGAGGTCTCCTGGGCAGGGGAACTGCAGCACGTCTGAGGGCTGTGCACTTTCTGCCACGTCGTAGGTGCCTGTTTCCCCCTCTCCTCTTTACCCATCACAGCAAAATCCAGCTCAGGCCACACACTGCTACTGTGCTTGAGTTTGAGAACATCAAAGTCACCAGGGGGAATCAGTTCTTACACTTTTGGTTTCCTTGGGAAATGCTCCTCGCTGCAGGAGGGACGGCTTTGGGCTCACGTCTGTGGTATCAGTCACTGCTCCTCCGGGGGAGCAGGTTCCAGGCCAGGCAGTTTGGAAACTCTCCCTCAGTTCTCCGCTCAGTGAGCTTCCAACATGTCTACCCTCTTCTCTCCCCTCCTGCCTCAGTTTCCTCCTGGTGATGGATTACTTCGGGATCAACATGGCCTCCCTCAACTCCTGCATCAACCCTGTGGCGCTCTACTTCGTCAGCCGGAAATTCAAGAACTGCTTCCAGGTAGGGTTGACCCCTCCAGAGCTCCTGGACGTGGCGACCATTCCCAGGCACCATTCCCAGGGTCCCAGCTCCCATGGACCAGGCACAGTGCAGCAGCCCCCAGGATTCCCCTATTCGCTCATACACTGATCATATTTCTACTCCCAGTTTTCCCCCTGCTCGGTGCATCTCTTCCCAGCTTCACGTATGCTAGAGCTTGCCGCCCTGCGATGGGGAGGCTTTTGCCAGTGCGGGACCAAAGACAAAGCTAAAAAGGTCCCTGATGTTTTGGATCGGAAACATCCCCACAAACCTTTTCAGGACTAGTGGAGCCCTGAGGATGGGATGGGATGGGATGGGATGAGAGGGGAGGGGAGGGGAGGGGAGTCACCTCTCAGCTGCTATGGCAAAAAGGAGAGTTGAGCCCAGCTAAGCATCACTCATATTGCCTGTCCCCCAGGACAGGAAAACACAACTGCAAAAGATACCCAAGATTTCGGTATCTTCGTTTCCAGTCCCCACCAGCCCTATCGTGGAAAACCTGCTCCCAGCAGATCTGCAGGACAGCAAGGCTCAGAAGTGCAGGCTGCGATTCCCAGCCTGGCACGGTGCGGGTTGACTCGCCAACATCAGGAAGGGACTATTCCCTCCTCTTTCACCCCGTAGCCCACCCTTGTAACCCCTCTCTCCACTCTCCTGTCTCCTCACAGTCCTGTCTGTGCTGCTGGTGCCAGAGACCGGCCCTGAGCATCACGCCGACGGACGAGAAGGGCTCTGTCGGGAAGTGGAAAGCCAACGGGCAGGAGCTTGGGCTGGACCGGAGCAGCTCCCGCTTGAGTAACAAGTACAGCTCTTCCTAAAGCCATCAGCCGCGGGGCCGAGAGGAGAAGGCACTGTGCCCAAGAGGGCAGGACCCCTCCATTTCTCTCGCACGGCCGTTTCCTGGCTGGGCCTGCATCGTTTCTGCCTTCGTGTCGTAACCCACCTGGAAGGAGCTGCAGCATTTCACGGGCCCCTGGGACTAGCTCTGGACGCAACCTCTGAACCACGCCGATCCGCCCTCTGGGCCGAGTCACCTCTGGAGGAGGGGGAAGGGGATTCAGATCCTTGTAGGAGTTTTTGTTTCCTTGCAGGAAAACCAAGTGACTTGCGGCCATTTGTCTCGGGTGGAAACGTGGGGTGGGGAGATGTGTGTGAAAAGGGAAGGAAGGTTGAGATGTGGTCACCTCGAGATGGATGTGGGATGAGGAGGAGAGGGACAGACCCATGAGTGACAATTTCCAGCTGAAAAAGCCAAAGAAAAGCTTTGATAACTTCCCTTATCGTCTCCCTCTGTTGCTGGGACAGTTTGTCCCTGGGCAGAGCGCCAGGATAAGATCCAGACACCGCGTATGTCTGGTAGACCATCAATGGCGTGAAATCGCCTCCTGTTCCTGGTAGGGAGAGATGGGCAGTAACTTGGCTTCACGGTGTGACCAACCTGACCTGGGAAGCCCTACGAGCGCCCCTCCTCCTCACCTTTTCCTGGGAGATCTGCCCCAGGCCCCTCACCCAGGGGTGATGTTCACCCCACCTGTGTACGGCACAAGAAAGCGATTGTATGTGACCGAATGGCTTAGGGGACCAGACATCCTTGGCAGAAGGTAGTGGCAGCTTCCAGCCAAACCACCGGCTCCAGCTTCCCCCTCCCCGGGGGCAGGTGAGCTCCCGGCTCGCCCAGCACCGTTGCTGGCCCAAGGGGTTGCCCTTCCAGGGAAGGGTTTGCAAGCCCAGGAAAGGGAAGGCAGAGATGGCTCAAATCCGGATGAGGCTGGGACCAAGGAACCAGCCCTCACCTTTCCAACCCTCCGCGTAACCTGGAAGCGGAAAATCTCTCCCTGCCGCAGGATGCAAGGCAGAGGATCCCGGAGATGTGCCCTTCCAGAAGAACATCCAGCCTTGACCCACGATCTTCAGCAGCTGGAAAGTCCACAGCCTCCTTCAGCCGCCGGCTCCTGGGAGGGGCATCGCCCGCAAGACCACAGCTCTGAAGGGAAAAAAGGGATGTCCTGCGTTTGGATGCCCATAATTCATCTTCCTCCAGCCAACAAGGCTGAGCTCCAGCGGGGCAGTGGGGCTGGACCCCAACGTGCCTTGGCCACAGCACTGTGACACCAGGGTTCACACCACTTGTAAGGGGGACAGAGATGTTCGTCTTCCTCATGGTCAAACCAAGGTGGAAAAGGCAATGGGGAAGGTCCGATCTCAGCTGGAAGAGCTGCTGGAGCCGACCGAAATACGGCAAAGAGCTTTCACAAATTTACTAGTTAAAATAATTAATCCCCGAGTGCTTTTCCAGCATGTTTCTCTAAAAAATCATGCTTGCATCTCTTGCCAAAAGTTTAAGAAAACCTATATGAGAAAGTTTTAGTTACAAGGTTTTTGATCATTTTTCTGTTGGTTTTTTCTTCTCTCTTTTACCTCTCTCCCTTTCTTTCTGCTTTCCACTTTTCATCCTGTCATGGAAAAAAAAACGGAGAGAGGAAAAAGGGAGAGGAGAAAAGACCTGCAAAAAAAAAGCAAAACATTTTCCAGGTGTTGGGTATTTTTTTTTAGATTTGTTTTTACTGAAATGCAAATGTTTTACAAACAAATCACATTTCTGAAAGACAAAGGGGTTTCAACAAAACGGGAAAGTCTGAGGGCCACGAGACCAGCACGTTTTCTATAAACTTGCCTACCCAGGAGGGCAGATTGGTACCGACGTCCGCGGCTGCGCTCTGCCCCAGGGCTGGCTGCGCTTTGCTGGTGGACACGTGAGGTCAGCGGAGAAAACGTACAGAGACCGAACTGTTCCAGCCCAGACACCTTAGTACAACGGTATTTTTTAATGATTGTGTTTATAAAAAAAAATTTGAATTCTATGTATTTCTCTATTTGTCCACGTTTACAGGCAAATGGATTCTGTGACTTCAAACCAGCACCGCGTACCGCTCCCAGGACACAGCGGTGGGGACACCAGTGGCACATCAGTCCTAGTGCCGTGTCTCCCTCACGTCCTTCCCTACCCCAAATTGTGTCAAATTCCGTTCACACTGGCCCGGCTCCTTGGTGATCTCCGGCCGGGATGAGCCCGGCCCTCTCCTTCGCACCAGGACTGCCCTGCCAGCTGGCAAACAGCCACTCGGGAGTCATTTGCTTCACGTTCCCACCTGCGCCATTGCATCTCCGTTGGCATTCCCTAAAATTCCTGCACGCGCCCGAGCCCTGGGTCCAGCGCACTCAGGAGGTGCTGGGGCAGCACTCCGGGAGTGCCGGCGGCTGGGAGGGAGGGTGGGAAGGGACAGATGGGATGTGCCGACCTTTCCATCTGCTGCCATGTGCGTCACCGGGGGGTTTCCACTAATTACATCCCTTCAAACAAGGGTCTGCTTGTTGGGCCATGCAACGGGGAGGCCCACCGAGGGGTCAGACCCCTCGTCAGGGAAAGAAGTCCCATAACAGGCAGTATTTAGGCAGCTGACTGGGGCGCTCTGGCCCTATGGGTACAGTTTTTCTCCCGCTCTCCCGAAATGGCTGGTGCTTTGGTCACCGGTTGAGCCAACGCCTTTGTCTCTTGGGCTCCTCGTTGCATTGCACAGGGCTGGAGCTCGTGGGGACCCCGCCGTGAGAGTCACACAGGGGAGGGAGGAACACCGTGTGAGCAGGGGACTTGCCGGGGGCTGATTTGGGACAGCTGGGACAACCTGGAGAAGGCTGACAAGGCCAGCAGGCTGAAGAGGCTGTGGGTCGGATCTGGAGGTGTCAGGTAACGCTGGGACGTGCGGGTCGCAGAGCAGGGCCAGTTTCAGCCCCAAGTCAACACCGGAGAGAAGCTGAGGGGGAGCACACACACACGCAAGGAGAGTGACCTCCTCTGCCCTGTCCGTCCCTGCCCTCCTGGCACATACTTTGCCCTGCTGCTCGCCCAGGTGCCCGTTTTCAACTGGTTTGTTCCAACCTGACCCTGCAACACCACTCACAGCTGCCCTTAATTAAAAAGAAATAACGCCAAATGAACTGGAGTTGTCAGAAGACGGCATCCCTTAGGCAGAGAGTCAGCAGAAGCTCCTTTCTTGAGAAACAAAATCGTTCCAGACCCGGGAGGGACGTGGACACCAGGTCCTTTTACCGGGACACGGGGGAGGGAGATAGTGTTCTCTAGAGAACTGAAATACTCTGGGGACACAGGAGCCAGCGGAAAAGCACTCAGTGCCTCAAAGAAGCAGGAGAGAGCATCAAGCGCTGCACGGCCCCCCGGTAGAGAAGCCACAAGCGCCAAAAGGGTGAAATAGCAAAGAAAGAAAGAAGTTTAGGAGTTTAAAGCTATAGACCTGTCCCCAGCTGCTGCCGTCCTCCTTGCTGCAAAATGAAATTGGTCCCAACTGGTAAGAGTCAGCCTTACCAGGTTAAAACAAGAGCAGAGCATGCAGTGGTGCAGTTTAGTGCCCGCCAGCGGCTGAGCAAGGGTTGTTTGATCTTCCACTTGCACGGTGCGTGGGGACCAGCGTGGTTAAACGCACGGATCCCATTCATCTCAGTGGAGATTGAAGCACCTTGACAATTTCCCAGTAGCGACCTTTGGTAATTCCGTAAGGAGCGGCATCCCAACCGCTGAAGAGCCACCATCCTCTCCCAAGGACAGGCAGAACAGCCAGGACCTGCTAATATTCACAAGACAGAGACCAATTACAGGCACACAGGGGAATCCTTTTCCCTTACTTAACCTCCTGGGCCCCAGGCGGCCAGCGTCTCTTTTTATGCTCCAAGAGCAGATTTAATCACTCCTGTATTAGCTGCCACGCTCAGATCAACATTTTAGCCTTAAATGGTTCAAAACCAGCCTCAGATCTGCACGTTATTAATATTGCAACAAACAGACTGACACGAATTCATCCAGCTCTGGACACGGCTACCACTTGCCGCGTGTCTGTTTAACAGTGACTTCGTCCTCCTTTGGTACAGCTTTTCCCCTTGTGTTTTCCTCCTAGACGTCTTCTGTTAAAACCAACATCATTAAGTTTGACCAAGTGTGAGAGAGGAGAAGAGAGCTGGGACACAGCAGCAAACCGCACCCTTTTAAAGCTCTTCTATTGCACTGGCATCCAAATGGCACTTCCCCATCCCTAGAAGGTCTCCCTGAGGCTACAACCAAGGCCAGGACCGGCACGTTTCAGCTCAGGGGGGAAGCAGCGACCACCAGACAGGGAATGCGTGTGCAGCCCGGGTTTAGCTCAATACCCAGCTGGGTTTCAACACCTTTTGAAAAAGCTCTTCTCCGTGACAGCCGGGCTGAGACCGAGCCCAGGTGCGCTGCTCAGCTCCCTTCACGCTCTCCCCTTGCCCTGGGGAAACTGCTTTCCTGCTTTTTCATGTCTCCCTCTTGCTTGGGCTGGGGAATTCTCCAACCAGAAAGCCCCCAGGCCCGTGCTTGCTCCTACGCAGCGGGGTGAAACACTCACCAGCACCCATCAGGCACAGCCCCTCTTCCCCACGCGCCCCTGCTGCGTCCCAAGCCCCATGTGGAACATGCTTTAACCACCCAGGAGTTTCAGCATGAAGAGACCAGGCCCGACAGGACCAGACAGGATTCGCCAAAAGCAAAGCCACAGCAGTTACCCACTGTAGATGTGGGACTGTGTTGGCACGGGCAGGACGAATCCGTTATGAAACGCGGGGTTCAGCTGGCTCCTCAGCCTCACGCCTGCCAACACAAACCCACCGCCAGCCTGTCAGAGAGACCAAGTCTGTCAATTTGTATTTGAAAGAATGATTTTATAGAGAAAACCTGACATTTTACATCCTCCTTCTTATTCCTCTGTATGTTAATAAAACATGTTGGTGTTTGAAAGGAAAATCTCTGGGTGTTTCTTATTAAGCAGCAGGGGGTCTGCAAAGTCTGCTAAATACTTAATTGAGTGTCAGCAGGTTCCTTTGGTAACTGCAGACCTCCACGGAGGAGACAAGCCGTGTTCCCCCTGTGCAGAGCAAACCGGAAAGGTTCCCAATCCTACGCCCGGCACGCAGCAGAAAAACTCCTGCAATTTCATGCCACATTACACTCAACAAAAGGCTTTCACTTGGATCGCGGCCAGCAGAGCCGAACAAGGCCAGGGTTTCAGTGCTGTACCCTTTCAACCTGCTCACGAGGAGTGCTCTGGGCTCGCCTTTGCATTCTTCAGGGGGTTAAAAAAGGCAAGTGCTTTTTTATTCATCTCACCCCCCAAAATGAGCAGAGTATCATTTTATAGTGATCTGTTAAAAAAGGAAGGTTGGCTGTATCCCTTGAAGTCAACCGCACTGGTGCCGGTAACAGAAAGATTTAAATCAGGAAAGGGTGCCGCCTTTCTAAAAGCTTGATTTTATGCAGCACTGAACCCCTTTGCTCCCTGAGGACTCTGGGGCTGACTAATTCTGTGCACCTGCAAACTTTGTGATCTCAAAAACCTGAGCAGGAAACAGCAACAACACTTGCAGAGGGAAAGAAATAAGATGGAAAAGGGAAAGAGCTGCCTTCTAGCTGTCATTTCCCACATCTGTGCTGAGCTGAACGCAGTGTCACCTCTGCGGCATCAAACTTCATAAACTTTATTATTAGAGAAAACACAGGTTTGCATCAAAGCGGTCATAAAAAAACACAACCAAACAAAAACTCGTGACACAGGGAATTCAACACACAGACATCACGCATATCCATGGGGACGGCCATCCCCAAACGCTACTGCATCTCTTCCTCCCTCTGGGCCCTGTACTCCTTCATGCTCTTCTGCAAACAAAAGCAAAGGACAAATGTTAACAGCATAAATCTGAGTGACTCACACACCACAGTGCCACCACCCTGGCCTGTGCTGTGACTTCTCTGCCCAGTGCCTGGGAAGGCTGAGGGACCTGAGAAGCCCTGACAGAGCTCCAGGTACTTTCAGAAGTGACTGAGCTTTACAGTCACCCCGAGGAAGCTAGGCACTGGCAGAAAATGTCTGAAAAAACTATCAAATTTTTCATGTCAAAAGTGCCTACAACATGGGTCTCAGCCCATTCCTGTCCCCTCGGAGACCAAGAGACAGAAAAGGCCCTTGAGCTCTTCAGTCAATAGTCTCACCTCAAAGGTGTTGAGCACGTGTTGGCAAACACCCATCAAGTCGTTCAGCCCCTTCCGGAATGGCTCAACAGCAGGAAGGGCCCCTTCAGGAAAGAGGATGCGTTAGTGAAATGGGAGGTGAATTCCAAAGGGTTGGTAGCTGCCTCCCTCGCTGCTCTGAGGCAGCGTGGCTGTTGCCACCGTGCCCAAGGGCAGGCCCCGTGATGGGGAGAGGCTCTTACACCAGGTATGTGCCCACACGCTTCCCTCCTGCCAGCCCACCACCAGCAGCCTGGGAGCTGAGCCCAGTGTGACGGTCCAGGCGATGGGGCAGGAACCGCAGACACTTACCCTGCAGTTAGTCCCATGGGGAAGGGGTGCCCATGGCAAGCTGAACAGCCTGAGCACTAATTAATCTTTGGGAAATGCAAGAGTCAGCAAGCACAAACTAGATACTCGCTTCCAGGAAGTGGCTTCTACATATCTGATTCTCAAAAGACCAGCCCCATGAGGAAGGAATGAAATAGCACCGTCCCTCTAGGCAGCAGACAAAGCTGGGGAGCAGGGCCTGGATGGAGGGCGGTGGACTGAGCTGAAGGGGCTGCGGTGCTGGGAGGAGCGAGTGACTGCAAGAGGCTCAGAGCTGTCAGTGCTATTTATTACCAGGGAACAAAGTCCTCTTTGGGAGGCAAGTCAAAAGACAGCACAGACTGATTACGCTTTTCAAAAGACCTTCAGGTCATAGCCTGACGGCCAAAGCTGCAAGACAGCTGAGAAGGAGAAGCAGAAACAAATTATCTCATTGCAGCCATATATGTCAGCACACTTTTGTCTTTGCTTTCTATTCCCTGCGCTAATTTAGGGGCAGATGGAGCACCCATCACCTCTGACAGTGAGTAGCACATCTACTATATCTACAGTTCGGTGCCTGCTGCCAGTCAAACCAGATACCTGGGACCAGGGAAGGCTGTGGGCTCCTCGGTTGGGAACCCGGCAGTTGGGAAACAGAAGGACTGTAGCGTAATGGCTCAGGGCAGCCTCTCCGGTTCAGCAACAGGCACAGTCGCTGCAGGTGGGTAGCAGAGAAGACTCATGGTGGAAACCTGACATAAGCAGGGGGAACTCCACAAAAGAAGGGCGCTGGACACAAAGGAAACGCGCGTACCCGTACCTCTGGTCTGGATCCGGAAGTTGATCTTGCTTTCAGAGGGGTGTGTGATGCAGTAGCCACAGAACTCCACATCAGGGCTGCAGGAGGGGAGAGAGAAGAGGGCAGTGAAACACAGGCCACAGCAAATCTCAGGGAAGTCAGAGGCTCGGGCAACCCCAGATCTGCTGGGGCTCAGGATATTTCTAAAATGACCAAAGATTTTATGGGAAGGATATGCTGAAGGGAAACTCCCTGTGTAACCTTATTCACACACCCTCACCTACCTCTGAGCTGCAGCTGGAGCTCTGCAGGGGAAGGACATGGCTGGCACGATCACAGGCTGCATCCTGGCACCACCAGCGGTCCGCTGGCAGGCCTGCAGAGTTCAAAGAGGGGGTCCTGGATGCTTGGAAACCTCACTGTACACAAAACTCTTGCAGTTCTGCTGGGCAAAAGAGGCTGACGGGTCTAAGGCATTGCAAGGATTTACTGAGATGGTTTGCAGGCTGCACGACGCCTGCCTTCATAAGCTGAGGTGGTTGTAGAACATTTGTGCACCCAGCAGAAAGAACAGCCCCTTGCAAGAAGCCTGCTGTTTTACTTGTTGTGCTGATTTATCAGAGGAATTCACATGACATTTGCAACTGTCATTTGAGATGATGCATTGAACTTCCTGCTGTAATTCTTCTGAGGCTTACCGGTAGATCCTCACAAACCCTCTGTGCTGCCCAGCTCAATAAAATTGGGCAATGAGGGTGAACCTATTTGTACATTTTGATGGGGGCAGCGGGATAATTAATTCCCAGCATCAATTCCTGCACCTCCATGCAAGCATGAAAGATGATCAATTTGCTTAATACTGGCTGTTCCTACCCTCTTTTCTGACAGCGCTTGCCCCAGAGGGAGACACAGATACTGCCTGACCACGTGTACTTACATGGAGCTGTGCATCATTTTACCCAGGGCCAAATAAGACATTCAGAAGTCTTTCACATGTCAGACATTAAGTTTCCTCCACAACTAACCATCAAAGAGCAGTGAGGGCTGGCCGTTCCCTAAGGGATGGGGAGCTAGGAGCCATGAATAGTAGGACAGCCGACAGGGCAGAGGCCTCACTAGCTAGCCCTGTCCCACAGCACCCAAGTGAGAGAGTAGGGTGGGCACAAAGGTGGTAGCCAGGCTCAGCCAAGGGTCCAGATCATCAGGCAGGTTTGTGTGGATGAAGGAGGTCCAAGATCAGGCCAAGAAGTCAATCTGCAGGTGAGTGTCACATCAGGTGAGTGTCACATCAGGTGAGGGTAATGAGGGTCAGACACTACCCACTGATCACCAAGACGGTGTGCAATGATGAGGAAGGGCTGAGGTCAGACCGGAAAGTCAGTCCCTGGGTGAATGGAGTCGACAGCCCAGTACAGGCTGAGCTGGAGACACAGCTCAGCAGGGGCTGAAAGCCTTGAGCTGAGCTTAAAAGCAGGGCTCACAGCAGGGTGTAGGTGGAGGCCCCCCATGTGGCTGGTCAGGGCCCGTAAGGCCTATTAGCGCTCTCAGGGTCCTGACACTAATGGCACAAGGAAAAGTTAATCCTGTGAAGAGAGGTGGGGCGCTAGGCAAGGAGTCTTTGCCACCATGTCTGATATATAAAGACCCCATCAGGTGTGCACAGAGGTAGTTTCTGATCATTTGCCTTGTTCCAGCAACAACTGAGATGCAGGACAGTAAGGAGAAGGCCAGAGTAGGAGACAGAGTACCCTCAGTGATGCCAGGCATCACAGAGGCTCCACTTACTTCTTCATGACCATATATCGGAGGGAGTTGCCAAGTGTGTGGTCCTCATCATGCAACACAAACGTGACGCAGTTTCCATCTGTCCCGTTTGCCTGGACCTGCCACAAATGAGGAAAGAAGAGTTGCTGTAAGGCGCTCTGAGGTAATGAACACCAGCTGTAGGGTGAAGAAAAACTATTGCGCTCAGCTTCAGAGTAACAGAGGGGGCTTGTAGGTCTGGCTGGTCCATCTCCATGGCTCACGTCTCGAGTGCTGCAGTGTGACCAAGAGTGCTTTTACAGTGGGGGAGGGAAAGGTGCAAAATTACAGACCTCAGAGAAACCTCTCCCCAGTTATCAAAGAGCCTGTGCATCCTTCCTCTTCACAGGAGAGAAGAGGAGCCCAAAGAAAGCTGGGGTTTCAGCAGCCATGGTGGAACGAGGCTGAAGTATCTGTTCAGGCTGGTGTGATCCCAGGTCCCACCACCAGCCCATGGCTAGACAGGAATGAAAGGGACGGGCAAAAACTCCCCAGGGAGGGGTACTGTCTATCACCAGGGAAATCTTACACCAGGTCAAAAACAGAAGGAGCTGTAAGTCCAAATTCACATGCTGAGGGTGAGCCTGGAGAGCCCATCGGTGAGCCTCAGGCTGCTGAGCCCCACACGTAACGAACCCCACAATGCCGGCAGCCAGCCCCTAATCCTCCTGCTGCCTTTTGGCTCAGGCGCCCGAAAAGAGCTTTACCAGCTAACGCTTCCTGAGAAGACTGGTTTGGGATCCCCTCCAAAACCAACAAGCTGCCTAATTAATCGCTTAGCTGTCAGAGGGCTGCTGAGCCTCTGACCTTTCCCCAGGCTCAGCGTAGCCACCGTGGAGCCTGATGTGCCCAGACAGCCCCCAACCGCTTCCTCTCTCGGCAGCAGAGAGAGGTTTCAAGGTTAAGTGCGGAGCCAGCCTAAGACAAGCACTGATCTCTTCGCATCCTGCCCGTGGCCAAATCCTCAACCACTCCAGAGATTTTATAATCCCTCACATTTTCCCTCTGGTAGCGATACCCTCCTAGCAGTCCCGTTCCTCCTTCTGCAGGTACAGCCACCATGGGGAATTGACTCAGCAGTTCCGAAGGGAAATGTGGACTGATTTCCCTGGAGGAAGAGATCACTCAGACCTGCAGCACAATTCAAGGCCTGGCTCCCCACACACCAGCTATCGCAGGGGGATAGGTGCAATGCAGCAACATCACGCCGACAACAGTGATGTGGGACTCATAAGGTCTCCCCATCTCCCAGCATCTCGCAACCCACAACAAAAGCGGTAAGTCTTGCTGAGTGATTAAAATCAGTGAGTGGCAAAAACACCTTCCCTTGGTGTGGAAGGACAACGCATAAGTGACTTGCTACAGGTCACTCGGGCAGCCGGTGGCATGGAGGAAACACCCTGCCAGCTCTCCTGCTTGCTAGACCCAGCACCCTCTTCACAAACGTAGCTGCTGGCCACAGTCTCTCCTACCGCAAGGAAGTATTTCTTAAAATTATTAGCCCCAGTCCTACTCAAGAGCTTGTTTTTTCCAAAGACTACAGGCTCAAGCAAGAGCAGACTAACTCAGGAGGCACCCACATGCCAGGACAGGCTGCCTGGCCCCCGGTTTGCTCCCTGCATCCAGTCACAGCATAAGAGGTGTGACCAGGTGCCAAAATCCTAAGTGTCCCCCTCCCTGCCACGAGACAGGTACAGGTATAGCTCTGTTCACTGAGACACTGACGCTCTTGCAATTTAGTCACACAGCGGGAGTTACACCTTAGCTCAGCTGTAGCTCCGCACACATGGGGGCAAGAGACGCTTTTCCAGACAGAGAGCAAATATTTACACCTGAGTTACAAATGTTGCATAAAAATTATTTGAAAAATAGGACAACTGGGAGTTTAACACACAGTGCTGAGAGTTGCACTGACTTCAGACCCCTTCACAAAGCTGAAGGAACATGTGGGCATAGGGAAGAAGGGACAGATGCACCCCTGGCATGGCGGCTGGGCCAACTTGTGGGGCTGCAGCAAGTGCCTCAGAGCAGCAACCCAATGAATTTAAGCTGTCCCTGCTCCTTCACACAGCATGAGTACCCAGGGCATTGATCTGGCAGATGAAAGCCAGAGCACGGCTCTTTCACACAGCCCTAAGGAACACACTGTGCTGAACCTGTCTGCTTCACAGGCTCAGCTTTCTCTCTCCTCTTTCCTGTGGAGTGTCCTCGGATACAGTTCTCGATCTCCGCAGGACCATAAGCTTTGCTGCTTCTCATCAAGCCATTGGCCCAGCTAGTCAGGTATCTCGCCTGTGGCACAGACACTGTCCAAAGCTTCCGAGGAAAACCAACACGTTCCCCTGAAGGACAGATTCCTCCCTGGTCCCTGCAGCAACGGGGTCTGTGCCCTGAGGCAGAAGGCTGAGATTTCTCAGGGTGTTTTTGAGTATCCTCTAAGAGGTGTCCAGGTATCATACTATTCATCACAAGAAAACTTGTTCTCCTTTGAGCCAACTTGTTTAAAAAAAAAAAAAAGCCCTGATACTCTGGAGCAGGGAATTCTGCTCATCTGGAGTTTTTCTTCATTGGTTACACACGAATTCACTGGTCTCTTTCCCAAACTGTCCTTGTTCTTGTATTAAGGTAGAGGCAGATGGAAAAGCTGAGGAGATCTCGAGGCAGCTTTAGGATTGACCAAATTCATTCGAGCCCCTCAGAGACAACAGAGACAGAAAAGCCTGCACTTCCCCCAAGACCATGCAGGGTAAAGCCTCCCAGCAAGGTCAGGATATGGCCCCTGGGACCTGGCCACCCATGCATTGGTCACTCCCCTCCTCTACCAGCTACGCAAGCCTAAGAGCTGCAATCTCGCATCGCCCAGACGCTCTCCTGCTTGGAGGGACTGTGATTTATGATGATGATGAATCATTTAATGTTGTATTTGGTGCCTAGGTAGTGCTGTGGTGGATACATTAGCACAGCGCTGAGATACATGGGATCAGCTAGACATCAAGTGGGTGGGGAACAGTCCTACAGCTCACTGCAGTTTATGCATAACTTGTCTTTTATGTCAGAATATAGTCCTTTGCTGGGCTTCATGAGCCAGTATTGCTTTCTACACATCCTCCTGTTTTCTGTATGGTACTGCATTCCCCATGGAGGGATCTGCTAGTTTGTTGCCAAGGGCCTCTCTAGGAACTGCAGCTCTTCAAAGATCAATTTCATTCATCACATCAGACTTGCAGGATTAGGACTGGGCTTCTTGCTGCAACTGTGACTTTCAGCCTGCGGCCTGCACAACTGGCAACAAGAATACGGCTCTACAGAGCCTGAAAAAGGTAACTAGCAGAAGCCAGACTATTGCTAAGAGACTCTGGGGTCTGTTGTGCCATCAGGAAAAGTTTAGGGACTGTAGATTGAGAGACTATGGAAAACCACTGTATTAAGCCTTCCCCAAAGGCAGCTTTTAAAATCAGGCAACTTACAAAGCCCCCTTGTTTCTCCTTATACGGCTGTCCTGGTGCTCAGCTTTCCCCATTTCCCACCGACAGACTGGCACACGGAGCACCTGAAGAGCCTGGATCAGCTCTCCCTGTCATCCTGTCTTGGTGCAACTGCCAGCTTCACCCCTGTTTGCGTGAAGTGCAGTGCCATCTAGTGCCTTCTGCTGCCTGCAGTGGGTACCAGAGATGGAAAGAGGGTCCACAAACGCCTGCAGCAAGCACTGGAGATGGAAAAAAGGTCCATAAGCTCCTGCCATAGGGCTCAGCGACCTGAAACAGGGGAGGAGACGAGGGATGCTGCCAGGGCCTACAGCTAACAGGCAAAGCCATCCACAGCCTGATATTTTCAACAATTCATCTTTAAAAAGCAAGCCTTGTTTTAGAAAATGCTAGTCCTAACTACTTTTAAGATAGGTTAGTCCTGACCTCTAGGTGCCTCTGTTCTCTGTAGGACCACATCAAACGCCTAAACTTCAAGAAATTCAACTGAACAGGTGGATTCCTCTCTGTCCCTCCTGTTTCAGGAAACACTGCTCCTCACTTTTTTCACTCACTTTCTTCAGTTTCTTCCTCCCTCAGCTGTTCACAGACGCTGTAACAGAGCAGCTGCTCCACACCAGATGAAACCGAGCGGTTTGACGGCTGAAGAAGCCGGCTCGGCCCTCTGAGGGGTGACATCTGAGGAGGGTTTAGGCGGGGATAGGAGAGGAAAGGCCTGCAAAGCCATCGGGACGGGACGAAGCACCAGCCCGGGGATGCGGCCGCGGTGCCTTTCCCTTGGAGCTATCCTCACTGCCGCGATTTATCCCGACGCCAACGCCGCACACACCCACGCTCCCCCCTCCTCAGTGGGCCCATGCTGAGGAGGCCCCACCGCTGAGCCAGGCCCGGGAGGAGCCGGGGAGGCCCCGGCTGCCGCTGCCAGGGGAGAGCAGCGCCTCAGGGCCGAGCAGGGCCGACCCCCGCCCCGTCCCCCTCAGCCGGGCGGCCGCGCTCCCTCACCGTCTCCAGCGCGGCCTTCCTCTCGCCATCCTCCGCCATGGCCGCCGGACTACAACTCCCGGGAGGCACCGCGCGGCGCGGACTACGGCTCCCGGCAGGCACCGCGGGGCACAGCCCCCACTTTCGCCGGAAGCGCGTAGCGGCGGCCCGGTACCGGGACGGGGGGGCGGTGAAGGAGCGCGGCGGGCGGTGGCGCCCCGGCAGCGCTCCCTCCTGCCGCGGCGGCCGGTGAGCGGCGACGGGGCGGGCTGGGACCCTCCGCAGGGCCGCCTGTGGCGCTCGAATGGGCGGGCTTGTCTCCGGTACCCCCCCGGGGGCGGTAGGCCGCAGCGGGGCCGGGACCGGGTAACTGGGCCGGCGGGCGGTGGGCCTGGGCCCGCAAGGCCCGGAGGGTGGCCGGGAGTCCCCGGTGGGCCGCTCCTCCGGCCGGGCCGGTGCTGGCGGCTGTCAGAGGCCTCGTTCGGTAGCGGCGGGGGAAGGGGAGGCGGGCGGTGGGCTCTGGGAACTCCGGGGGCGGGTTGCTGGGGGACATGGGGGCCAAAAGGCCGGTTAACCCCGGAGCGGCGTGTTGCTGGTGTAAGTTGGAGCTTGCGTGGATCTTGAAGACTGGATAATGATAAATAATTCCAGTTATTCTTGTGATGGGGCTACCTGGGGGACGCCGTAAGTGGGGGTGTACGTGTTACATCTCCAGAGAGCTGCTCATTCAGTAGCTGTCCTGTTCTGTGTCTTTATCCCTCTTCCAAAGCTTGTCATACTGCCTCCCAGAAAAGGTGGTGGGCCTGGAAGAGAAACTGGATTAGTCTCATCTGGCGATTTGTTTCCGCAGTGATGGAGCAGAGGTACCTGATGTCAGCTGTGCAGGCAGAGAGGGAGCTAAACTTGTGTTGGTGGATGAATGTCCTGCTTCTCAGGCTTAAAATGAACAAATAAACTACAGGGCTTAATGCTGGAATATCCTTTAAAGAAATAAAAAGTTGCAGATGCCAAGGAAGGGTTAAAGGGAAGGCCTTGGCTGTTTTCTGCTGAAGTCACTGTACTTAAACGGTTTTCTTATTGCAGTCAGGCAGTTTGCAACTCGCAGGGTTGCAACACCTACACTTGTTTCATGTTTAAAGCCAGTAGTGATGGGATGCCCTTTGCTTTTTCTGTAAAGAGCGTTTCTGGAAATACAAGCAGCAACCTCCTCCATCACTTGTTGGCGCTGAGGCTGTGAATCTTCTGGTTGAGAAGAAAGACTGACGAGTCCCCCTCAGCTGGTAAGGGCAGCACTGCTGATAGAGGATGGGCACCTGGGTTCACCCGCGTTTTCTGGATTCACTTCTTGTTCTGGGTTCACTTCTTGCCCCAGCTTTCTTAGCGGCCATCCAATAGTCTATTCTAGATCTTCAGTGAAGTCAGAGCAACAAATGAGTTGGTTTGTGTCTAACTTAAAAATAATAAATCATCCCTACTGAAGTTTTAACTGTCATGTTGGAGACTGAACCTGTGTTTCTGGCATTCTTTAAGATGCTGGAGGTTTTTCTGCGCCCTTCTGTCAAATACAGTGAGAGACCTTGTAGACAGCAGCACGCTGCATCTTGCAGCATGACTTGCAATGAGGAAATAGTCATTGCGATACAAACACAGTGCTCAGTTTGCCTTTGTGCTTCATTTCTGGGAGCTGCCAGATGCTTCTGGCACTGCTTAACGAGCAGTTTGGGTCCGTGGTGTTTTCTGGGTGGCTGAGGAATGCAGCCTTTTTCCCCTTCCCCTCCTCATTTGGAGCCTCTCCCTGCAAGGCCTACCTGCTATCTCTGAGTGAGTTTTGTGTTTAGGAAGGTTTGGTCTTGGCTACTTCCAGCTGTTCAATATGTTAAATTTAGATAGAAAACAGCTGTGATCTCTAGATTATACAAAGGGGTTGATTTTAATGTATTTAATTCCTGACTCTCTTGTAATGTCTGAGGAAAGATGTTCTCTAGGAGTTTAATACATTTGTATTACTAACAAAAGCAATACCTGAGTTTTACAGGGCTGCATGAGATGCTGCTTAGAGAGAGAAATATGCTCCCTGTTAATCTGCTCTACTTCAATTAATCCATTCTGCTCCAAGCTGGGGGCAGGTGTTATTACAGAGTACGTGGCTGTTGTCTCCTGAGTCAGGCTCCTCCCAGGACTCTGCACTCAGGGAGTCGATTTCTTTGCTGTCACAGGACTGTGGGGTCCTGCACCGTCAGCGAGCGTCACCTTACTTGGGGTGCTACACCTCGCTAGTGTGAGTTCTGTAAATACCCAATATTGAAAGAATGGAGACTTTTAGAAGTAGTTTGAATCGCTTTATAATCCTCAGCATGAACCTGTTTTTTTTCTGGGAATTAAGGTGTCTCTTTGCTTGTATGGGCTTTGTAGTTCTGAGGTTTGTCGCTCGCTGTCTTTTCAGTGTTTGTGGTGGGGGCGGGTTGTGGATGTTTTTTCTTTTACAACTGCTCCTTTATATTGGTCCTGTTCATTGAGTGACTGCAATGTGAAGAGATTGGTTTCTTGATACTTGACAGTCACCTGATTGCTCAAGAGGCTTAGTGGTGTTTGTTTATTCCCGGCTGTGACCTGCTGCCGTACCACGCACCGACACAGTTCTGGTTCAGCTGCTGGGCTTGCCAAAACATCGCAGACGGCTGTCCTTCCGTGGATCTGAAGGGATATGATTGTATAATAAATTCATCTTGGTTTAGGTGGTTTTGTTGCAGATCAGTGTGCAGTTGCAGCTGTTCACAAGTTCTTTGACCTGTGCTGCTCAGCAGTTCCTGGCTGTTGGGAAAACCAGGGTTGGCAGAACCTGGAGAGTTCGGGTGTCGAGTGAGTAGAAAACAAAGTGCAGTTTGTGTAGTTCCTGGCTAAACTAGTGAAAGCTAAGGTGAAGGACAGGAGATGAGCCTACGTTGTAGAGAATTCCTTCTGAATGACTGGACGCTTGATGATTTTAATTTTTTTTTGCCAAGGAGATTACTCTTTCTCTGGGAAAATGTTTGTTCTTTCTGTGGCCTCATCAGACAGGAGTGAGCTGCTGTCTCTTTAATCAGGAGAAACCAGGAACAGTTGCATGGCAGTTAATCATTGCTTTTTACAAGATCAGAATCAGCTGTGTGGCTGCCCTTGTCTCTGGTGTGATAAGCATTTAACTTGAGCTACCCAAGGTTTGGTTTTGTTTCACGTTTGTCCGTAAATGTGTTGGTTCTGTGTTTTTGCTTGGCTTCTCTTCTGCTTCAGCTTCTTTAGGTGGAGGTGGTGGCTCCTGCAGGAGGGTTCCAAGAAGTTGCTTATTCTTTTAGGTTTTAGCTCTGAGTAATGTCTGCTGCTGTTCACTGCTGGGTCCAAATGCTCCTATCTTAAACAAACAATGTTGTGAGCATCAGGCTACAGCTTTTGGTCTCTTCAGGCCTGTGGAGCGGGGACTTGTGATTAGTAACTTGCATTTGACTAAAGGCAGGGTGAGTCTTGACTTAAAGCACTTTGTGACCCTCAGACTTGTCTGTCTGTAGCACTGTGCTTTAAAGAGCTGAGAGCAGCTTTTTAAGGCCAGAGGCAGCTAAATATCTGGCATCTCTGACTACTTTCCCTGCTCTAATGCAATCAACATGCGGTTGATGCAGCAATTTAAAGCTGGCTTAAAAAAAAAAAAAACCAACAACAAAAAAACCCCAAACCCACCAACCCTGCTAGGCTGGCCACTTAAGTCTCCTGTTGCTGGATGTCAGGAAGCTCAGTGCTGCTTGTGCAGGTTGATCAGTCTGTGAGCTCTTCTGGTACAGCTTTCTGGAAGGAAGTTTGAGTTTTCTGTAGCGGGGCAGCTCTAAAACGCTTGGCGAGATGTGAGCTGGCAGGCTGGGCCAGTGATGCTGGAAGGGAAAAGCTGCGGTTGGGGAAGGACTTGACTCTCTGCTTGTCATGTGATGGTCTTGGTAGTTCAAGCATTGCAAGAGATGATAGGATGCCTTGGAAGCGTGTTTTTAAACTCCTTTAAGGCATTTGCTCTAAACTGGGAGTGCTGGGACTTCTCAGGCCTCTGTATAACTCCTAATTGCTCCTGTATGGGAAGAGCAGCATTGTGAGTGAGAGCTGCCCTAAAGTCAAGTACTAGGAGAGTCACAACCTCGACCGGGGCTGGACCATGGATCTCGCTTACCTGCTTTGCTGCTCAAAGATATTACTTGTTCTTTGTGGTATTTCTGCCAGGGAAAAAAGTCCTGAGCTTGTATGGAACAAGTGATTCTCAGTGTTCTGGGTTGAGTCAGACCGAAGTGGGGTCTGGCTCTGTGGTGGGTGGTGGATGCCCAGGGAAGAGTGGGAGAGCAGAAGAAACTCAGGATAAACTCTTAAGGCTCCAGAGAGCAGCTGCTTGGGTGAAGCTTCTTTGATAGTGATTCTTTTCCTCCATAAACTTCTCAATTACTTTCTGAACTCGTTAACTCTTTTCCTCTGTGCTGATGTGTGGGAACGAGCTGCAGAGGATGCATGGTGTGGAGAACTACTTGCTGCTGCTGGCACCTGTTCTTGAGCTTTCTTTTCATTTTTGTATTACAGACAGTGAGTAATCACGACTTTCTTCTCTGGTTTATATTCTTTCTCCTTGGGTATCTGTGCTGAGGAGTTTCCTTAGAAAGTGTGTAAGGTGAAGAAATGTTACCCTCGCTTTCCTGTATTCTGTAACTTCCATAATCTTCTTCAGGTGGAGGTGGAACTACTTAATTGAGTGTAATAAGCACCACCTGTCCTTATGTTTAAAGATTATCTCCTCTTAGATGTAAAAGAATTTGGTGTTTGTTTTTTTTTTTCTGCAATGCTGACAGACTTGATGTCAGGAGATGGTTGTGAGCCCGCGAGCCAGCATACCTGGGACTGCGGAGGAAACAAACCCAAACCTAGCTGTTTGTCACCTCTTTGTACCCGTGTTTTTAAATGAGCTGGAGGAGCTTGCTTGCTTTAGCCTGAAAGGGAGGGGGACAAGGCAGGGAAACAGCAACCCCCAGTTCCTCCACCAGTAGTGACAGAGGGTCTGCTGGCGTGGGCGCTCCTCACCTCCCTTCTCCCTAACGGGCTTTGTGCAAGCGTGTCAGCTGGATGTAAATCCTGCTGTTTAAATCCCTGAGCTGTGTCCAGCTGAGGGTGGCCCCTAGGTGGGAGCGGTGGGTGGGAAACAAGTGGTACGTGAATACTTGGACACAGTGAGGAGAAGGGAGGCTGTTGTATCGAAAAGAGCAGGAGGTAAATGCAACAAGCTCCTTTTGTTCTGAAAACAGATCTTGCACTGGGTCAGGGTGTAAACAACAAGCAAACCACTCAAAGCTGCAAAAGGGGCTTCTCTCCTGTCCTTGGGAGAAACGAGGGGGCACGTGTGTGGGTCAGAGGAGTGCCAGCTTTGAGCCAGGAGGAAGTGAAAGCCGCAAAGCTGTTTCGGGGAGCTGCTGCTGGGTGCCCTGGTGCTTCCTCCCCCTTTCAGTTATTAATGCCCTGTTGTTGTATTGCTGCTCAGGAAGAGCAAAGGAGAACAGCTTCTCTGGGAACTTGTGTCTGCGCGGTGTGAGGCTTTGGCGTGTTCTCCCTTCCCCTTTACTGGCACTACGAACTCCTGGGTTTCCTAGAGTGCGCTCGGCTCGGTGCTGTGCTCCCAAGCCGTGTCGTTTGAGACCTTTTGCTGTTCTGCTTCCTGCTCTGCCTGCTGTGGCCCTTTGTCAAGCTCAGTCTTTGCCTTCTGTTCCCTTCAGCAGTGCTGGCTCGGAATACCTTGGTGCTCCCAGGTAGTTGTAGCTTAGCTGCGGAGGCTATTCTCTGAAGAAATCCACCACTTTATTCTTTTCAATGTTGAGCTCTTAAACCCATGGGAGGTTTGGGAGATGACCTGATTGTCAGGCCAAGCCTGAATCTGTCAAGCTTGGACTAAGTGAGCCCTGATGCAGTGGGGTAGCGATTGTATCTCCGCTTTGCAGCCTCGTTAACAGCTCTGTATTCCTCCACCACTGTTGCCGTGACCATTTGTGCATCAGTTCAAATGAAAGCAGAAGCTTTTCAGAGCAGATCTGTCAGCACAGTGCTCGGCAGGACCAGCCCCTGGTACAGGAGATCGATGAGTCACTTCAGTCAGTGCCAGAGGTCGGTGGAAAGTCTGGCTGGGCATAGCCTGGCTTCAGCCTCTCTGCCTGTGGTCTTTGGATCCTGAAGCTAAACCGCTGCTGCTCTGCTGTTGTACCTATTCCTAGAGAGGTCTCCGCGCTACTTGGTTGCATTGAAATCGGTGTGTGATCTTTCCAGCCAGAATGCGAGCGTTTCTAGACACAAAACAAGGCAGGCAATATGAGGGCAGTCAAAGTGCAAAGTGAAAAATAAGCTTTTTGGATTTTGAGGGGTCAAAAGTCTTCCTAAGTCTTTCCTAAGCAGAAAAGAGGCTTATGGATGTACTGGATCAGCCGAGCAGATGTCACAGCTGTGGTCTGACATGTGGTTTCACATGTTAAACCGTGGGTCTGTCAGCAGATTAACGTGATGATACTTGAGCTGATTAAGGGTGTCCCTTTATATGACAGCAGGCGTGTTTGTCCAGCTCTGGAGACTTCGCAGAAGTCTGGCCCTCCAACACTTGCACATTGTAACCTGTCCAGTTTGATACCTATACAAGGATGTTGTCTTGTAGAAATAGCTTGTTGCTGAGGATAATCACTCTGCAAATGTGCTGTCTCGCGTTGAAAAGTTCAGATTATGTGCCTTTACAGAAGTTTGGGGACCACATAGACTTAGTGAGTGTCTCTAGACCATTGAAAGGGGACATGTAAGGTGTGACTCTAAGTAAGTGGTAGTTTTTTCTGCTTCAGTTCGATAGCAATCAAAGCCAAGGCCTCACCCGTAGCAGTCATGTGTCAGGGGTGGTGGGCTTGGTCTGTATAATGAGCTGCTGTTAATAGAGCTGCAAGACAGTTACTTCCTTTCTGAACTGGAGCTTGTTGAGTGCAGACGGTTTTTTCAATAACAAGCAAGAAAAAACCTTAAGGGTCAGTTGAAGAGCAAAAAAAAATGTCCTAATAGCTAGAATTCTAGGTGGAAACAAGGCAGGCAAGATTCATTATGGGATCACTGACTGTGGGCCACCATGCAGTTGGAGTAAGAAAAACCTTCTTGCAGAGGTTATCGTAGTCTTGGTGGTGTTCTGAACAGAACCTAAAAGGGGAAATGAGAGAAGCTTTCTGATAACAGTATCCTGTCGAAGTATTGAACGAGCTTGTGCCTCCCTCCTGTTATGCGAGGGCTGAGAGAATACTGTGAAGATTATGATGCTTTCTCTGCCAAAGAAGGTGAGTCTAATTCTTGCTGTGTTTTTATTTCCAGGTAGCGTGAAGTCATGGCTATCCTGTTCGCTGTTGTGGCGAGGGGCACAACCATCCTTGCCAAACATGCCTGGTGTGGAGGAAACTTCCTGGAGGTGACAGAGCAGATCCTGGCAAAAATACCATCTGAAAACAACAAACTGACCTATTCACATGGGAAGTGAGTAATGCTTCTGGGTATGGGAGGGGAGACTAGTGGACATGCACGAGGATAGGAATAAATGGAGCGTAGCCAAATTCGCTTTTGGATGCGTTCGTATGCTGATTGAATGTGCAGTCAGCTCAATAGCTACTTCCCCCCCACCCCGAACTTTGCAGGATAACCAGGATTTGAATTTAGCTTAAGCCATAAGCACCAAGGCAGTTGATAGGAAATCAAGTTTTCTGTTTCTATATGACTCCAAAGTGAGTTGGAGGGTGCTCAGCTGTGGATATCGAGCTGTTGGAGTCTTTGGTATTTGGCTTGCAGAGGCTTTTGCTGGCTTTTCTGAGGCTTGAACATGGCTTTAGGTAAAAACATCACCCATCTCAGAATGCTTGCGGATCCTGGTTGCTTTAAGTCACGCTGGCAGATGTAGAGCCATCCTGAGCTACCACAAATGCAGTCTGTGGGACAGAAGGATTTTTCCCAGGCTTGTACAGATCTCTGAAGAGCCCTTGGTCCTTGTTGATAGAATGGAGGGATTAGATGTTGCATCTCCTGAGGCTCTGCTGACTTACTGCACATGTAAAGTAGGTACGTCAGCGTGCTGGTGTGCAAACTAAAGAAAGAACTGTGGAGAAAGTAAATTTAGAAGCGTTGGACCCCACTTCAGCTTTTTTTTTGTTTGGAATTGGCAGTGTGGCTGCATTCTCAGTATTGCCCAAGCTGTTGTGTTAAAGCTTTTTTGGCTGCCTGAGGATTGAAGAGCTAAGAATTGGGGTAGTCTTTCCCCATCCTTCCCTGGCTTGGGAGCACTGAAAGTCCCTGCGGGAGAGCTTTCTGAGGAAGCCGCCTGCCCTATGGTCTAAAGTACTTTGGATGCTGAATCTTTTTTTTAGTATTGTAATTTTAAGGGTACAGTTATTTTCTTTAGTTTTAACTTTGCCTTGAGTGCTGTTCAGCCAACTACAAAGTTGAGTTTTAGGAGTGCCGTAGTGCACTTTATAGATGAAAACTTGAACTGTGGTAGAGATTGGCTTACTCTCTGCTGGGGAGCACTGAGAGATAGGTAATTAATGCATCTACCCTTGAAAAGCATGCTGCAAAGTGTACAGGCTTTTGCTCGTTATCGATGCTTTCCTTAGTGAGGATTTAACAAATGTGGCAGAAGATCGCTGCAGTTTGTGGCTGTTCTGCTTTGCACTGTGCTATGAAAATATACAGGTGCCATTTTGCAGCTCTGGGCACTGAGCTTACCATCAGAGTCTCTCCTCGACTAAAGTTAGTCTCTTCTGACAAGTCTTATACTGGCTTTTTTTTTTTTCCCCCTATGATTTGGATAATCACTACTTTGGTCAGAATCTGCCACCCCTGCCTGCCTTCTAGGAGAGGGGAAGGGAGAGTTCCAAGCCATCTGCCTGGGGGGATTGAATATTCTCACACGTACGCTTGGAGCTGGCAACTTCCTCCTACTGTCAAAAAGCAAGGGTTTTGGTTTGTAGAGGTATAGAATAGCCTGGTTTTTACCGTGACCGTGATAACTGGGCAGAACGTGAAGGCTCTGAAGCTGAGTGAGCACAAGGCGTTGTCATTCTTCCTCTCTGTAGGGTTTCGGGGATCCTTGCCAGGGTCCCAGCCTGTAGGCTAGAAAATTGCACTGTTACTGTCTGTCTAGGATCATTCCTCCTCTTCTGAAACAGGAAGAAACTTGAGTTTCTTTTAACTTTGAACTTCTTAAACTCATTTAGTGAGCTCTTTTTGGTTTTAAGAACTTCTGTGTCTTCTGTATAATCCCCAAGGAAACCAGCCATTGAGCATCAGGAGTTCTTGGGGTTATTCTGTCTGTGCTGTTAAGATTCTTCAAGTCACCGGGGAGCCTATGAGGTAGCACCAGACAAGCTTTACCTCTCTTCTTCCAGGAAGGAGGGGCAATAGTTGTGGATATGGAGTCTGGGGGCTTTTTTCTAATGAGAACAGACCTTCAGGACAGTAAACTATACTTCTGGCCCACCCCTAAAGCTAATTTCAGTGTCGTCTTATTTATATAATACAAAGCCTGAGTTTGAAAGCTACTGAGTTGTGTCCTTAGAGCTGTACAAGGCAACTGCTGTGCAGCACGTGTGTTGATTTGCTTTTATTCTGGAGTTTTTTAAGAGGGTCCACGTGCTTACTGGGGAAAATTTTGGGAATACACAAATGTCAAAGTGAAAAGATAGAGTTTTGAATTGGGGGGGGGAAGTATTCGTGTGGCCTTTTTGCAATTCTCTTCCTATTTTGTCCTGCTGTACTCTTCAGAAGAATACATCACCTGCTGGAGCATCAACTGGTGGCGGTGGGACAATGTAATAAAAAAGCAACAGCTAAAACCAGTGAATTGAACTAGAAGCTCTGAGTTCTGGTTTGGGCTCAGTTGTGTATGAATTAAGGGTTGGTTCTTTTTTTGTTGGGCCAAAAATAACAGCTTGGGTAATTTTGATAAGGAAATATTGCTTTGAACTGGTTTGCGCTGTTTTTCAGGATACTGAGGGCTGCATTTAACATCTGTATTCGCTCAGTACCACCAAAGGCGTGTTTACGTGAGTAGTTAACCTAGCCACGTGACTCGAGCCTGTTCAGCCTGATTATTGTCTATCTAATTCACGTTCTGCTGTGGTTGCTTTTGTCTCTCGGTCTTTGTGAGGAAGCCAAAGGCAGCACAACCCGGTGGTGGCACAAACAAGGCTAAAGCAGCAAGTCCCTGTGCCGCGAGGTTCTCTAAAGTATCCCTGGTCACTGCAGTTAACTGCAGCTCTTGTCACACGTGAACTAGTGCCTGGATGCCTGTACGCACATTGGTTAGGATTAGACGTAAATCTGACCCCTGGGTATCCTGTCAAGGTTTTGCTTTTACAATTAGGTAGCTGGAAGAAGGTGGAACTGAAGTTGTTTGGCAACTAAACGTCCTACAAGTGATTGCTCAGCCTGGAGTGCTGTGAAGTGTGTGAGGCCGGTGATTCTTTAACATGTAGGTGGTTTCTAACTCAGTGTAGCTTATAGGAATGGAGACACTTACCTCACCACGGATGGCTGGGATATGTTGGCATCTCCGTGATTTCCTGTAGAGTAGCTGGAATTTGCTCTTCTCCAGCCCTTGAAGGCCCTGCAGGCAGTAGTGTCTTCTAGAAGGTTAGTCCTGTGTCAGCTCCAAATGACCTTATTTTTTTTTCTTTTTTCTTCTCTGCAGTTATCTATTTCATTACATCTGCCAAGACAGGATTATATACCTCTGCATCACAGACGATGTAAGTATTTTGGTTACAGCTATTGCACAGACAGGCTTTTTGCAGGTTTTGGGGTTTTTTTTGTATCCGTATGTCAAAGAAAATCAATAATGGGTGCTAATCTGAGGTGCCTTTTTTCCCCCATTGGAGCTACTGCTTCTGTTATTCACATCAGTTAGAGCTTTGAAGTCTAAGCCTGGAACTCAAATGCATGTGAACAGTTAGTTTTCGGGTGAAGTTCTTGGGTTTGCCTAGCTTTTCTCTTAGCAGCCCCAGCAGAATCTAGATGTAGAGGCTAGCCTTTAATCGTCAGTGAAATATGCGTAATACTCCTCAATTCTGGAAGTGTTGAAGCAAAAACTTCTCCCTTGCTGGAAAAAGGTACCAGGCACAGAATTAATGGATGCCCCAGTAATGTCTGCTGCCAACCAGTGTCCGGGAAGCTGAGACTGAAGTCTGGCTGCTATTCAAACCCCAGGATAACCGGTCAAATCCCATCGTGTTATGCGCAGCAGGCCTGTTAAGAACTGATAATTACAGTTTGTCTGCAACTGGCTGCGCGCCCCATATGCTTCATTATTCCTGCCTTGACGCAGCTCTGGACGTGGTCTGCTCTTCCTTGCAGGACTTCGAACGATCCAGAGCCTTCAATTTCCTGAATGAAATCAAGAAGAGGTTTCAGACCACCTATGGCTCGAGAGCGCAGACAGCCCTTCCCTACGCAATGAACAGCGAGTTCTCCAGTGTCTTAGCCGCACAGCTGGTGAGATCTCTTGCTAAACGGGATTTCCCTAACAAGCCAAACTTCGCCCCAGAAATTCTCCATGTATTTTCTCACTCGAACTGAAGCACCGTGCTGAGTCTGGGTATAAAGCCAGGGGAGCTGGCTGTTCTCCCCACTCTTACCCTGCAGCTGGGTTGCTTCACTGCTTCGGTGGTAAAAATGGGCTGGGGTTTATCATGATGGATTAACTCTTTGTACCAGGTAGCTGCGCTGGAGATTAGATCTTAATAGTGACATTTGAAATGTCAAACCTAGCTCCAGTTGACCATCCAGCCGTCACTAAGAGCAAGACAAATGCATGTTACTGCATTTCTGTTAAACTAAACTTTAGCACTCGAGTATCTAGTGATCCCTAACTGCCTCTCAGTCCTCTCCTCCTTACTGTGTGGTAATTTCGGTGGCACGCTGCTTTATTGTGGTACTGCGTCCTTTTCAGGAGGAAAGCAAGCTGGGCTTGGGTTACAGTCAAGTGCTGCGTACAGAGCCATGGTAGACTCTCCAGCTGGCTCGCACAGGGGCTCCAAGGATTTCCATTCCCAAAAGAGACAGGAGGTTAAAGAGATGGGTAAATACTTGCGAAAGGTTCCACATTATCTGAGCTGAGATTTGCTTGGACCCTTCCAACCCCAAAATTAAAAGTGTGAGGGTATTACAAAAGTTTCACCCTCAACGTGGACCTTTCAGCTGAGGCTGTAGCGGTGTTTGGGACAAAACTGTAGCGGCACCCCTCTGCCGTGTGAGAAGGGAGCTCTCTGTCCTGGCTTCCCCGCTGGCTCCAGAGCATGTTGCTGGAACTGGACGGCAGCGCTGTCCTGGTGTGTTCGGGCTCCTGCTGTCTGATTGTACTGGCCCTGTGACAGCTCAGCTAAAGCTGAGCTCTGAATGGTGGTGTTAGGGCACGCACAGAACGTGGTCAGTCTCCTGTTTCAGAAATTTCCAGGTTTCAGAATACTGTTCTTGGACTCCGAAGGGAAAGGTTGGGCTGGAATCTGTGTCCCTCTTGAAGAGCAGAGGACTCACGTGCTGCTTTTGCTTAGCACAGGAATCTGGTACAGCCTTGCTGCTGCCATCCCGTTGTCACAAAAGTGCTTTGCTTGCTGTGTGTTGTATTTGAGGAGTGGCAAAGCCCACGGCTGCCAGACAGGAGAGGTTTGAAATAGTTGTGTTGCTTTATGTATTTTATTCCTAGCAATATATGAGTATAGTTTCCGAGGTATTTAAGTGCACAGCACGGTGTTTGCGTTTCCATTCAGCCCTTTATAGAATGAGATGTGTTTCACAGAGCGCTTTTTCTTAACGCCGCATTGACTTGCTGTGTGTGTAACCTGGGTCTGCAAACAGCACCCTGCCCTGCTTCACTGGGGGCTTGTGCGGGAGTGGAGGAGAAAAAGCAGAGAGCAGTTGTTGTAGGCGTGGGATTGGGCTGCTCTTAAAATATGAGCTGTTAAGGTAGAGGGAATGTTGCAGTTGGCACTTCTCCCTGTTGTTTGGGCTGCAGTGGTATGAGAAAACAGGGCTGAGGAAAGCACAGGCCTCTTGCTAGGTGTACTGTCAAATCAAATGACTGAAGGCAGGTGGAAGATAGAGAAGGACCAATTAACTGCCCTGTGACTCACATCATCAATAGCCTTATTAGTGCACAAAACCTCGGGCTACGCGTTCTGCAAGGGAAGTGTTTTGATCTTCTGTTAAAGACTCTCTTAAAGAGTCCTTAATTGACTACAAACAACTCCATAACCTGAACTGTGTTTCGTTTTTTTGTGGTTTTTTTGAGACCTCCCTTGAATTAAAGATGTCCTTGGAATATTGGCTTTCAGAGCTTGTACGTGATCTGTGTCTGGGGCAACTACAACTGGTGCTGTCCCTGTGGTGTAGGAGGCTCTCGCCTTGCTCTGCTGCGGCTGGTGACCCTGTTGGTGCTGCTGCTGTTCTCTGTGAAGGGCTTGGCTTTTCTCCCGCTGGTCTCCTGAAAGTGCCAGGGTTGGTGATATCGCAGGTGCCGGAGGAGAGGTCCTCTGTCGGTGACTCTGCGTAGCTCTTGCCTTTAAGCGTAGAAACTGAGCTAACTTTATAACAGCCTCCAGCAGTAACGGGTGCGTGTTGGGGTGCAGGGCGAAGGTGAGGGTTTGCGCTTGCACCGTTGCTGCCTGAAGCTTGTGCTGGAGTTTGTGAAAGGAGCCGCTTGTGCTGGTGCCCTCGGTGACCAGCAGAGGTGATTTGGAGCACATAGCGTTGCACAGTTCATCGCAGAAGCCGTGCTGTGGCTTATGCAGCAGATAAGCGGCAATGAATAGTAATGCCCGTGTGGCTCCAGCAGGGCCCGATGCATTGTGCATAATTAATGAGATTAACTTCCCGTGTGTGATAGGACTGAGTTTTTCCTTCCCACCAGGCTTTGATATGTGGAGAGTGAAACTATGTTGAAGTGATGACTCATCAAATTGTAAGCTGTTCATTGCTGCAATAAGCTTAACGAATTGCCTTATCGGGAGAGCCAGGCAGTCTTCAGAGCCATGGTGTTGATATTCCTCTAAAAAATCCCATTTCTCTAAAGCACGAGAGGAGCTGCTGGCCTCGGCTTTTGCGTATTGATAGAAATGCAGGCATCG
Source organism: Rissa tridactyla (assembly GCF_028500815.1). Classification (NCBI taxonomy): domain Eukaryota; kingdom Metazoa; phylum Chordata; class Aves; order Charadriiformes; family Laridae; genus Rissa; species Rissa tridactyla. Next base: position 48,300,961 of record NC_071474.1, on the reverse strand, counting down.
GCTAATAGAAGTTAAGAGATGACAGAAAGCTCTTGCCTCAAATGGCTCTAAAGCTTGCTGAGATGAGAGCCCCCCGACCCAACGCCGCGCGGAGTGCAAGAGCAGGACTGTTATCTCGGCGATTCCTGTAACTTAAGGAGTTTGAGTAGTGCGATGCTGAGCCTGGAGGAAGAAATCGTGTGGCAGCCCAGAGATCGTGCTCCAACCCTAGTGTAGCACACAGATAGTACCGAAAAGGGAGGCTGCGCTTCCAGTAAAACCAGTGACAGCTTTGTTAGTGTGCCAGTTCTGTACCTTCTCCTGAAAAACTAACCGCTGAGGAGGAGGTTGGAAGGAGCTGTTGCATTCAGTGCTACAACCGTTAATTATGACCTGAGTATGTGAATGCTGCTAGTGCAGAGGCTCTTGCCTCCTGTCTCGTCGGAAATGGATGCAAATCGAATGCTTAACAAAATCGGGGTTCAAGCAGCCACGTGGGTGGTCATGAAGCAGAGCAATCCCAGTCTGCTGCTGGCCTCTGCTCTCAGCCTCCTTGGGAGGTCTCTTATTAAAGCAGAGGTGCTTCCTGAAGGTCTTCAGATGTGGGTGCCATGGCTACAAGCTTAGAGGAAAGCAGCAACTTACCGATGGGTTTTGCTCTGGAGACCTGTTTCCCTGGGTGAGGGTGACAGAGGGAGTGGGATAACAGGAGCTGTGGTTAGCAATGCTTGGCTGCAGAGGACCTGTGATGAGAGCAGCGACTTCGGATCAACCCAGGAATAGCAGAATATCCAATGCTGACTTCACCTCAGTTTCCCTCCTTTGATTCTGCAAACACTGTGAGATTCCTTTTAACCGGGGGATGTTGGCTAGTGCTTCTCTCGCCTACCAGCCTGAACCGTGCAGTCACCAGAGGTTCACTTGTGATCCCAAAACCTGAAGAACCGTCTTTGAGTGAAGTCCCTGTCACTTCTGAAGGGGCGGGATGACAGGAACAGCGCACGGGTTAGCAGTGTGTCCTGTTCTTTGGCTTGCTTCTGCAAGGCCACAGAACAGAGCGGGCTTCTGTGGGTATCTGAGAAGCTAGCGGGTGAGCTTGCCCATGCGGCCACCGAGCAGCTGCTGGGGTATCCAGTGCCTTTGCCACTTGCTGTAATACACCAGAGGGATTCAGTATCGACAAAGCTGTTGGCAAGTGCCAAGCTGTAGCCAGGAGGTGGCATGTGAAATCCTCCCAGATGGGCCTAGTACACAGCAGGCCGGTTCCTGGCTGCTTGAGGAGCAGGTAGGCATCTCAAACTGGCCATCCTGAACGTCTCCTGGGGTGGTGTTTCCAGTTCACTGGCCCTCCTCATCTTTGCCGGAACCCCCTCTGACGCTCACCTGCAGAGATGGCTGCGTTGTGAAATCGCAGGGCCCTCTTGGCATGTCCTAGAGATAAGTAGAGGAGGTCGTGGAAGTGTGTTGCCTTCATACATAGTTCAGAAACGATGTGTGGGAGTGGGACCACTGATAGCGGCTCAGGCATTTCGTGAGTCATATCCCACAGATTCTTGCTTTAACTTTCCTCCCTTGCTGCCAGTTGCTTGGGCTTTCAAAGGGGGCTGTTACTCCGGGCACTCTGGAAGTTGTAGGCACCTTGCAGTTCCCGCAGTGCGGGAGCAGATGGGCTGTATGATCTGTAAGTGGCTGAGAAAGTCAGATTTTGGTCTACTACCCACTTATAAATGTCTCAGGTAACTTGAAAACTCACATTTACGTCTGTGCTGTTCTGTAGTGACCCCGAGTTTCCTTTTTTTTGTCTTAAGGAACTGAAGTGCGACGTTGAGGGTCCCTGCTTTCACTGACTGTTCATTTGTTACAGAAATACCACTCGGAGAGCAAGGGCACTGACCAGGTGGCAGAGACGCAAGCTCAAATCGATGAACTCAAAGGAATCATGGTTCGAAACATAGGTGTGTGATGTGAGACTGTTCCTTAAGTACTGTTGCCTGCGATCTCTGAAGGCTGAGAACTACTTGATGTCTCATAAGCCATCGCCAGGAGCTCCTGGCTGGCCGTTGGGGGGTGGGTACTGGAAGCAGCTTTTTGCGCTGGGATTCTGCCTACAGATTTGGATTTTGGTCTCTTTCTTTAGACCTCGTGGCCCAAAGAGGAGAGAAGCTGGAGTTGCTGATCGATAAAACGGAGAATCTTGTGGATTCAGTAAGTCTGGGGAAGAACTTAGAAATGGGGAAATAGTGTTAGTGCATCAATATAATTATAAAGCATTATGTTATCTAGTAAAGTGTGCTACACTCTGGAAGCCTTTTTGTGTTTCCTCTGGGGATCCCTAGACCTGGCTCAGCATCTTCTTCCTCTGCAGAGCCCTGGCTTGGTGCCCAGTTCCTTTGGCACCTGGATTCAGTCCTCAACCGAGTGGAGTGCCGGTATCCCCTCTATGGGGCTTGTGGAGATCTAAACAGCTCTAAGCTGGCAAAAACTATTCGCGCTTTAGAAATGCCTGGAGTTTACCCAGCAGGGAGTGCTGTCCTCCAGCTGTCAGGTGGTTAAACCTTACCACTTCCTCGGTTGCTGGCAAGAAACAGCCTGACCTCAGGTAGTGCTTTAGACAAATGGACTGGAATTCCTTCAGCAATTAGGCTGAATTCATGTACAAGCTCTCCCAGGGAGTGCTGGTTCTTGGAAACTATGCAGAAGATGAAGGAATGGGATGTGCCTCTAGTGGGAATGTCGTACAGCCCAGTGGTGAGTGTCCTAGGAGATCCGGGGCTCAAGTTCTCGAACTTCAGAGTAATGGACCGTGTTTTATCACTCCTTGACCACCAGAATAGTGTCCGCAAACCAAACGTGTTGGAACTCTCCTAGCAACAGTGGCAGGGCCCCCTTTTGGGATGGAGCTCTAAAGAAGCTGGTGGTCAGAGTAGCCCCATCCTCTGGAGAGCTGGGCTGTGATGAGGCGTGTTGGTACCCAGAGCCCTGCTTCCACGTGTGGAACCGCTCAGCTGAGCAGGAGCAGCGCTCCCAAAGTTCAGATGGTGGCTGAGCATGGGAATTGGCAAAATTGCCATCCATAGGGATGCAGTCGTGCCTGCTGTAGCCTTCCCTGGAAAAACTGGGCGGTGGTTTGTGGGTAAAACCTGTAAATAACCAGCAGAGTGTGCTGCTGAGTTGGCTTGTTCTGGCGCTGCAGCCTTTCTCCGGGCAGGAGCATCCTCACCTGAGCTGCGCAGGAAGAGCCTGTGAAAATAGTGGCACCAGTACAGCCCGGTGGGTGTTTTGAGGTCATTTGGTGACCAAAACCTGGTTTAATGGGTGGAATGGCAAGACAGAGAGAGGAGACTTGGGACAGGGCAACCACCAGCCTTCCGTCAAATGCAGCAAGGCCAAATACTGGAGGGAGGTTCCAGCACGAAAGGATTTCTAGCATTGCCTCTCCCCTGGGCTGTCTCATTTTGGCAGGTGTACTTACAGTAATAAAGTTGCATGTAATGTGTTGGTGATTAGATCAGTAGTTCTGTAAATATTTCGGAACTCTTCGGTTCCCAAAAGGCTGGAAGTCCAATGAGAAGCCAAGCAGAAGTACTCCAGGGTAAACTGATCCCTGTGGGCAGCCTACGGTTCTGTGTTTGGTTCTCCCAAGCTGAGCGAGGGAAGGCAGGACCCCGAGCTGGCTCTGGGCTCACTCTTACACTTTATCTTGCCCCTGAAGCTGTAACTGCCGGAGTGAAACGGCTCCGGAGGAGATTACAGGTCGGGTTATTAGGGAGGCAGTATCTGGGAAAAGCCTCTTCATCTGGCATCTTGGGGCACAGCTTCCTCTGCAGCAGGTTCGGGAATTAATTAGTTGTTTTCCTTTCTCTTGTAGTCGGTCACTTTCAAAACTACCAGCAGGAACCTTGCTAGAGCCATGTGTATGAAGAACCTCAAGCTTACCATCATCATCATCATTGTAACAATTGTAAGTATGGAGCACGATAACCTTCAGCTCTTAAGTGAGGCTTCGCCACTGGGAAATGCCATTAGGGTGTTACTGCCTTTGGAGCCGCCTGTTCCCAGCTCTGCGCCTGGAAGGGGCTTAGCTGGAAAACAACCGTTTTGATGGTCTTGTGTGAGGTGAGGAGAGAGGAGCGTTGTGCCAGGCAGCTTTTCTCGTCAAGGCAATAGGAAAAGCTGGCCAGACAATCCTGATCAGCTTCTAAGTGCTGCCTCGCTGTCTCTGTTAGAAGCTAAGGTATGGCGTTTATGGCTGCTCTCTCTGCAATGGCTTTTTAGGCCTTGGTCCTGTTGGTGTCTCATTACTTAGCTCTGAAGTAGCTTTTTTTGATGTGCTGGTGTACCTCCAGCCTGTGATAAATGCAGACAGTGCTGAAGTGTAATTGCAGGTGGGGTGTGTGAAGTACTTTGTCACCACTGAACCCTCGGTCGTGTTTTGCTGGGGGCCAGTTCTCGTCCCCGGGTTGCTGTGAGAACGTGGAGGAAGAGGCTCCAGCACAAAGTCCTGCAGGGTGTTTGACTTTCAGGGTTTTGATAACCAGGGGTTTCCTGGGTTGATCGCCGGGCTCAGTCAGGAGTTGACTGATGGAAGCCTGATTCTCTACTGAAGCGGCTGTTTTCTTTCTCCAGGTTATCCTCTATATTATCCTATCGACTGCCTGCGGTGGGCTGGCGTGGCCGAGCTGTGTGCAGAAGTAACTGGAGGCAGCTGGTGCTGGTCACTTGGAGATGAGAATCGCAGGAGTGGGAAGAAGCAACCTACAGAATAACTCTTAATCTTTCACTACTGACACCTTCTCATTCTTCCATCCCTCCAGGACTTCAGACTTTTTTGCCTTATCACCCCAAACAGGCCCAGCTGGTCCCTGCTTCTGTGCAGCTGGAACCTCGAGAATGGGCTGTTTTAAATTACTTGAAGGGATTATTATTATTTTTTTTTTGGTTTCTTTTCCTGTCCCAACTACACCCTTCTCAGCTGGTTGGGCGGCACGTCTGGCTCTGAGGGTTCTGTGCATGCTCACCCGTGTGGCTTCGCACTTTCACGTGAGGGTGCAAGCGGAGGAGAGCACTGCGAGGGACCGTCCTGCCCCCAAGGGTGGCATTGAGGGGGGCTCAGGTTGGGCTGAGCCCGACTAATAGGGGAGGGACAAGATGGGTGGACGTGAATCCCCACTTTCTACAAATTTGGGAGCTGCAGGTGCCTCTCTCTGCATGTCTGGCCTCTTGTGGGTCTGTAGCGTTTCGACACGGAGAGGTTGTGAGTGTGATACTGGTAGTACCAAACAGAAGGGCTCTTGGGCTGGGGCTTTGCGCGCGCTGTAAGGTGTAGGTGCTGCTTCTGTATGAAATCTCCCTTTCCCTGGAGGTCTCCCTGCGGGCGGTAGGAGAAGGGTGTTGGGTCACCTCGGCATTTTGGAATGGCTGCCTCTTCATCCTCACTTCTCCCTCATGCCCTCCCCTTAATTTGTGGCTAAATCAATACAGTAAAGGAGATGGTTGCATATAGTTAAGGTTGCAGTAATGTATCTGCTTCTCACACGTTATGTCTCCTGTTCTTTTGAGGGTGGATTAATGAATGAATAACTGATGTTATCACTTGCGAAGGTGAAATTGGGGGCCAATCTATTGATCTGGCTTGATGAGGTGTCGGTTATCTGCTGCTTGTGCTTCTGCACTGAAGGCGTGTGCTGACAGCTGGGGCCAGAGAAGGGACAGGCGGTTGGAGCTGATGGATGAGTTACTTTCTCTGTGGTCTGAAGAAGAAAGGCTCTTTCCGAGGATGCAGTAACAAGTACTCCTCCGAAAAGGAAAACTAAAAATGCAAACCAAACAAAGCCAAGCCCAAGGCTAATCACCAAACGTAGGATCAGGGATGCTGCTGCTGTGCTGCTCCAGAGGACAGGGGCAGCTTTCCCTGCTCTTGGAAGCTGTGAAGGCTGCATCTGTCCCAGCTGGACATCCGCGTCCTCAGCTGGTCCTGGCTGAGTGGGGCCAAAGTTGCTGTTGCCTGGGGTGAGGGGTACGGGGGCTACTGGCTCATTTCCAGGCTCACTTCCAAGAGAAATGGAGACAACTGAAATCTCCTAAAAGTATCAAACGGGCTACGAAGGCAGCTGCATCTTTTTGGCCCAGGGAAGTGGCTTCTAAGGGCGGGTGGAGGCTGTGGAGGGATGGGAAGGGGAGGCTCTGAGCACTTGGTTGGTGTGGCGGGTTCCTGGTAGCTCTGGCAGTGCCATGACGTGAAACCGCTGCTCCTCCACCTGCTTTTCCTGGTGAATGTTCCACTGACTGCGGAGTGCTCCAGCAGGTGCCAGATAAAGAGTTCTCCTCTGAACTTGCATGCTCGTTTGGATTTGTCTTCTACTCGGCTGAACTTTAACTGAGGGTACTGGGATCTCGACGTGCAGAGAGCATCAGTGGGGCTGACCAGAGCTCTGGTCACTGGTTTCCATTTGAGGTAATGGAATGTAAAGCTTAAAGAAAGATTTTCCTTCCTCTTCCCTCCTGCTCTTACAGCCACCGCCAGTTCAGTGTACAATTGTGCATGTTTTAGGGATTGTTGATGTTACCGTGTTCATTTCTATGATTTGTTGTCTTACGTATAAATACTTTTTAAAGAAAATACTTCCTTTCCTTTTAAAGGATGCACTGAGGCATTAGTGTAAAAACAAAGTTAACTTGATTTAAATAAAATTCCTGTACAGAAAGCAGAGTTCTTTAGTTCTGCGAGAGGCGGGTCTGGCGCTGAATGCACACTGGTGGTAGGAGCTGCTCTGACACCAGTCTGTACCGGGGCTGTGGGTCACCCTGGGTGTAACGCCGCGCTCCAGCCTGGTGTCACCCTGGGGGGCTGCTTGGAGAAATCCCACGTAGAGTCTGCTGCGGAGTAGTTTCCATGATGGCTGTGTCAAACCTCTTGGCTTTGGAAGGATTTTGGCTTTGTTTTGGTGCCGGTGCCTGTCATGACCTGATGGGGGCTGGTTTTTGGTGGTGGGAAGAATCTTCTTGTCCCTGTTGTCAACTGGGAGGGTTGGTGAGTGCCTCGGACAAAGGGATGCTGAGGGACACGGGGACAAGGTGCCGCTTGCTCAGAGCGCTGGTGGGTGGAGAGAACACACAAGGCAGACGGGTGACCAGGCTGGATGGGGCTTTGAGCAGCCTGGTCTCGTGGAAGGCGTCCCTGCCCACGGCAGGGGGTTTGGAACTACATGATTTTTAAGGTCACGTCCAACCCAAACCAGTCTGACTCAGCGCAGTGGTGGTGTCACTTGTCTCTGTGAAAACTTGGTTTAAGGCAATTTTCAGTGATATAGCCCTCCCCCCATCCCTCCTAAGCGCTGCCTTTCCTCTTCTCTGGGCCTAGCCTAGAACTTTTTCTAGGTGCATTTCTCATACAGACTGAGTCACCGCTAGCTGTCCCGCACTAGAGACGCGCTGTGAAAGCTTTGTAGCCTTTCGTCTCCCTCAGGAACACCAAATGCCGCTGCAGGATCAGGTTCCGGGAGCAGGCTCCTGCAGCAGCAGGAGGGAGTTGGGTTTCCCCTTCAGCTTGCAGAAACTGTTTGAGTTCAGTTGATGGTTACCTTGGTGTGAGGCAAAGCTGCATTCTAATGGCATCTGCTGGGGATAATGCAGAATATAAAAATCTGAAGGAAGACCACTTGGTGTGAAAGTGGCTTAGAAAAATGAAAGGATAAAACTTAACGTCTCATTAGTGTGATGAGCACAGAGCTGGGTTTTGTGCTTAATGTTCCTGATTGTGGCCCAAAAGCAAAGAGCTGCCCCTCCCTGCAGGGGGACAGCTGTCCGCAAGTGCTTCAGTATCAGATTTACATTTAAAATACCCATGAAATGAAGCAGAAGTTAACCCCAGAATGATGCCCTGGTTAACCTTTTTGCTTAATTCTCTTTTTAGCCTCTGGTGTGTCTGGATACGTGTATCCAAACCTGTCTCTGTGGGCATCTGTGCTGTGGTTCTTCAGAAACAGCGTCACACGTCTGATAAGCTTTAACTAGAATGTGACCTTAAACTATTTAAAGATTTTACTTTTCCAGAAAGTTTTTGTTCTTTACCTTGCATTAAACATCTGTTTGGTTTCCATTAAATGGTAGCAGCTGTCTCAGCTGAGCAGGCTGCAGAGAAACATGCTGCCTGGAAGATGCAGGCTTTCTCCTCCCTTGGAATACAGCCCACAGCAGAGAGAAACGAACTCCCGAACAACAGAGAAATTGAACTGAAACATTGCTGGTTTTTATCTTTCTGTGCGGTGGAAGGTAAATAAGTTCAGTGTGACCAGGCTCCAGCTTTTCCACCAGGCAGAAGTGTTGGAAAAGAACCTTCTCCATAAAGGAGGAGCCTTTACAGGGCAGTGCTGTGAACCTGCAAAGCTTTACTGGGGTTGCCAGAAGCCTATTTGTGTAAAAGCAGTTTTGTCTGACTTTTTCATGTGTGGAAGGGGGAGGTGTTTGACTATAGTCAGAGAGTGAGCAATAGCTTCAGTTCAGTCTCATCTGCCTCCTCTCTAACGCTGCTCTTAACAAGAGCTTTCAGCAAGGTGGAACCAGCTCTGAGATTTACAAAGCTGCTCTGCAGTATTAGAGGGTTAATTCAATTTCAGGGCAATAATGGCATATAGCAATGTCTGAAGAAGTTTATAGTAAACATTGATACTCATTAGACTGAGCAAATAGAACCTGAGCAAGGAGCCCTTGCTGCTTTTCAGTTCTTGGCTTACAGCTGCAGCTCTGGAGGTGACAAACCCAGCCTTGGTGTCAAGGCTGCTATCCTGGGAGGGCTTCTGCACCAGGGGCTGAGAAGAGTCAGAGTCACATCCGTATGGGCAGCATCTTCCAGGTGAAGCGGGAACACACGTGTGAGCTTCTCTCAGACAGCACTTTGATAGCAACTGGCTCTTCCTCTTTTTTTCTTTCTAAAGCAAACTTGATGCAAAAAGCAATCTCTGCTGTGAAGCATCCTGCAGGGCTTCCTATTTGCAAGTGGTGTTTCCCATATTTTGTTCTGCTTGGGCCACTCATGGATGTTCTCCTAGAGAAGATGTGAACCAAGTGCTGTGAATTAAGTTAATGCCTATCCTTCTTACGAAATTCAAGGACACTAAAGGTAAATACCAATACTTGTATCATAACAGACTTCCTCTGGAGACCTGTTTACCTGCGCAGGGTTTAAGAGCTGAAGTGCAGAGGCAGATCCTGAAAAGCCTCATTCCCAGCACAAAACCACTCATGAGCCAGGCTCGCTGTTTGAATAAAGCAGATGTATTTCAGCACCAGAACATTTTATTAAACTACACTATCAAAATCACATTGATGGCAGGGAGAACATTGCTATCAGTGCATGTTTTCTGTACTAAAGAGTGTCTTTGTAGCATCCAGCACTTGCTGAGGAAAAGGACACTGAAACAGAATCCTCTGTAGCCAAAGAGGCAATAGAAAACTTCTACAAAAGTGAGGGCAGGTAGGGGCTACCTGAAAGAGATCCAAGGGAAACACTTCAAGTCAAATCAGTCAGGGAGGGTTATTTTTTAAAAGTTTACTTTTAACTGGTGTTTGTTAACTTCCTCATCTGAGATATGAAGACGCTGATAAACAGCAGTTTTTCAGTAGCATCCCCTGTCCCTGCGACTGCCTGTTCACAAACCCACACAAATATTGTGTACCGCTCCTTCACTGGTGAACCGTGATGCACACGCTTGAATACAACAGCTTGAAGTGTACGACAGTTATAAAAACCTGCTTCCTCTTCTAGAACAAACAATAAAAAGTAGCAGAAATACATTCTATACAGAAGTAAAAAAAAAAAAACCAAACAAACAGCTGAGTTTCAGACAAATATTAGAGTAGGTCAGGTTGAATTTAAAAAGTCTTACTTCTACCATCTACGGAACTATTTCTAGTCTCCCCCAGCCCCTGCTGTGCAACCCACCACAGCAACAGCACGAAGCCGCCCTTGGGCACAACAGGACAACAGCAGCCTTTTTATGCAAGCGTCCTCAGGAGCAGGTCACATAAGGTTTTGTGTGTTCCAAAGGGCTGCAAGTAGAGGTTTACAGGAAATAAGGCTATTTTCGGTCTTCATATGAAGTCTCATTTCAGTAACATTTTGAAGAGTGGAAACCCAGTAAAGCAGTTGTCTGTTCCACCATGAAGAGGTCAGGCTGTCGTAGAAGAGCAGAAGGCGAGGACACTTTGCGTTGAAGGAGAGGAACTATTATATACACCAGTCTGCAGTGCGGTGGGGCTCTGGAGCTCCAGTTTCAAGTACCGCCCAGCCAGCTGGGGGTCTGCTTCAGAGTTGGGTGGCAGCGGTTTGGGTTGTCAGTAACACCCATCCTTCCAGGAATCATCCTCGGCAGCCTGAGCTGTCTGTGCCGACTGGGGAAATCTGGGTTGAGACACACAAAAAAGGTCACTAACAGCTACAAGCAGCAAAGTCCCCAGGAAGCTGTCGACGTGCACAGGAATCACAGAATGGTCTAGGTTGGGAGGGACCTTTCAGATCATCGAGTCCAACCATCATCCACCACTGCCCTGGGTAGCCTGGTCCAATGCTTGACAACCCTTTCAGTGACAAAATTTCTCCTAATGTCCATCCTAAACCTCCCCTGGCACAACTTGAGGCCGTTTCCTCTTGTCCCATGGCCTGTTCCTTGGGAGAAGAGACCAACCCCCCCCCAACTACCCCCTCTTTTCAGGGAGCTGTAGAGAGCGAAAAGGTCTCCCCTCAGCCTTCTTGTCTTGTTTGAGGCTTTAGTTTACTCTGGGCTTCTGCAACATCTGGCTTTGGACAATCTCAACATCTGCCTGTCTTGGGTCAGCTGCTGCAGTCACACCTGCACAGCTCACACACCAGCAATTTGGGGCAGTTTAGAGACATTAAGTGACTATTACTGGGTACTTGAACAGTGACATAATAATTTAGCAGAGCAGGATAAATAACGCTGTTGTGGGGTTTTCCCATGACTGAGTCCAAGAGAAATCTTCTCTCCAAATGTGATTAAACACATGAAAAATAATCAGGTTGTATATAGAGTACTACTACAAGAGTTTAAATATTCCCTTTTAAGTATTTGTTTTAAAGTAAGTAGATGATACAATTCATTGAAGGCTATGACAGGATATTAAAAATCAACAAGTACTTACTGCTTATTACTCTGATACTGAGTCAACTTCCCACAATCATAAAAGTTTGCAATTGTATGGCAAATAGCTGTAAAAAAATAGCTTTTGGCAATTTGGTAGTGGATTTCCCGCACACAAAAGCGCAGCAGATGCCTTAGGACCATGGGGTAAGAACACACTAAAATGGCATAAAGCCGCCTGTGCATAAAGTTGTTAGAAGCTACTTAGAGGCCTTATTCTTTAGAGCTTGACTACGTTCTAACTGAACAGCTGCTGCTTTAGACTGTCTACAAGCTTCAGATATCCACTGTCTAAATGTTTAAGAAGCTAATCATAAAAGCTAGAAATAAATGTAAAAGAAAAAAAAAATAAATCCAAAAATCCACTGCATCCTTCTGGATTAAGATGTGGCCCCTATATCTGTTCAGATTTGTGCAGCAAGAACAAAAATAGTAAGTTTTTGGAAACGATTATATATGTTCTGCTTTCCCCCTGTTGTATGAAGTCACTGTAATGATATAGAAGCATTGATGACAGAAGCAGTGATACAGAAAATAAGCCAAGCCTTGTCAGTTTGTCCTACTTTTCAAACCTTCTGAAAACTCATTAGGCCTGGGACAATGCCCACCTGGAGTCCTAACTAAAGACTAAGGAAGAAAAAAAATCACCAAGCTTATTTTACCAGTAGCAAAGTCACAGAGGCACCAAAGTAGGTCATCCGGGAGGATTATTATATTAACAGTAAAGAAAGTTTACTAGTCCTTTCAAGAGTTTTTCCCCTTCAAAATAAATATATGCACCCAATAAATATGTGCCATAATGGTAATTGCTTATAGAAATAAGTTTGAGCCTATGCCTCTTCACTTTCCTGAATAATTAGCTTTGTTTAAAAAAAAAAAGCACTTACGTTTTTTAAACAGATGGAATACTGAAGTATTGAGTGGTTTGGTCACAGACTACATAGTTAAAAGGGGTATCTCGCCCAGAAGCTGCTGAGTCCCAGCCTGCCAGTTCATACATACATTCACCAAATTTAATTTTAGTGGTATTTAAAGGAACTGCAACCCTTTGCTCCTTGACTGGAGCAAATAAAGAAATAAAGTCCAGGAACCTTCCAGCTAAGCACTACTCTTTCTTTAATGGCTCCCCAACCTCAACCCTAAACCTGAAGTTAATCAGTAGCCATGACCCAACTCTATACCCATATCATACTTCAAAGTCAAAGATTAATATAACTGTATAAAAAAGTGTTTCTAGTCTATGAAATACAGGCAGACATTCGAGTCTGTGAGGCTTGAAGCCTCACACTTACCTCTTGGATGGTAGCGTCGGTTTGCTCTTGGGCACCGAGATTCCTCCAAGAGATGTGCGTGCTTTAATTGGTGAATTTTTTGCCACGGTGACCATGTTACTGCTTCTGGTAGTGCAACTGCTGCTGGAAGAGCCTGTACTAAGTGAAGATGCCTGTGGTTTTCGAACTCCGCTAACAGGACTTGTGTAACTGCAGGCTTTGACCGGCTGCCTGGGTGTTAACAGAGAGTTTGTGCATGACCCTGCTTTCAGCGGTTGCCGCACGGTTAAGGGAGATTGCCCAGCACCGGAGGAATACCTGAGCTTACTGGGAGCCAGACCTAGAAGTGGAATAACAAGAGAAAGCAAAACCCAGCTGGCAACGGTATTTTAAGAACACTTCAGGCTACACCTTTTAAGGACCTCGCGCGTAGCCACGTCAGTTAAACAGACAAAAAGAAGTCACCTACAGTGGTGTCTAGAGGACACGGCACTGACCTCCTGACCGTTGCTGAGTCCTTGGAATTCGACTGCTCGGCACCTGCAGATCTGACTCCAAGCTCCGACTGCTCCGTACAGACTCCAAAGCTCGAAGGCTCGTCCTGGCCAGGTTGGGCATGCTGTGGCGCATCTCCTCTGAAATCAAGAGCAAATTCTCTATTTGCCGCTTCTGATAGCAATGGAGATGTATAACGATTTAGACTCTCTCTTGAAAAACACAGGCACTTAAAAGTAGACAAGTGTGTAACTAATTCTTAGCTTCCATTAAGCAACAGCGCTTTTTACAAGGGCATGTAGCAATAGGGCAAGGGGTAATGACTTCAAACTGAAAGAGGGGAGATTGAGATGAGATCTCAGGAAGAAACTCTGCTGTGGGGGCGGTGAGCCCCTGGCCCAGGTTGCCCAGGGAAGCTGTGGCTGCCCCATCCCTGGAGGGGTTCAAGGCCAGGTTGGACGGGGCTTGGAGCAACCTGGGCTGGTGGGAGGTGTCCCTGCCCAGGGCAGGGGGTGCCACTGGGTGGCCTTTAAGGTCCCTTCCCCACCCAAACCATTCTGTGATTCTATTCTATGAAAATTCTTTCCGTTGACTCCTATCGAAAGCTCACAACTAGCTTACCTTCGCTGTTCGCATACTTGAGCCGGTCTTGCATCGGGCTTTGCACAGATCTCCTTGGGGGACGGATGCGGGTAGTCGATGACCTGCCATAGTCTGCAGTGGAAGAAGGGGACTGACATCGGGGGGAACTGAGTGGGGATGGTGAGTATCTGTGAGCGCTGCGGTATGACAGGGAACAGTCATAATCATCCTCATCCTCAAGGCTGTATGTGTCAAACTCCTGGTCGCTGTAGGTACCTCTTCGCAGAGAGTGAAGGGAGGCACTGGAACTGCGACGTGACACCGAAGCAGAGCTAGAGGCACAGTCCTGACGGAGGCCTGGGGATAGAGGGCAACACGGCTCAAAGTCATCGTACTTTAAAATAGAAATTCCTTACCCAGTTGCAACACAAATCCAGAAGCAATGATTTTATCAGTGATTCGTTTCACCTTGGATGGAGAGTAAAGTTAATAACTCTCTTTACCGAGGACACTCACAGCTTATGGAATCTCTAAACTGGAACAGTGTCACCCATATCAGTACTGTTTAATTAGAGAAAAGAGTTAATATCCCAGTTGACCTGAATTACTCCTCACGTCACATACACAAGCAGCTGTGACTGTGGACTATATATATTGCCATGCAAGCTCTGCTAGGTTAACTAGATATAGGAGTTTAATTTACAGTATGAGTGTTTCAGTTCAACTAATTACGCACCCACCAGCATTTCAACAGGTTGAAACAAAGATTTGAATTTCTGCCTGCAAGTGAAAAACCACCTGCTTTTATTGACATCTACAGTACATCTAATCTGGTTTATTTACAGGTCCTCCCCAACTTACGCCTTTAGTTAAGTCTTCTTGCCTAACAAAATCCAAGCAACTTCTTACCAAGAACTAATTTAGCAAACTAGTTGTTGAAGGGACTTTTGAGAAAGGTGTCAGCTAAAGTTCTGAAAAACCCTCTTCTCAGTGCAGTCCCTTCAACTGCAGGGATTTAAAAAAAGCAAGCGCTCCTCACTTCTCCCTTCACAAAGCTTCATTCTGAGAATGAAGCACTTTTCATATTTCACTGGAACCTTTGTAACGTGACAGGATTTCTTTGACACTATTTTTTAAGTGATCACAAAGCATAAGCAAATACTCGAATTTAGAAAGAAAAAGGCTGTTATTTGCTTTGTTCGCTTTAATAAAACTTTTCCTCAGCTGTGCTCAGGTGTAATAAAGTGATAACAGGATCTTATGTATTTTGCTCCTTTTAGTCTCATATTCCAATTCCTAGATCATAGTATTTTTCAAATTTCTAAAGGCACAGTACTAAAAGTAAGTAAATGTTCTCCAAAAGAAAAACAGAGAACTTCATTCTCTATTTCCTGTAAATCAAATTAATGATTAATTTGCAGAGATCAACAGATCCAACCACTTCGTTCCACCTTGATCTTCAATTAGGACCTCATCCAAATGACACTGAAGTCAGTAGAAAGTTTACCAATGATTTAATGGGAACTGGATCAGGGCCCTGAAGTCCCCACACACTGGGACACAAATGTTTTACGCTTAAGTTAAATTTGCAGAGCACTTTACCAGAGCAAAACTTAAATTGTAATTTCAGCTCTTTCCGTTTTAATACTCTTGAATTCTTAGTTTTACTCAACTCATCAGTGAAATACTGCTTGCATCTTCTGCGAAATAAACAACTTGTACAATTCAGTCCTCTAGACAGCTTCTGATAGGATTTCCGGCTGCAGTTAAGCAGCCTGCTCAGAAAAACAAAAGCGTACAAGCAAAAAATGTTGCTGGGTTATCTTTTCAGCCGGATCAGTTCCCCAGACCGATACAGCACAGTCGCACAGCTGCTTGTGTTTGCCCAAGTGAGGGGACAGCAATGATGGGACAGCAACCAGGCGGGCAACTGTGAGCTGCTGCTGATTAAACTGCTACCATCACAAGACAGCTGCTCGGGAAACTTCACCTGTACTTCAGAGACAATCCGCAATGGAGTATTTTTGAGTATTAAAGGGTCCTGACATATTCAACAAACTGGGGTTTCGGATAATACTTTTAAGACGATCCTCTGCTTTAAGAGGTGTAATCTGGAGAATATTTTACAACTGCTTGGGTCTGTAGAATTTTAAAGGAAGCCCCTGCAAATCACAAACATTTCAAATGATCTATTAAATTCTTTTCTGTTGGGGAAAAGGGGGAGAGAAGAACAGCTGGAACCCATCTACATTTCTCTACAATTTGAAACTGCAACACAAAGGAGATCGCCGTCACGTACTTTCTTCCTGAAGGCGTGCCATCACCTGGACATCCGTCAAGTCCTGCAGTTTATATCCCATGGAGATGGAGTCGTCAGAGGTACTCAGCTCGCTGTCCACCGACGATTGAGAGCTCAGCGCAGAATGCATGCTCAAATAACCTTTGGGGAGAGAGGAAGGAGGAACATAAAAAGCATTCAGACAGCCACACACAACCCAAGAATGAGCAGCAGAGTATTTATTCCAGTAATAAAACCAGTGCAGTTGTGAACTGGAGGTGTGGTTGCTAGAAATAGTTAAGAAGTTAGAAATTCCTTGAGAACACAATGCTCAGTATTTTAACCTGCAGTCGTCAGGAGGCAGAGCATCTTTGTGCGGGGAGAGAACTGTGGACTTCTATCCAGGAAGGTTAGCATCCAAGGCAAAGGGATGCTTGGTAAAAATACTTTAAAAGATCAGTATTATTTCTGCCTAGTTTGAGATAGGGGCAACTATTGATCCAGATATTAAGCAGCAAAGTTACACAAAGTGCTTGTAGGGCACTGGTGAGCAGTCATAGCAGTAAAAGGATCCAAATGGCTTTCTGAGTACAGTACCACAAAAATCAGACATGCAATCTGCTTATGCAATGTAGAGTTTGCACTAGATTGCCTCCTCCCCGTCCCTGAGGTTCATCCCTTTTTTTTTTTTTCCTCTGATCATAAACCAAACTCTCTCTTACAGGGAAAGACACAGCTTATTCATACAGCAGGTCATAAAAAACAAACTGGAAGGATCTTTCCACCGGCTAAGTTTTTCCTTAAGTCAGGCATTAGGAAGAGGAACAAATCATTTTCCTTTTGAAGAATAATAATAAAAATATCATCAGAATCATCACTAGTTGCAAACTTTTACCTGTTAGTACTTTTTCTTAAGTCAAGCAAGTCAGTATTTTTCATGGCGTAAGAGTACTACTACTTGCCACAGGGAGATGAGAACACGGCGTGTAGCTCTGGGGCTATACTGGTACTTGCCCTTCAAATGTGGGAGGCTCCTAAGTGCCCCCCCCCGAGCTGTGGTATCACAACTGCCCTTGGTCTTCCTCTCCCTGGCACCTGGGGCGAGTGCTGCCGTGGGAAGGCTGAGCACCCCCTCGCAGTTAGCGCATCTCCACGGGATGGAGGCAGATGCAGGCAATGACAGGAGAATCTTGCTACTATTTCATCAACGTTCATTTTGGCTCAGGGTAGCATCTTTGAGAGAGGGCACACAGTGCTGAGCATACCTCCATCTTCTTTTCCTATTTTATAACCACCATACTGCTTTGTATTATAAAAAAAAAAAACAACCAGAAACCACAAAACCACACACATGGGGAAAAAAAAACACCAAAAACCTCATTGCTTCAAAAATTTTTGGAAAAACAGAAGGATTAGTGAATGTGAAACCTCTACATGGCAAACATGATTATCTATGCCACGTGTTACAAAATACCATAATATCCTCCTAGCGTAACTAGCCCTCCACCACAGACACATAAGACCATATAACTTACAGAGCTATTTCAGGAGAGAGTACATCGTTACCTTAAAGGAATTCCAAGACAGGGTCGCAATTAGTACTATATAGATTTAGACCCACCAAAAAAGAAAATTAAAAACCACAGTCTGCCAGAAGGGCAGATAAAGCCAGTAGATATGCAAGAGCCTAAGAGCACTTAACATCACTTTCAGCTAGAGTAGGCTTAAGAAATACAAATCCTGCTCAGCAGGGATTCAAGATCATCACTTTAATAGCAACAAGTAGGCTGTAGCACACCAGCGAACAAATCAAGAGTATCAGTCAGCCTCCCAAAGCATCTATACGATGTCATTCACCATTGACTTTTACTTAAGCTTACACAGTTTTGCCTGCTGTGTTCTAGGAAGTCTTGAAGGCAGTGCATCTATGGAACAATTCTCAACAATGACGCCAGAAATAAAGATTTTGTTTGTTCTCGGCAAAATATCTAAAAAACATTGCTGAGCAACCCCTTCCAACAGTGGTTAATTCCAGCCAGGCAGGAAAAAGCAGCAGGTTCCCAACGTTATTTCTTCAACCAGTTTTGAAGAGCAGTAACTGATGACACAGAAAACACAGGTGTGAAGTCCAGAACAAAATTCTTACATGGACAGTGAGCAAACTGGTTTGTACCAGTAAGCCTCAAATTCCTCACCTGAAAAAGCACAAAGATTTTCAAGCCTCAAGATGCTGACATAGTGCAGTGACAGCGTGACTGTAGTGTCAGAGGCATGTCTGTGTGTGTGTGTGTGTGTTACACAAATACACACCCCACATCAAGACACTCCAGCACCAGGGCTGCATGGCTCTGTACCATAATCCCCTTTCTTTCCTTCTGGTGTCAGGAAAAGGCATTGGAAGCAGTTGAAATAAATAAAGCCAAAATGAGAGGAAGGATTGCACCTGCAGGATGCAGTGTAATGAATAAGCAGAGGTTTCCTGCTGTAACCAATACCTCCTTTAATACCAAAAACTGTATTTTTAAAGCAGCTGTATCTTGAATACAGCTTTTTAAAAAGCAAAAGTTCCCAGTTCAACTGTGTGGGTTTAGTTTGACTGTTGCATTTCAAATTGCAGGTCTATTCAAAAACAGTCAAGGAGGAGAAGAAAAACATTCACATTCTTTCATCGGGAAAAAACGTTGTGGCTCAACATTGCAAGATGAACTCATTGTGGTTTTCATTATAGAAACTTCAAAATACAGCACATCTGGATTTTGTAGAAGGGGGGTTTTGTTTAGTTTTTAAGGGAAGTTACTGTAAAATGTTTTTCATTTGAATGGTAGGGAAGCTCCATTTTTCTTAGAAATAAAATTAGATTCAAGTCAATCAAGTTGACAGTGAACTTTAAACTCATGTTAGCACTTACACAAGTCACAAGGGAAGAGCCACCAAACAGATGAAGTGAACTCTCATGGATAATCCTACATGCACAAAGCCTGTTCTATACTTGGCTTTTTTTTTTTTGGTACCCTTGACAGCACCAGCAGATTTGCAGAGTGAATGAAGAAGTCTAGAGGCTGCACAGACACTTTGGTTTTACACATCAGTAACCTTTTCTGGGAGAAAAGGTGGTTAGGCATCTAAATTGCCAACCAACCTCATATCAAAACCAAGAAATTGATTTGGAGATTTTTTCCCTGCAGATTTCAGCTTGCAAGAATAAACATACATCCTTTTGTTTGCAAAACAGAGGTAAGTGTTAATTTCTATTTACAGCAGAAAACCAGCAGATCTCCAAAGCATACCTGCAGCTGTGAAAACATCCATAGGCAACCCTTTTTTTTTCTTAAAAAAAAAAAAGGTTCATTTAACGTCAAGTTTCAAGACATAAACTGTTAAACATGCCTTATGCTTTCAAACATGCTAATTAGGATATAGCAATTTCCACAAAAAACCCCAAACAAATTAAAGAAGATTCCTTTAACAATAAAGCCAGGGGGCAAAGCATTTGTACTGGGAAACTGAGCACAAACTGCATCAAGGATAAACGAAGCTCCTGAAAGAGCCTACGTGGACTCCTTCGGCAGCGGCTGAAATGCCAAGGCAGACTTGAGGCCAAGCCATTTAGGAGAAGCTGCATTATCCGACCTGCAAAAACAGGCTTCGAACAAGAATTTTGTATAAGTTGCCTCTAAGGTAGGAAATCTTACTCCAAACACAATTAAGTCTGATGGAAAGCTTTTGTTATTTTGTGTTTAGCTGCCCACTCGGACAATTTAAAGGCTTATCCTGGAGACTACACCTTTTATCTTAAAGCACAAGGCTTCCTGCTGTTTTCTACATTAAGCAATATTTTCAAAAGAAAACTTCACAAACTCTCAGGCCAGAAAACCAAATCCAAGTAACTTTATAAAGGTAACACCTATGTATGATAATATTATTCAAGAGCAATATTGTCTTTGCCCCAAAAGCTGTTTTCTATTTTAAGTCACTCACAATTAGTACAATTTATAAATATATAGAGAGAAAGCTAAAAAAACAAAGCCATGAAATAACTACAAGACATTTAGAATGCAAGGAGATTTTCTCCCATGTAACAGATGGAACCTGGGTCAGCAAGCGAGCAAATTAAAAGGAGAAAACACTACAGGTGGACTTGCATCTCTTGACAACTTTTCCCTGTGTCAATTAGTAATATTCCTTGCATTTTAAACACCGCAGGTTTGCGCTGCTCTACTGACATGCCATACCTGAGCTGCCACAGGTTAGTAGTGCTTTGTTAGTCGATTTGAGATGCCCGGGAGAGTTTAGTGCATTGCTACAGGAGCCTGTCTCTGTATTCAAATTATGTGCGCTTGGTGAGGCCAATGGACTGCAATACAGGTTTTTCCATCTACTGGCTAGAAGGAAAAAATACAAAAAAGCCATAAAGGTTAGCAAATTATTTTTAAAAATCAAAGAGCATAAGATAAAGAAAGGCATCAGGTCAAACAAGATTAAATATTGTAACAGATGTACTTCAAATAAGACACCCTGATGGTGTCAGTTACAAGATGCAGGAAGCAAAGCAGCGCCTGTTCCCTTGCTCACTCTCCCCTATAACTTGTTTTGTCACTTCTCTTCAGAATTCCAGGAATAACTACTGACAAACTG
Source organism: Rissa tridactyla (assembly GCF_028500815.1). Classification (NCBI taxonomy): domain Eukaryota; kingdom Metazoa; phylum Chordata; class Aves; order Charadriiformes; family Laridae; genus Rissa; species Rissa tridactyla. The sequence continues at coordinate 48,280,565 of NC_071474.1, read as the reverse complement.
GGCTTTAAAGAGGCCATACATTTCTGAAAGTTTCAGATGACTGTTTTCATAATATCTGTCACTTCTACACCCCACCTTCACTTTAAAGAACTCCATTGAACCTCATGTTTACACGTGTTGTTTTGAATTTTTAATGATGGAATCAAAACAGCATTAAACGACAAAAGATGCCGTGCCTTTAGATTAAAAGGAGAGCACATTAATAGAAAAAACAACCATTCTGAAATATTTAGCGCATAGACTCACATACGAGTTAGCGAAACAATCAAAAGAAGCCAGGTAGCAAAACTCAGTGCATCCATACTTACTGAAGCTGGAAATACGCAGCTACAACACTAAGGACACTGGGAGAATAGTAGCTAAGAAAATAATGAAGATTCACTATATAAATAGTTTTCTTTTTTATTTCCCCCACAAATATAAAGTCAGACTGTTTCAGCTAAAAGGGAATGCATTTCAGACAGAAAGTAGAGAGTTAATCAAATGAATCTTCATTCAGGTTTATAAACCCCCTGCGCTTGAAAAAGTAAATGAAGTTTGTTCTCAAACTACATTAAATTATCTCAGTTCAGGAATTTCAAGGCTACACTCAAAATAAGCCTGAGCACAAGCAGTGCCAAAACACTGCCAGTATGTAAACTTAAAAAAAACCCAACCCAAACCAAAACAGTGGCCTCTCAGACTTCAAATCACTAAGGTCAAATTACTGGTCAAGCTGCAGTCAAAATTATTGCATTCCCTTAGAAGACAAAGCAGCCAGTTCAAAACGCAGGCAGACTACAACTTTTATACCAAACTGGGGGGTGTATTTTCAGCAGTTAAGAACACCACTGAACTTCAAAACATTAATTCTCTCAGAAACATCACATTTTCAAACACTGCTAACCACAGCTTTTGTGTTTAGATGTTCATGAGTCAAACTAGACAGATGAGGTTGCAACACGTCCTGCTCTGCAATGAGGAGCTGCTAAAGAAAATAAAAAAACTAGTCATCCCTCCAGCTGCAGGGTAAATCACACTTGCCTATATAGGGAAGCTGTATGTGTATGATCTAGAAAGCTATACAACATAGAAAAGGATTATTTATTCACTTCAATCCCCTCAGTCTCTCGGCTATCAGCAGTTCAGCCCAGGACTCACACATTTTCCATACAAACCCAGAGTGCATTTGAAAAGACACAGGTAGGATAGCCACCGGAGGGATTCCAGGTGATGTACTAAGATATGCAAAAACAGAATATAACCTTCTCAGTTTTGTAATGAAGTAAGCGATGCATCTATTCTAACAGCTCTTACATCAGTGAAAGGCTAATATGGGATCGAGCCTTCCATGCTCTGAGAAAGGAAAAGAAAACCCACAAACCTACGACCCCTGAATGCTGCCTATGATGGTGGTATGTGAGTACTGAGCTGAGCGCTCTGTAGCATTTTTGTTTCGGGCAGGTTAAGTAAGGGATTCTCCCCCAGTGGTTAAGGAACACGGCTGAAAGCCACCACAAAGTGCTTTTAGGGGATGATAAAACTGTAATAAAAACTAGGTTTCCAAGTGACACCATTTCTCCAAGTTACAGAATTAACGGCTCGCTATTGTAAGCTCTGAGCATCAGACAACTATTTTACCCAGGTAATAATACTAATGGTAAGATACAGTACGAATAATCACCATTGGAAACACTCAGCAACACTAACTTTTTCTATATAGAAAAAAGCTGCAATAATAGTTTCATATGATTCTCTCTACTCCCCAGAAGCACATTTTTACCTCTACATATTTTTACATTAAAGATGTTAAAATGTTTAAAACAAAAGAATTAAGAACCTGAAAACGCTAAAATACATTGTAGCGTTTAGGCTCTGAACATATTAAAAAGCAAAAAACAAGGTGGTCGATTTGACAATTAATTTGAAATGCCTGTACTTGCGTCTTAAACAATACAGTGAGGCAAAACATCACCATTCAGTTTGTTTTGTCTATTACTTGTAATCAGCCCAGTGTTCTTAAGCTTACAGAACGCTCTCTCCCCCCAGCAGCTGAGGCGTTACCAACGCAAACCAAAAGCAAGGAGGTTTCTGAGCAATGCCAAACACGGTGCAAACAGGCACCAAGAGCACAACTTCGGAAGTGCTCTCTCTGCAGATATTCTCCACTACAGGAGCTCCACGTCACGTCTCCTTTGCTTTATAGTTCTCAATAATGTAAAGTACCCAAGTGGAAATAAAAGACACTTGAAGAAGCAATGCTTATAGTTCACGTACCTTGATCAAGTCTGTTCAGAAGAGTCCGGCAGGCTGCTTCTGTCTCGGGACTGGGATTACCCAACACCTGGCGGCACCATTTTAAAGGCGAGTCTGTTTTCTGATCGGCAGTAGATTTTCTCGGGGACACATAGAGCCTTTACAAGGATTGAGAGGAGACAGTAAAAAATGCTCATTAACTCAAAGCACGCAGCCACTGACGTAGCATTTACAAAAGTATACCTAACAGTAAGCAACAGAAAAGTTATCCAAACTAAAAACAGGGGAAAAAACCTGAAGTTTAAATTGCATACTATGATTCAGACACAATAGAAAATTCACTTAAACATGGCTTTGCAGAGAAAGTACACAGCCTCTGCAAGGCAAGGTTCAATACTACTAAAGTTAAGTTGTTGGTATACTCACCAGGACCTGCCTCTCCCTGCACACATCTCCCCAAAACCCATCCCATGACAAAACAGCAAGGGTGAGGAGGTGGGTCTAACTTGAGATTCAAGGTGATCTGCTTTGAGAAGTTTAACTGTGGTGTTTTTTGTTAAAAACCCCACAGCTCTGGATATTCCACCTGTATTGCACCACAGGTGACAGTCATCTCTGGTCTTCTACCAGCAGCTCTCTGAGACACGGAATGAATTGCAAGAAGTCTATTCACAGACCCCAGGGATAAATCATTTAATTGGAAGATTTAGAAAGCTTCAGATGGTTAGGAAGTATGACTGTGTATGATGTTTCCTTTTTTTTTTTTATTGTAATCTTAGATAAGTTCTCCTAAAGCCTAAATTTTTAACAGTTCTAATACACTTAGCATTGTTTTGCATATACGTAGAGGATTAGCCTTACCTACAGACAGATTTAATCATCTTATAGTCTCGGATTATTTACAACTGATCCTGTGTAAAGCAGCATCTCTCAAGAATGGTCCAAGGGTATAGCAGCCAGATGGAAAAGCACCTCAAGAATTTTACTTACATATCCCACATTCACATTTTTAAAGTCAAAAAATCCCAACACAAAAAAAGGTACCCTATATTTTAACATATAAATAGCAACACACTTAAAACTTTTGTAAGGGGGGAAAAAAAAATCAGTATTGAGTAGACACAAAAATAAAAGAGTTTTTAATTCTTGCACGTCAGTTGGAGAAGAACACCCTCAGACAGAGGGCATCGAGACCTCAATCACTCGCCAGCAGGAATAGAAACAAGAAGTGCAGTCATTAACAGAATCTGCCCACACAGACAGTAAATTTCCTGCATATAACAACACGTATATGCTTACTTTAACATCAGAGTTCCAGCTAAGTAATCTTAATATGCATGGGTTAATATAGTTACTGTACTATGAATGCATTGCTACGAAAAGAAATTCAACACAGTGTTCTGCTGAAGTCATTCAAAGGATCACAGAAAGGATCCAGGGGTAGGAAAGTAAGCTCTGTCATGACGAACTTAAGGACCTGCATCTGGGCAATTTCTGGAAGAGTCTGAGAGGCTGATTCCCTCTGAACTCAATTAAAAAGCAGAGAGGAGATTTCTGAAAGCAGAAACTTTTTTTATCTTGTTAATAAGGTCATACGATTCTTCAGGTTAAGTTTTGAACTACCAAATTTGGCCACAATGTAATTTCTTAGAATTAAATGTACCAGAAGAAGAAGAAAACTTCCAAGTCTTTGAAATTGTGTGGATATTGAATACTTTTTGATAAATATGCTTTGAGACTAAGTTTTGGGGTATGAACATACAGGAACCCAATTGAGAAGTTTAGCTGTCATTTGTGAACATGCAGTCTAGCTCTCAGGTCCATCTTTCTCAGTTGGCTCTGCTGTTCGCATGGCCTGCGGCAAGCACAGCTCTGCATCTGGCAAATTCACCTTAACAGGCTTCATGGTTCATAATCTCCTGTGAGAGAGAGAGAGTTCTTCCACGCACACAATCACGCAACTGCTGTTTTTTCCACCGCCACCTTCCTCTCAAGCACCACTCCGCTGCTGCTTCATCTAGTGAACTGCTCGAAGGTGACAACCCTCTCGGTCACCAGCAACCTAGCTACAGCCACACTTGACACAACTGGTTGGGTAAGCTGAGGGAGAGAGTTGGGCAGAGAGGAACTTAATGAAGTTCAAAGGCAAGTGTAGGGTCCTGCACCTAGGGAGGAATAACCCTGTGCACCAGTACAGGTTAGGGGTTGACATGCTGGAAAGCAGCTCTGCAGAGAGGGACCTGGGAGTCCTGGTGGACAACAAGTTGCCCACGAGCCAGCAATGTGCCCCTATGGCCAAGAAGGCAAATGGTCTCCTGGGGGCATTAAAAAGAGCATGGCCAGCAGGTCGAGGGACGTCATCCTCTCCTTCTACTCTGCCCTGGTGAGGCCGCATCTGGAGCGCCGTGTCCAGTCCTGGACTCCCCAGTTCAAGAAAGACAAGGAACTACTGGAGAGAGTCCAGCTATGAAGATGATCAAGGGACTGGAGTATTTCTCTGATGAGGAAAGGCTGAGGGCCCTGGGGCTGTTCAGGGTGGAGAAGAGAAGACTGAGAGGGGATCTCATCAATACTGAACAATATCTAAAGGGTGGGTGGCAAGAGGATGGGGCCAGACTCTTTCCAGTGGTGCCCAGCAGCAAGACAAGGGGCAATGGACACAAACGCCAACACAGAAAATTCCATCTGAACATAAGGAAAAACTTCTTTACTTTGAGGGTGGCAGAGCCCTGGCACAGGCTGCCCAGAGAGGGTGTGGAGCCTCCATCTCTGGAGACATTCCAAACCCGCCTGGATGCATTCCTGTGCCACCTGCTCTGGGTGACCCTGCTCTGGCAGGGGGCTGGAGGAGATGATCTCCAGAGGTCCCTTCCAACCCCTGCCACTCTGTGGTTCTGTGAACTGATTGACGCTACTCCCAACAGCTGTTCTCGCACTGATGTATGCATAATATTTCACCTTTCTCAGTGCAAAATCCAATATTTGAGCATAAAGCAATCATAAGGGTGGTTTTAAGATTACAAGGAAAGTCTGCACGCGCCTCCTGCTCTCTCTTCTAGCAATAACTCAAGTCTTTCTGCTCCAGTTACTCATTCTCGCACAGACATCTCGCATTCAATTCACAAAATACTCCTTTCCCCAATAAAAATAATATAAACCATCAGATATTTTAGTAATTATCCCACTAATTTCGATAACCCCTCATGTTTAAAAGATATAGAAACATACTATGGGACTCATTTGTCAGGTGTCCTATCCAGGAAAGCAATGATTGGCTAAAATAAAACAGACAAACAACTGGGATATTTAAAATGCTGCACTGGCATCAGACCTATCCTGTATCCAGGTAAGGATAAGTATGGAAACAATCCAAAAGCTGTGCTGATGCAGAAAGCTGTCCTGAATTCCCACAACTCTTCAGTTTGGGGCTATCAGATTGAGCTTCCCTGCATGCAACAGCTCTCAAAAGAATTATTTTTCAGTGAAGGCATCTAATCCCTTTTTTGAATTTGTATCTGCTTTTAGCACCCACAGCACCCCACTGCAATAAGTCCCACCACACACCAGCCTGCAGGGTGAAGAACCACCTCCATCCTCATGTTGTGAAGCTCTTACCCCCTATTTACTCTTGATATTGCCTGGTTCTTGGGGATGGGATACAGGTGGAAGGTAATTATTCTTTATTGCCTTTTGACATGCCACTCATGCCTTTACAGATCTTAATAATACTCCTCCCCCTGGCCAGACCCATCTTTTGCAGGGAGTTGAGATTCAGTCTTTTTAGTCATGTCTCATACAGAAGCTTTTTCATACCAAGCTTTACACAAAACACACATGCAAATAAAATAAAAAAGACCCAAAAGCTAATTTGCTATTGACAAAATAAATGCTGAGAAACACTAACACAAATATTCCTGAATGCGCAATGCTATCTTTTCTGAAAGAGCCCACAAGCGTATCTTGCTGCATTTCTGCACGGATAAATGAGCATTACATCCACTCAGATCCAATAAAACAGAGAAAGCAAAGTGCTCACTCTCTGGATTTATTTTACAGGTCAGACCCAAAAAGCAGCAATAAAACCATCAAACAAAAAAGAGGCCACCAGCCTCCTCAGGGCAGGTCACGCTGTTCTTCACATATTTTAGGTTGAGAGAGAAAACCCTGCTCTACTTCAGGAAGGAGTTGTTCTACCCAGCTCCTTCCATGCTTCTAATTGTGTTTCTGCCCAGGACTGTCAGATGGAAACGATAACACTTGTTTGACTGCTAGAACCGTTTCCACATGGAGCAGAGGTAACTGTTCCTGGGGTGTCCCAATCCTCTGCAGTCTGCCAGAGGACTCTCGTTTTTCAGCTGACGAGTCGCTTGGCAAGAGATGGTCTCACTTACAATTTCACTAAACTCAATTAAGTAAGCACAGCTCAATTTTTCAGAGCACTGACAGGCAACTTATAAAAAAAGAGAATTCTGCTTTGATTTCACAGGGTCAGGTTTACTATTTGCCTTTTTAAGTAGCTTTGGGGAAGGGTTCAATGCATTTAGCCAGCTAACTTCTCAAAATACGCTGGCATAACTTGTTCTTCTGCAGCACTGCACACCATCAGCTGATAAACTAAAAACACCAGCCCCACAAACAGAAGTGAATATTTTCTGGACACAATATTAAGAACCAAAAGTCCCCTTTTACTAGAGACTTCCCCCCAGACAGTGTCATCCTCCGTTAGCCACCGTGGAACCACCACTGCGGCAACAGAGGCCAGGTTAACACCGTACCACATCTCTAGCTGACCTGGAACAGGCTTTCTGCTGAAAGAGGTTTTTGTGATAAGCTAAACTCACTCTGCTCTGTTTAAAAATAAGCAGAGTTTTATTTCTGGTAGTTTTATCCTCTACGGCTGTTTGATTTGTCAGGTTAATTTAATCCAATAATCATTGGAAAAAATGTACTCAGGCAAGCCATTAAGCATGCATTCAACTGCCAGTTTACGAGTCAGCCAAAGTCTTTTGGGTTTAACAAATACCCAATTACTGAAAACGCTTTACCTTGCATTTTGTTCCTACAACTCAGCAGTTGGGGTGGGAAGCATGTTCTGTTTAAATGGCAAAAGGTTATGCTTTGAATGTTTCCTTTTGTCAAATAACAAATGACAATTAAGAAGTTATTTAGATAGTTACAGGCCTAATACAAAATTCAGAAAGTAAACATTTGGGCATATATTCTCAATTTGATGTCCTGGGGTTTTGCTGCATAATTTATTAAATATGAATGAGATTTTCTTCAGCTTCTGTGAGGAAACCCTTAGATAAAGCATCTTTAGCTTCTGCTTACAAGTCTCTGTGTTTCACTTTCTGATATAAAGTATTTTATGAAATGCACCTCTGTTAAAAGCCAAGTAGTTTTAGTTGTGCAACAACCACAACATGGGATTTTTCTTCCATTAAGAATGCAGGCACTGAAAATAAATTTGTGGGATTCTTTACACTTTGTTCTGACATATTCCAATGTACTAAAAGCAGAGCATCTTCTAGAGATACTATTCTTCTTTTGGGGCCAATGTTACAGGAGGATTTATGGGCATTAACAGCCATTATTGTTTGATTTTGAAAATACTGCTTTAAATAAAAAACCCAAGAATGTAGAAAATACTATCACAACTTCCTCAACTTGCACACTGCACTAAAAAAAAGCACCTTCACAATTTAGTAACACATCAGTTCAATTGTAAGAGTGCAAGCCAGTATTGCCTGAGAATTTAAGGTCCTAATCATGTAGAATATTTGCACTAGTAAATGTATAGATCATAAGAGGAGAATTCAGGCTGCAGAAAGCTCTATAACTTGTACATTAGTAAATAAAACTGAAAGTGAAATGAACGTCAGCTTTTAAGACACATGCTTGGTTCATTATACATCTTCCACAGCACTACAACAGATGGCAGACACTATCCTGATTTTCCAACCTTTGAGTTACATACATCAGTGCAAGGACAGAGAGACCTGAGGTAGCTAAATATGTTCAGAACAACTTAGATTTATAAGATACACCTCCATGAAGTGCTAAGAAGGCAGCTAAATTCTTTTATAGAGTATGTATTTCAAACAGTTTTTCCTTTCCTTTATATATCAGACTTCAGAGAGATAATTTTTCAGGTTTATTACTGTGCTTATGCTGTTCTAATCTCAAATCTAAACACTATTGTTGAACAAAAATACCAATATGGACAATATAGTGTTGTGGAAAGCAACAGTGAAACAATACTTTCCAGGTCTTGAAATGATAGAAACATAAGAGGAAAAAATGAGAAAAATCTTGTGGAAAACACTCCACACAAAAGCTGTAGAAAAGGGTGATGGAGGAGCCCGGCTACCCAGAGCCTGTGGGCAGAGAGACAGACACCACAGGGACCACGGCAATGCCCAGCTGCAGCCAGCACAAACGGGTAACTCGCCATCCAAACAAACTAGACAATCAGGGAATGTTTTTGATAAGTCATCGGTACATTACTTAATGCAACAGAGCTAACTGATCCGTTGTTAAAAATATCTCTAGAAGGTTTCCATAAGACGACCAGCCTGAGAAACTAAGACCTTGCAAATTACTCTTTTTAAGTCATGTAGAGTCTTGTTGTCAAGGAGGGATCACAGGCAAACTACACCTGTAGAAACATACAAATGGATTTATATAGAGAGTAGGGAGTTAAAGTTCTCCCCAAATTAGAGGCACAAGATGCCATATTTTTTCATGATGCTATCTTGGTATAGTACCTGAATTTTGTGGAGAACCACATCCTCATTAGGCGGAACTGCTCCAGAAAATTTTTTCCTCTCTCTGATGGTACAGCAAGCTAAGAACAATGATACCCTGCAGTATGTTGCATTAAATGCCTCAAGACATTAATAATATAGAAGGCCACTGGACACGGGGCTAAGGCTAAAAACATACACTCCCAGGAAACTCCTAAATAGTAATTTATTTAAGCAAACCATGCTGCTTCTTCCTACAAAGACTATTTCAAGGGCACCCTACTTGCTGTGTTGAACTCCTGGGTCAAGCGGGAGACAACACAGCCAAGGGGCAAAGGCAACGCAACCTGTTTTCAGTTAAAGACAGGCTTTTGGGAAGGAAAACTGTGCAAGGAGTGGATGTATCAGCAACGCAGGATTCACCTGAGTGACACATGGATTCCTTCTCCTCCTCACTCCACAAAAACAGGACCATGTTAGGCTGAGTAGACCTCTACATTCATGTACACACTGATCATATTTTACATATTCTTCTAAAAGGAACTTGGGGATTTAAAAGAAACATAAAGAAAAGGTTCTGTTACACAGATTTGCTTGATAGTTACAGCGTGGTTTGGGTTTTTTTTTTTTTTAAAAAAAAAGCAGAACATACATAAAAGTTTATCTGAAGTCCTGCGTTAAAACAGTAGAAGTTTTGCCACTGGGATCAAGATCTTAAGCAACAGCAACATTGGGGAGACACGTACAAGGGCCTCTTTCCTTCCCTCAAGGAGAAAACCTAAAGTTGTTGGAGGTGAGGCACAGACAGAGAGTTTGGTACTCATTCCATCAGAGGAGACGGAGGCAAAAATAGTCTAAAGCAGTAAAAAGGAGAGAGTACAGAAAAAGTTTAAATCTTTTCACTTCTGACATTTCCTTATCTCTGTTTCACCCAATGACATATTAATATGAACATTTTATAGCTCAGAGGAGTTGGAATTTGAATCATTTCATAATTCCAAGTCAAAATTCTCTCTCCCAAGTCTTACCAGGAAAAATAACTGACAATTGGCGAAACACCAAACAAGTAGCATGGGAATGCGTGACAAAATGCTGAACACAAATCACTGCAGGAAGAACAATAAACTAAATGCACTGAAAACCACAACTTAATTCTTATGTATGGGGAGTACCTAAGAACAAGAAACGCTAAGGAAGACAAACAAGATAAGGCTATTGCAGGCATATCTCATTTGTTCCCTTCTGCAGGGGTCACAGCCTCCCTACAAACCGCTCGGGAGCTGACCTGCAATGAGGGGCAGCATAAGTGAAAGAACTGGTGACCAGTAACGGGCCAACACCACTGAAGTCTAAGTTTAGCATCATGCTGAACATAACAGCACAGAAAGCCACCTTCCACCTGATTGGGTCTCCGGGATATTTACAATTTTGAATAGCTACTTGAGAAAGTGACCTAAGAAAGCATGTCAAGGGACAGACACCAAAGGAGGACAGAGTTACAGCTGCCGCAGGTGATGTAGGTGATGAAACCTCACGTTTCACAGGAGCTCAATCGCAACCTTGTTTTTAAGGCTGGGCTGTCAAAATTTATCAATTCATCGGTCACAGGAAAAAACAAAGGCACTGTGAACTTCTCAGAAATTACCAAAAATCATAAATATCAAAATACACAATACACATGTTCCAATATTAGCTACATTTTTTTTCCTAATACATAGTATTTTCCTAATATATATTATTGCAAATGTAACAATATAGTAAGCTATTTGCTCTAATAATGCACCGCACGACACATTCAGATACCTTCCATCAAGGTAGTACAAAAATTCCCCCTAATAAGCAAGGCCACCTTATTAAACTTGATCTTAAATCCATATAACATTAAGGTTTGTTTGTTTTTAAACCATCACCATTTTCTGGTTATTGCTGATACGAATGCATTAATATCTGCACAGACAGTATGTGAGACATGCTTATGAAGAGAATTTAGGATATTTGGCAATAAGCACAGCCACGCACTATTGACTGTACATACATCACTCATTCCCCACTTTCAGTTTTGCTGAAGAACTCTAGAACAAGAACATCGTAAAAGCTGCTTCTTGTTTTACCAGGTTTGTTTGACAAGAGGGAAACAAAACAAACAGAAGCAATGCAACATGATCAAAGGTAGTTTATGATAATAGAACTTGCACAAGAGCTCTGCAATACCACCTTTATTTAACCTCCTTGGGGTGCCTCTTTTTAATCTATTAGCCTATATTAGCCAAATCTGACAAGAAAATGGAATTATCAAAAACATGAAGATCCTACAAGGTCTAGCAAGAAGGGTACCTGGTAAAAAGAACAGCCTAATTAGCCACAAACTCAAGGAAAGGTTAGTAAACTGAGCCTCTGGGTGCAGAATCTCTCCTGATTGCACTGGACAGTATTCACTGCCCATGTAAATCTCAGACTCTGTCTGGTTTCTTTACCGACTCAATACACTTTGAAGAATCTCTCACATCACATGAATATAAAACCAGCTGTTTTCATTAATGTGGAAACAATAAAAATAAAGCCTGTCTTCCAAATTCAATTTGTTAAATTTATTTTTTTTAAGAAATCTGCTCAAAATGCTGTTTAAGTATGCTAAAGAGTTTCAGTGATCAAGTTAGCAGCAGTATTTGGGTTTTAACAGAGAGCTTGCAATGCAAAAAAAAGTAATAAAATCACGACTGGCAGTAGAAGTTAAAACCAAATGAGAATTCACTCGTACCATCTGCAGCAGGAGAGGGGTGTGAGTGAACTTTCTGTATGCCCAGGAAAAGAACACATAAGAAGAAACTCAATTTTGAAGAACACTTTAACTTTGTACATTCCTTTCCAAAACTAACTAATGCTGAAAATCAGTCTTCCCTCATTTGTCATCTCAAAAATGCTTTCACCTGTTTTTAATATAAGCTTGAATTTCAATGTGAGCTGACGGCATTATGTTATTGAGCTCCATTCCATTAACAAACAAAAGTTTACCTTCACTTATAATGGCTAATGAATTTTTAGCATGTAAGATTTGGTTTGTGTTCAGCAACCATTCTGCAGCGCTATCTTCGCTGCCAGATTCATCTCTAGCTACCCATTTTGAAACACAATTTGCAGATCCCTGAGGCTATCCTACAAAGTCTTAAAATTAAGAACTCTAGGTAAAAACTCCAAGTCACAGCTATTGCATGAGCTGGAATTAGCCCCAGACTTTAACTAGCTTTGGAAGGGCAAGGGAAATTAACGTGCCGATTTATAAACCAAGTTCTAAACAAGGCTGCTGGTGAAGCAGAGAGTGCTACAAAGAAAGGTCAGTTAAGGATTACATCATTGATCTGTTTCAGTTCACGTCTCCAAACAAAAGAAACAGGTTAACTGCAAAGAAACAGTATTCAGGAAATGGAAGTGATTTGTCTTCTTAGATACCAGCAAAAGCCACAAATTCCAGATGGTCTGAGGTCTCAGCTTGTGTTTGACAAAATTCGTATTTAAATGCATGTTATGTACCAGGTTTAAAAAGTCCATTATTCATTCATCTGCATACATCATACATAAACACACTAACAGGGAGCGGAAGGTCTTTTTGTCCTTGCTACAGCAGTGTCAGGAAGAAAGGGGGAAAGAGAAGCCTTACAGTTAAACTGATTTTTTTTTTTTTTTTTTTAAATAATGCTCTGGCACAATGGTCTTAAAAATAAGAACAGCCGATAATGAGAACTGCATTCTTGCTGCTAAAAATCACAAGCACTGTAAAGAAATCACTTTATACCCTTAAAAATTATTGCACACCTAAACACAGAAACTCCCAACTGCAGCAGCATAAGTTCCCTACATTACTAAACTTTTGACATACATACCAGCTATTTTCTTCTTCGTTGCAATTTTCAAGTTCCAACACTTTCACTTCATCCAGATCAGTGTTGTTTGAAAGACTTTCTAGATCTCCAAATTTTGCATTGGGATTTTGTTTGTTTATTTTGACTGAGGGATCGCTACCTGCAATGACCAAGTTTCCCATAAGCTCCGTGCTATTGCTTGTATCCATACGTGAAGAACATCTAACGTTATCCTCGGCCTTCGTTTCCACCTTACACGTGCTGGAAGACAATTCCTCAGTGGCACTGTTGCAACTATATTGCATTTGGGCATCTCTGTCTTTTTTTAGGCAGTTGTTCTCTCCTTCCTCTTTTCTTATTTTGCTTAATTGGTTGTGCAGATCTGCCATTATTTGCAATTCTCGCTTCTCAGTTATGGCATTGATGCTATTATTAATTTCCATCCCATTAAGACCAGAGTCATGGTTATCCATGCCGGGACGGAGCTCACTCTGCACGTTTGTCCCAAGCACGCTCCTGCTACTCTTCGTTCTTGGGTGCTGGTTCTGGATCTCCAGTCTCCTCACCAGCTCCCGCAGCTTCCGCACCTCCTCCAGCTCCGGGCCAACCTCCTGGGATGCCGGCTCCGTCTCAGGGCCCATGGCAGAGCTCTCCGTTGAGTCTCGTCCTAAGTCGGGCTCCAGAGCATGATCCTGCTGTATGACTGGGGCATTTCCAGGCACTACCATCATCCAGAACGCACACTGTCACTGCAATACACGAAAAACGTATAAAAGCTCCACAAACATGCACAGTCTTTTAAGCAAACTGGAATTAAACACTAAAAATTCTGACTTTTATAAGCACAAACCAATTATACTGGCGTACAAGGTGAGTGAATTAAATCAAAATCTATTGAAAAAGAACAACTGAAATCAGTATGAAACATTTCAACAAACACAAATTGCTTGTTTCAAACAGCTAGGATGTGCAACTATTGTGCTACAAATTAGACTGTATAAAAGGAAGCTGATTTAATCCCACACAATAGTTTAGTTTCCATCTGTTTACAAACAAAATACATGAGAAAAGCCCTGATTGAGCAAAGTCAGGAAACATAATTAGCAAGGTGCTGACGTCAGACAACGACAGCATGAAGAAAATGGTAAAAACATCCTTTGTTCATTACCAGGTTTACCCTGGAAAAGCAGAAAAAAACTTGAAAACATTTCTGTATCAACCTATACCAAAGACTAATGACAATGACTAACAACAGGAACTGCACTTACATGAAAATAAGCCTAACTAATGTCTTTACTGGCATATTTTCCTGTTACAACTGAAGAGAGAGAGGCAAGCTCTCTGATACAAATACAGCAAGAAAAAAAAAAAAAAGAGCTCTATATCTCACTATAGATTACATATTCCATTTTCACAAAATTAAGCCATCTCTCTGCTTTTCATGTCTTAAGTGCTACTCCTCATCCTGTGGTTGTGTTGACCGAGGAAGGGTGTGCAGAGCAGCTTTAAACTGTACAGGTGTTCAGGCTTTCCCAAAAAACATGAAATAATGCTGGTGCATTTAGCACACAGCTTTACAACACTTACCGAATAATAAGCAAACACTGATTTTTCCCTACACTAGTGATTTACATGAGTTTTCAGTTTCAATGCGGCCATTCATTTCTGAATTGACTCTTCATTGAAAAGCCCCTAATAAGAGATTAACGTTCCACAGAGCAAGTAAAGTAGATTCCCCTGAAAAAATTATAAATCCTTTCTATTTCACAGAAGGAGGGCAAATAGATCGACTGGCAGACAGATGAGGGAGTTAGATGACACAACCAATTCAAAGTTTAAAAGATTTGATGCAGGCATTGCAACTGCATTTGAACCTGGATTTTTCGTGGCTGTAGGTGTTTCCCCCCCACCGCCTCCTTTGCTGCCTGAAAATGTCTCCTATTTTTAAGGTCTAACTGCCGGCAGGCAGAGGAAACCACAAAAATTAAATGTCACACAAAGTCCGCAAAGCAAGGAAGTTTAAAAATACAGACACTCCCCATACACACTCCAGCATCTCCCTGTCACTCACTTACTGTAACAGCAGTAGCTGACTACAGCTCCTTAAAATATAGTTTTGGGGAGTTTTAGTTGTGTGGTTTTTTTACTTGACAGATTTGGGGTTTTTTTATTTTAGTCCTCTACATGCATTTTTTTAGGCTTATGTTTGAACGAATAATGAACATGAACAGCACTTGCGAAGAGCTGTAAGTGAAGAGAGCTGACTGCAGCGCGCTTCAAGCACCGCTTTCCAAACCCTGCCTCTCAGGAGCATCGCTAAAGTCATTTTGACTTGGGGAAAAGACATTTAATTTGTAGTTACCCAGCAATCCGGTTCCTACTCATAAGCCTACTCTGAAAATCTCCCTGCACGCATCCTTGCTGCTATGAAACCATCCGATCTCTCGGCGAGTAACAAACTGGGGTGATTTCCGCAGACATTTCAGGGCTCTTGCTCGGTGGCTCGCCGAGGATGCACCAGCGGGAGTTTGAGAGTTCTACTGCCAAAGCAAAACACAACGACCCAGGGGAGGGGGAACGCAACGAGAGCTGTCACCCGAAAAAATCAGTTCCCCTCCGAGGCAGAGGAGCGGCAAAAACCTGCGTTTTCATTCATGGAGTGGGGGGGACCAAACAGATTAAAAGCGTTTAGCCTTTTCCCACAACCACTAAGTACAAAAAACAGCTAAATAAAGCTGAAAGGATGTGAGAGGAAAAGGAATATAAATCTGCAAAACTTGATTTCATTGTGTAACGGGCAGAAGAAGAGAAAAGGGGGGGGGGAAAGAAGAAAAAATTAAAGAAAAGCCACATTTCAGGCCGTTACTGTGTCGGAGACAATCATTTGGACTTTTTCAAACAGACATCCGGGTTTTTGCCGGCAGGTTAACGGGCTCTCCTCACCGCCGGGGGTGCGGGGGGGGGGGGGCGAACCGACACCTCCCCCGCGCCCCCCGCCCCAGCCGGGGGTCCCCCCGCCGGCCCCGCCGAGAGGAGGGAGATCCCCCGCCCCGACCCCCCCCGGGAGCCCCACAGCCTGGACAGCTCCCGGTGCGCGGGCACCGCGGGGGCCGGCCGCGCCGAGGGGAGGCGGAGGAGGGCGAGGGCGGGGAGGGGGTGGCAGCCGGCGCCAGGCGCTGTGGGGAGAGCCGGAGGGGGGGGGGTCCGGCCTGAGGGGTGCCGGGGCTCTGAGGGACAGGAGGGGGCGACCCTCAACAGGGCGCGACCCTCACGGGGCGCGGCCGCTCCACGCCGAGCCGAGGGCTCCGGCCACCTTCCCTCCCTTTTTCCCCCCCCTCAGACGGTACCTGTCGCGGCTGCCGATGGACGCTGCCCGCTCCGCCGACGCCGCCTCTCCCCGGCGAGCACCGGAGCCCGGCTGGCGAACGGCGGGAGGGAGTCGCCGCCGCCGCCGCGCGCGCATTCGGGCCCCGCCCCCGCCCGCTCCCTGAGGGGGGCTCTGCGCGTGCGCGGCGGGACCCTGAGGGGAGCGCGGGCCCGGCCCTCTCCCAATAGAAATAGGCAAAAAAATAAAGATTAGCCGGGGTCTGCCAAGGCTAGCGTAAGCGTTAACGTCTCCTCAGGACGTGGTTGCGGCAGGCGACGATAGGGACATCGTCGTTCTTTTCACATCCTCCTTCAAAAATGCGTGCGTGGGACCCAGACACACCCTCTGGCATTTTCTGATAAGTGTTCAATGTTTTTTTCCAGTCATCAAGGTCAAGCACTATAAACACAATGTGGTTTTATTTTTGATTTGGCCTGAACGCCGAGCCTAGCACCAACACTTGTCTGTGCCAAAGGTGGTGTCTCCTGAGGCACCGTGCACCAGCCCCCAGCCCTGCTCACTCACCACTGCAGCTTGTAGCCTTCGGATAACGGTTATGTGATTTCACCTGAAATAATCTGGTCAAGGTTTGTCCCCACAAGCAGCGGGATCCATGGTGAAATAAGAGCTCTTCATGTCTGTGGAAGATACACGACCTCATCCGTCACATAAGAGAAATCTGCGTGCAGATCACAACCACAGAATGGTTTGGGCTGGAAGGGACCTTAAAGGCCACCCAGTGCCACCCCCTGCCCTGGGCAGGGACACCTCCCACCAGCCCAGGTTGCTCCAAGCCCCATCCAACCTGGCCTTGAACCCCTCCAGGGATGGGGCAGCCACAGCTTCTCTGGGCAACCTGGGCCAGGGGCTCACCCCCCTCACAGCAAAGAGTTTCTTCCCCAGATCTCATCTCAATCTCCCCTCTTTAAGTTTTAATCCATTCCCCCTCGTCCCATGGCTCCCCTCCCTGCTCCAGAGTCCCTCCCCAGCTTTCCTGGAGCCCCTTTAGGGACTGGCAGGGGCTGGAAGGTCTCCCCGGAGCCTTCTCTTCTCCAGGCTGAACCCCCCCAGCTCTCTCAGCCCGTCCCCACAGCAGAGGGGCTCCAGCCCTCCCAGCAGCTCCGGGGGCTCCTCCAGTCCCGCTCCAACAGCTCCGTGTCCTTCTGCTGTTGGTGCCCCAGGGCTGGAGGCAGCACTGCAGGGGGGTCCCCCAGAGCAGAGCAGAGGGGCAGAATCCCCCCCTCGCCCTGCTGCCCACACTGCTGGGGATGAGCCCAGGCTGCGGGGGGTTTCTGGGTTGACAGCACACGTTTCCGGCTCATGTCCAGCTTCTCATCCACCAACTCCCCCAAGTCCAGATGACCCTGTCTCCACAAATACATGGAGATACCAAGAAACAGGAGGATATACATCTTTAAATAATTCATTTTTTTTGTTTGGGAGGGTGGAGCAAGGAGGGGTAGGCCAGCAATTCTTCAAAGTTCAGGCCAAAACAAATTAAAACGTGATTTTTAGAATAGCTGCAGGTTCCTTTTGGGTGATGCATGCCTTTGTGGGGGGAAAAAATGCCATGGAACCCTTTGTGATGATGCTACACCCCAGTGTCAGCGGGATGGCAGTTCTCATCAGCCTGATCCTAGGAAACGCATGAAGAAGGGCCGGGCAGGAGCTCCGAGAGCAGCAGCCCAGAGCCCTGTCTGGACACAGGGGTTGTTTGTCAGACTGGGACCCACTAGCACCCTTAGGCTGGTGCGCTGTGGATCAAGGCTCCCTTTTCCCCAGGTAAGAGCAGGATTTTAGATCAGCCAGCCTTAAATTGTGCAGAGAATATCAGATCACGTATGCGCTGAGACAGTTTGCTGACCCCTCCTTCGAGAATACCCTTTCTCCTTGGTACCTTCTCTTCTCTCTCATTGCCATGTCCTCCAATAAAGCATTTAGTGACTTTACTAAAAAAAGAGAAGCAGAAAATGACACAGACCCTCAGCTCAAAGGGCACACAACAGGAGTGTGTTATACACACACACAGAGGTGAGGAAGCTGCGCATGAGCTAGGACTGTTTATTAGAGCCGTATACTGAGGTGAAACAATTGCTATGGGGAAAGGCAGTGGTGAGGAGAGGTGGCGCAAAACATACGGGGAACAGGATTTGTCCGTCGTAAGGCCGCGTACCCATCAGGAACTCTGGAATCAGTGAATAACTTATTTCTGCAGATCATCTTCTCAAAGTGTCCCCATAGTTACAGGCCCATCTGTTTCGGTATTTTAAACAATCCCCCTTCCACCATGGCATCGTGAGACGCGTAACAGCTGCTGTACCAGTCGCTCCCCATCGCGGGCACAGGTACCAGTAAGGAACTGCTGGCTGTGGTTTTCAGAAATCATCAATTTGGGGAGACGAGATGCTCTGTGACCCTCTTCTGTTCAGAAAGTAATGTCTCTTCAACATCTTGACAACTTAGAAGTGTAGGCAGCCAAAATCAGTAGCCATTTTTGAAAACCACGCCTTCGTGACTCCTGGGTGTTCAGGGGGCTGGTGGTCCCCCAGCTGTACCTCACCATGGCGCTGCCCCAGCCCCTGTCGCAGGCACAGCTCCAAGGTCTCACCCTGAAGCTTGCCAGTAGCGGAGCTGTTACTGCTCTCACCTGGAGTTCCCCTCATGGAGTTGCTTCTGAGGCCATACCTCTAGTTTGGTTAAATAACTGGTACAGTGGCCTAAAAAGAGCTAAATAGCACTTGTGCTGTAAAACACTAACTTGCCAAGCGTTAGCGTGCATGCCAGCTTCCACCACTAAGCGCATGAGGAATTACCTCGCTAACAATAGTCTGCATTAGAGCTTTTGCCATCACCTATTTCCGTGTAAGAGCTGCAACAGACCTGACTTGGGTGCTCTGCAGACATTTTTAATGCTTTCAAAGAGAAAACAATAACTCTCTGGACACATTCAGAGCTGTACTTTTAAGGCATAAAGGCTGACTTCCAGGTTTCGGTATCCAGGTTTCTCAACATTTCAGCATCTGAATTAAGGGCTAAAATTATGCGCTTCTGACTTTTAGCAAGTACAGCATCTGCTAGAAGTTCAATTTTGCGAGTAAGCATTTGTGATGTAAATAATTTACAGCAATAAGAGGAATTATGGGAAGCCTTGGCGAGGTGGGGGGAAATTCAGATTTCAGTCAAGCAGCGTTCCTTGTCAGGAGAGGCAATTGAGATACCTGTTCTCTGGCACATTTTGTATGGCCACGAGACACCTACCATCAGAGGCCAAGTTAAACTACCAGGTGAAAGAGAGTGTTATCTTCCCAAACAGACAGCAGAGACACACGCTGCTGCAGCAATCCACTAGGGAGTAGACAGGAAAGGGAAATTAAAGCTGACACACAATTAGAGTAAAGTGAGTCTGCAAGTGCTCCTGAAAGCCCACGGAAAGCAAATGGAAATCAGGCAGAAGCTATTTCTAGGCAGAATTTGGGGGTGAGAGAAGCAGAAATGGGCTTTTGCTAAGAACTACATTCAGACCCTCCCAAGAATCCAAATTTAGTGTTTAACTCTTCTCCTATCTGCTTGCTTTGTGCCAGCTCACACGCACGAAGCTGCAGCCTGATTGCAGAAATTAAAGAGGGGGGAAAAAAAAAAATCAGAAAAGGTTTCTTGCAATTAGCTTAGATAGACCTAAGGAGCTCTGCCTGATTTCCAGCACAGGGAGCACTCTGGAATCTTAATGAAGTTAAAGACAGGCAGAGGGGCTCAGCACCTTCGGAAAATCAGCCCACTTATCTTTTGTCGACGACACTGCCTTATCTCGTTAACATTGGCACTTGTCTTGTATGCAGCTGACAGCATAAACTAGCAGATGTTAAACTCATTCATTGTGATGAGGCAGTGAGAGGGAAAATAACTCGAGGAAAGGAGGGAGCAGGAATTCTGCTATCTTAGCCAGTCAGGAACTGCTAGGTATATTCCGATACGTGCTGCTGAGGACTTGCCGCTGGCCCCCTTCTCCAGCTTTGCAAAACCCTGCAAGCAAATAAAGAGAAGGTGAACAGAGGAGCACAAAACACTGCACTACAGAGGTCAGTGGAGCAGATGAACGTGCAGGAACGGGACGAAACAGGCGAGCCAGGCACACTGCATTAAGAGGCAAACAAAGCAGCTGCGTACACAGCGAGGCAGGTGCCTCTTTCCCTCCTTCTCTCTGCCATGAGGAAAGAAGGTCCCTTTTTATAATCTCAGTGCAGTGGCGGGGCTTCTGGTTGCCACTGTGGCGACTCCTACCCCATCCAGGTAATCAGACAGAACAAAACCACATCCAACCTACGTCCTTGTTGATCTGTTGACAGAGTGTACAACTCCCTAGTTTTCCCCGTGGTTTTCACCTCAAAGGATCTTTACATAAAGCAATAACAGCACCTGCCACTGACATGCTGCCTCCTTGCTGGAGGAACGTTACGGCTGCGCACAGCCCCCAGCCCCCTGCAGCAGGTTAGCCCAGGACAGGAGGAGGAACTCTTTAATTACCTTCAGAGGAGACTCTCAACCTCTAAGGGACATCTCTCTCATCACTCAAGCCAGCCCTCCGCTTGTCTCCCCCACGTGAAGCTAACACAGCCTGTTTATCACATTATGGCCAGAGCTTGTGGCTCTAATCATGACCCCCGGGACCAGCTCTAGCATGTTTCTAGCTAATTCTGCAACAAGGGTCACTGCTTCCCACTAAAAAGCCACAGGAAAACCCCTGGATGGGTCACTCTGTAAATGCGAGGGTTAAACGTTCTTCATTCAGTAAACTCCATGAGTAAACTCTCATCCAGCCATATATGCTGACACCTCAAAGGGGCACTCACCTAGAAGAGTTTCTCGTAGCATTTGTCACAGTGGACAATGTCCCGGTGGATGAATATTTTATCCAGAAGATCTCCCATTGCTTTGTGGCAAATTCCACACTGCCGAAGGGAAAACAAGGTGGTTGGACAGTAACCAGAGCACTGTGCAGTAGGGACAGCATGGACGGGGCCGGGAAACGAACAGTCTCTGTATCATGTTACACAGGTGTGAGGATGCCAAAGCATCTTTGAGGCTAAACTTTTCTACAACAGACAAATGCCGCCACAGGCTTCCTCCTCCCACACTCTCCATTTCCACAGACCTGACTCGTAAACTTCGCAAGGTCGGAGAGATTCAGCATGACCTGCATGGGGGCACAAAGGCCACAAAGCAGCAAGTCTACCACAAGAACAGGGACACGAAGAATGAGGGTGCTGCTGTTCTATCAGATGACAATAAAGAATTCTTCTTCTTCTAATATGCATTTGTTTGAGGAGCTGAAAAACTTTTAGGGACAAAACCAACACCTGTGACTGCATGACTTCTTTTGTCCCAGTGTGGATGCAAGCATTTGGCACACACTATATACATTACTCAAAGTCTAAGGACAGAATTTGCACCAAGATTCCTCCTCCCACCACTCCATTTCCCAGCAGCACACAGAAGGCAGGCAGTAGTTAAGGGGTTTTTTACCCTGAAACAGTATTCGTGGCAGCAGATGTTGAGATGCTCTATTATGATCTTAGGGCAGTCTCGGATCTCACGGCTGCAGTAACTGCAAACAGGTTCGATGGACCTGTGAAGGAAGAGGAGAGTGAATTCCTCTGTAACACAAGCCGGTTCCAGTCCCAGCACTGGTACCAGGGGCTTCTTACCTCACACCAGCACCGCTCTGCACCAGGTACCTGCTTCCGCATGTGTTTGACTGTGTCTAGTGACAGTACCAAGGGACATGTGTTATCCCAGGGGTGCAGAGACCACAGCAGCAGGGCAGTACAGATCTTCAAGTCAACACCACTATATTTTCCAAAGACCATTTACACTTCATGCTGCTGTTTCACCAAACACGTATCAATATCCCAGAAAAGCAAAACCTTAAAGTAATTTCTGTGTAACAGTTTGCTGAAACCCCCAAGGCAGCCCCGAACTGTCCTACCTCTGCAGGGGAGCGCCGGACAGGTAGCTGTGGTGGCTGTAGGTTGCTCTCTCCAAATCGGTCAAATCCACAAGGCTGCCACTGGAGACAGAAGGAAATATCACCACTTGATAGTGATATATGGGAAAAGCATTTCACCTGGAATCATTAATCATTAGCATAAAGCCTTAACTGCAACATCCCAGCTGCCGGTTGCTGGGGGAGAGGGTTAGTCCTTCCTAACCAGCTCTGAAAAGGCATTTCGCTAATAGAGAGGGCTGCCCTGATTGACAGAGCAGGGCTGTCAGCTGCAGTATCTCCATCTCTGCTGTATTCATGCTCCAGATCCTCCACAGGGGTGACAGGATCCTGCTCCCTGCCCCACACCACAATCACTGTGCCTCGAGGCAGATCCAGAGCCCACTCTGAGCTCAGCCTGGCAGTGAAGGTTTGCAAGGAGTAGGCACTTCCAAGGGCAAGCAGAGACAGCAAAGGCTGGCACATAACTTCTGAGCACTGAAAAATGTGTTTGGCTGCTGCTGTCCCCACCGGGAGCGGCAGGATGTGGGCAGCATGGCTGGGAAACCAGGGCACATACCCTGAAACGGGGGCCCTTCAAGCCTGAGGCCGAGGGAGGTGGCACGGGCACACAGCAGCCCTGCCCTGCAGGCTCTCCCACCCTCTGCCCTCTGTGCCAGGAGGAGCAGGGGGTGTCAGGAGCTTAGTCCCACATGAGGGTTTGTCAAATGCAGCTCAGGAAGGGGCTGAGAAGACCTAACAACCTTGCCAAAGAGAAGGGAAAGATACTGCTCCCTCTTGCTCTCTCCCTCCTCCAGTATGTTCCCAACCACATGCTCCCACCCCCTTACTCCTCCACAGCCATCAGACCCCTCTTGTCAGTCAGGTCATCTCCTTAAAGTGGCAGAAAAGGCAAGATGGGGTGGGCTGGGAGCGGGGATAAAAAGAGGGGGAGCAGGAGAGGAGGAGGGGGAGCAAGGGCTCCCCTGGCAGTGGGGGCCACAGCTGCCTCAGCTCTGCTGCCCATGGGCCCGCAGCATGTCCTCCAGCCCGTCTGGAGCTGGGATACACACAGGCTGTCACCTAGACTGTGCGGACCGAGGTATTTTCCGCAGGCTGCTAGATGAGATCGGCAAAATCCTGCGCCGGCTGCCGGAGAGGCAGCCTGTGAAATCCTGCCTCCAATACGCTCCTCAGTACAACTTCTCTGGCCTCACTGGGGTCCTGATGTTTACATATGGACCCTATAAATAGCAGCTATTCTCACTGCTTACTAAACTCCCAAATCCTGAGCTATTACGCAGGAAAAGGCACAGAACACATCCTTAGTCTCACCTAGCTGAGTGTTCCCTCTCTGCCTTCTGTTTGCCTGTGTTTTAGACGCTGCAGCAATACGCTTATCTTTGCTTGCTGACAGCTGCTTTGCCGACCTATAGAAAAGACTAGAGACTTATGGAGTCTGTAAGCAGCTCCCGCAGTAATGCCACACAGCACTGCGGGAGGATAAATGCCAGCAGGGAGGCACCAAGCTGGGTTTAACTAGCTGCCACAGCAATGTAAGCACGATGTACGTAGGGGCAAATTCTGCTCTCGGTCACACTGGTGTCAATCCAGAGTAGCTTTTACTTAGTTACCTTTGAGCAGAATACAAAAGACTGAAGATTTAAGCTTGAAAATGGCACGGTTTACCTTTTCCTAACTCATAAATAACTTTTTTGAGTGAGAACCTTCGACCTTCGCATTTTCCTCACCAATTCCAATCATTTACACGTGCAAATGCACGGCGAAGCCTGACAGGGCCAAATATGCAGCCTCAAAAACCGCGGGGTAGTGTTTTCATCCCGTCACTTATTTTAGAGGCCAACCTGCTCAGAGGGGGAGTTTTCCCCTTCGCTGGGGGCTGTGGCACAGGGGTCCCCTGACACTGCAACGGGACCAGACAGCCCAGTGAGTTGCAGGGATATGCGTCTGGGTCCCCAAAGCAGCGCTGCTGTCTTAGCAAAACTCTCTGCCCACCCAATGTAATAATCCCCCCAGGGCTAATTAGCCGAGATACAGTGCCCCACTGACGCAGTGCTAACTCTTCCAGCTCCGGACCCTGCTTGGTGCGCGTTAGCTGGCAAAGCCATACGCTGTTGCTTCACACACGTATGTAGACACATGACTGTCTCTGGACTCTCCTCATACCTGCCATAGCGGGGGGAGGCTGACAGCTCGCTGCTGTTCACGTACTCCTTCACAAAGAGGACCCCTTTTCTGGGAACGGATGGAAACAGAATGAGAAGCATTTGCATTAGAAAAGGCTGGAGCTAATGAGAGACAGCGCAAGGGACCACATGTGTGCACTTGGACACGCAACGCGTGCATGGAAAGGCACAGAGTGAGATGCTGTTGTTCTTCAATAAATACTGAATATCAAGCATTGTTGCTAAATAACACCCAAAATACCCCTCTAATTAACCCACCAAAACAAATCGAGTTAATTAAAAAGAATGGGATGGATAATGTAACTCTTTCATCCAGTTATCCCCTGTTTTGCAAGGATAAGTCTTTTTTCAAATCGTGTCAGGATTATGCACACAACAAGTATTTAGCGAGCTTGTGGTTGTGCCCATTACCATTAAAACCCTACTGGCACAGCACTACTTACAGTGACTGTTTTGTCACTGGAATATCTCCAGCGTTTTCATCCGTTATAAATCGCTACTGGTTTGTTTTGGGGATGCTTTTGCTTACAGAGCTGACCTTTCTTGCCCATTCCTCCCTCTTTAAAATTCTGATTTCCAAATGACATGCCCCCATCTGTCTGTCTGTCTACAGCTCTGTCACAGAGCGAGGGGAGACGCTGTGCCCACCGGCTCTCTTCACAGAGCCATGAAATGAACTAATCAGGCTCTTTCTCCATGGTGCATTTTCGTGGATGCCTATAAGCTAGGATTAATCCTCTCTTCTTATATGAGCAAAATGAGCCATGTCACAGCTAAGGAAACAAAAGAAAAGCTTTTTTTTTTTTTAACTTAGCATAGACACTTCCCACGTCAAATGTTTCAGATGAGAGTGTCCTACTTAGGCAGGGGTTGTGATAAGCAGTCTGTAGCAAGGCCAGGAGGACCCAGGTATTGCCCATGAAAGCCGATGCTGACCTCTCAGCACTTCAAAGCCCCTCTCTAAATTGTGTGAAACTGTGCAGCCATTTTCACCTCTGAGGTGGAGCCTGTGGAAACCACAAATCCCAGAACACGGCTCTGAGTTGACAGCTGCACTGTGATGGGACGCTCTTTTCTGCAATACATGAGAGATCAGGGTCCTGTGTCAGCCCCACTGACATCTGATAGACTTGCTGTAGACTGCTCACTTGCTCATGAGAGATGACAAGGCAGAGTCCTCCAAGAGCTCCACACCTGTGATGAGTGTGTATGGCATGAAGAGCTCCATCGTGTCCTTCCAGCTACAATGTGTTATAGAGGATTCATGATTTTGCCGCACTAAAGCGAAAAGACACAACTAATACAGTGCGCTACGTCCTGGTGTCTAAAAGAGGGGACCTGGAGAAAAGTACCCAGCCAGTCTCTCTCTTATGGGTGGCTCTGGCCACAATGGCAGTGTCTGTGCTCTTAGCCAGAAGTGGCTGAGAAGTGTTCCGTGGCCCAGATGGCAAGCAGCAAAGTCTGGCTTGTCTTCACCAAACAGGATGGCTGTGTGCAAAACCTGCATCCCAGCAGGAGGACCAGGACCACCCCTTGCTCTTTACCCGGCAGTGCTGGAGTCAGGCAGGTACCCAGCGGCGGCTGGGCTGTTGTGCGGTAAGGTGGCCATCGGACTGCAGAGCCTCTCACTCGAATTTGAGAGAAGCCTGGTGAGAGAGAGAAAAGTCTGTGGGCACTGGAAACATGAGTCATGACATGATCTGAGCTGGCGGCCAAGAAAAGAGCTACCACTACTGTTAGGAGGGTAGTTTCAGAGGGTGCGATATTAAGGCCCTTAACCTTACAGATTAATTCATCTTTATCACACACCAAAAAGGTTCCCTTCTCTTTTCACATCTCCCAAATAAAAGTACTGCTTCCCTGGAGAAGTGATTTGGAAAAGTCTCATTTACAGGGCCATGGGAGAAAAGGTCAAATAAGATCTTCAAATAAGTACAGACCAGAAGTGAATCGTGTAGCCTGAATGGGAGCAGCTATGGAGAGAAACGGCACACAGCATACTGCAGGAGAGACATATTGGCCAGTGTCCAACATAACTATCCCCAACTCAATAATTTCTAAAGCCACAGAAGGGAGAAGGCGACAAAACTACAGCTGCTAAAATGTCTGTGGAATACAGTGCTGGGTATCTGCTCAGCAACGAGGCCTGTTACGTTTGCCTGGCAGGGATGAAGCTGATCCTGCCGGGAGCCAGCCCTAGGCTACCCAAGGATCTTGTGCCTCCTGTTCACACCCGCAACACACTCCCCTTTACAGATCCAACACTCAGACCTACGCTGGTGCCTCCGTACAGTGTCAGACCACACGTGGATGGACTGACATTGCCACGAAGGGGCACAGAAAGCCCAGGGTAATGGTATTCCATATCGGATACCTCCCACCCGTTCCAACAGCCTTGTTCTGGGACCACTTCAGTCATTTGATCATTGACGTTCTGGAGATAGCGATCCTCTCTCTTGACATCTCTCTTTGCTTTTAAATCTCTTTCCTTCTGTAGCCTCTGCAAAGGCCGATTTCTGGTCAAGGGAGGGTAGCCAGGAACCAGCCCTTCATTCTCCTGTCACTCTGTTCTGGCACCCCACATGATGAAAAATCCCCAGAGCCCAGAGATGGATGTATCACAGACCCTATGCTGGGTAGCTTTTGCTAGGAATGGTTTAAGTGTAGTTCTGTGCCTCTAGATCACACATCCATGCCCTGGAAACCATTCGTCTCTCTTTTAGCTCTTGGCTTTGCTTCCTAGCTTTTCTTCCACGGCAGTTTTGTGGAGGCTTCCCTCACAACCGTCAAGACTACCCATTTACCTGGTGCTGTTATAGTTTAAGCTGTCCATGTAGAACGGCACCCTGTGGCTTCTCTGGGAAATGGACATGGTGGTATCTCTGG